>NC_135802.1:96907333-97234270 GCF_964213995.1 Mustelus asterias | reverse complement strand
CACCAGGTTGTGGGGCAACCTCTTCAAATCAGAGGATAAGTAACAGAAAAGTCATTAACCTCCTGGGACCTCAGCAAAGACAATTGGAGTACAATATGGCTGCACTTAGGTGTTGGAATCTATTCAGTTGCTATTATTGACAGCAGCTTGCAGGCTATCCTCGTGTTGCCTATTGATACTGCTGTACAGACCTTCAAGCAACACTTTACTGCCCTGTCTTATTGTGGTGCAAGCGCCAATTCCCAGTTATTAGACCCACCTGGTACTAACTAAAAATATTTAAAACGCCTCAAAAAATGGTGGGGTTCAGCCAAGGTCAATTTGGAAACTTGCATAAAGCAAATACCCCAAGAACACTGGCATCAAGAATGATGGGGCTGGGGAAGGTTGGCGGAAAATCAATTCCCAGAACTTCAGTTGAAAATGCTTTCAACCAGATTCAGCAGCAATGAATCACAGTTTCAGTTTCCAACGGGAGCAAGCAAGGCCACACGACATCGTGCAAGATCAGTCCACCATTAGCAAACTTAATGGAGGTTCCCAAATGTAAGTGAACTGCTTACAACCCCTGTGATCCACTCCTATAGCTCCAGAAATCTCCCCCATGAAATACATTGATGATTTAGCCGCAGCAGATGGGTTCATGTTCCAGATCATCCCTGTCGGCCGTGTGTTGTTGCTGCGGGAGGCAATCAAAGATGTGCAGGAGAACTGTGGTGCCATCAAAAAAGTCACTCATAAATTTGTTCTCAGTGGAAACTGCAAACCTCAGAACATGCTACAGAGATCTGTTTCTTTTTATTTTGTTCAGCCAAGAGGGTCAGATAAGTCCTGCCGTTATAACCGCTGCTGTCTAATATGGAAAAGCTTAAGGGAAAATAGAGGGAGTGAGGTTGTCATCACTAAAGAATGCCATATAAAGAGATGGCTTCAACATTTAATAATTAATGTGCAGATAAGCTATGGAAACCTGCAGCAGGAAACAACTGAATGTTTTGTGCATATATGGGAGCACAATACAATGATAACATTGGAATGTTTTATCATGTTAAAGGCACCATAGAAATTCAAGTTGTTGTTGGTGTTGTTGCTGGAAAGGCCAGTTAATCTGTTTCAGCAGAAATTGTGTGATAACAGGCAAAGCAGAACTGATTTAGAAACCATGGTGAGGTTTGTGTATGGGAATGCCTGTGGCATTGTCAGTCTGGTACCCACAACTTGGAGCTGGCACACTCCAGATTTTGTAATTTTTCTTCATTCAATCGTGGGATGTGGGTGTCACTGGCTGGGCCAGCATTCATAGCCCATCAACTGAATGGCTTGCCAGGCCATTTAAGTGGGCAGTTAAGAGTCAACCACATTGCTGTGGGTTTGGAATCCATGTAGGTCAGATCAGGTAAGGATGACAGATTTCCTTCCCTTAAGGGCATTAGTGGGTTTTTACAAATAACTAACAAGGGTTTCTTAGTCATCGTTTAACTTAAGATTTTTATTGAATTTAAATTCCACCAGCGATCATAGTGGGATTCGAATCCGGGTGCCCAAAGCATTACCCTGGGTCTATGGAATGCTAGTCAGTGACAATACCACTATGCCATCTTAAAAAATTAGGTGCACCTTGTTCATGGAACATACACACACAGAATCAGACCTGTAAGTTGATGGGCTGCCACGGACACATATGGAGCCAGTCAGCTGAGTTTAAAGCTGAACTAGTTTTCAGGTGGGTCAAGCAACAACACACGGCTGAATCCTGGCTCGAAGAAGTAATGTTGGCAAACTGCTTAATTTGCTTCTGAACACCTGGAGGCCCTGCTTTGGAGGTGGAGTAGGATGGGTTGCTTAATGAGCAGCAAGTAACCTTTCTAGAAAGACAACAGTGTTGGCTGTGCGGAAGGAGGTTGCAGAAGCATGGATTGGACAAAGCTGGAAGAAAATGTGGGAAGTTTTACACATATGGGTCATAAAATTTGATTCCTCAGTAGCCAGTTTCACAGGGCCCAGAGTGCCGAGGTGGTATGTCTGGTGTGGTCCAACACACTTCTGGTGTGAGCCACACTGAACACCATTTTGGTGAGAGTGTTAATAAATGCAGGGTGCAACTGTCGGAAGTGTGCAAAGAAGGGAGATGGAGATGTCAGTAACACTGATTTGACGCTGGCTCTGCCGTGTGGAGCTCAACACACCCATTAATGTCTTTATGTCAAATACATATGGATGAACACACATTCCGATGCACGGTAGACTCCCCGCGAATGTTATTTCAAGGTTTCATCAACTACTTACAGGTTAGTTGGATTTTCATAGTAACTTAATTGCAGTGTTAATGTAAGCCTACTTGTGACTAATAAATAAACTAATAAATAAACTAAACTAATAGCTGCTGATTAATTACTATTGGCTGTTGCTGCATTGTAGTCATGTTTAGGGATTTCGAGAGCGCTTTAAACTTATTTATTACTTAAACCAGCCTCCCATCCATTGACTCTGCCTACACTTCCCACTGCCTCGGCAAAGCAGCCAGCATAATTAAGGACCCCGAACATTCTCTCTTCCACCTTCTTCCGTCGGGAAAAAGATACAAAAGTCTGAGGTCACGGCTCAAGAACAGCTTCTTCCCTGCTGCTGTCAGACTTTTGAATGGACCTACCTTGCATTAAGTTGATCTTTCTCTACACCCTAGCTATGACTATAACATTACATTCTGCACTCTCTCATTTCCTTCTCTATGAACAGTATGTTTTGTCTATATAGCACGCAAGAAACAATACTTTTCACTGTATGTTAATACATGTGACAATAATAAATCAAATCAAATATTAATGTCTACATTGACGAATGTGATACACTTCCCCTGATTTCAAGGATTCTGCACTAACCAGTTCCTACCAGACATGGATGCAGTTTGGATTTCCTTTGGAATACAATGGGTGGGATTTTCCCACAGGTGTCATGGTGGCCAAGATGGGAAGATGCGGAGAAAGCATTAAAATGAGTTTCCCACCAATGTAAAAATAGGTGACGATTTTCCCCTCCCAACATTCATGGTGGGTTGGATAGTCGGCCATGCCATGTCGAGAACTGCATTCGCATTAATTTGAATATCATGAATACTCATTAAAAAGACAGCCTGTCAGAATCATGTCCCCATTCCAGATCAAACGGCTACACCGACGGAAAATTAGACTGGTGTGATTCACGACAAGATACATCTGGCTAGAACCACTTCACTCATGACCTCCAGGTATGTTCATCTACTTTTCATTGTGCTGCACTTATGGCTACTCTGACTCCATGCCAAGGCTGGGCCAGCAAGGCCGGCGAAAACTCAAGGGGAGAGCAGAGATGAGGTTTACCATGCGAGACCAGTGGGAAGGTGGGGGGTGAAATGTGCTGGAGACCAAAGGTTTGACTGAGGAGTCCACAGAGACAGAGGCATGGGAAACAGCTGGAGGGAATAGGCTTGGCTGGTGGGGGGGAGGGGGTGGGGGGGGCACTTTATGGTCTCATGGAGGGATCTCAGTGACAGTACAATGGGCCTCAAGATGGGGAGGGGTCAGTTCTAAATGGGGCATTAGGATTGATGCGCGACAATCAAGCACGTGGAACAAGGCTTCAGTTATTGAAGGCTTTTATTAGCAAACAATGGAACTAACTAACACGAGTACACCAGTTCAGACTGGAGGGGTCCTGCCGGAGCAGAGGGTCTTATACCTCTCCCCAGGAGGCGGGGCCCCACCGGGATGTGCCATAATAACATTTACCACAGGTAAACACCCTAACCCAACAACATTATACAACCCCCACAGTGACAACACCCTAACCCAACAGTAACATAAGAACAACCCCCAGTGGTAACCAACGATGGTTCACCACATTCACCCCTCCTTTGAAAACAAAGGCCGGCGGGGTGCAAAAAACAGGTCATATATGTACAAAATTCACAAGTCCAGACGGTCTGGAGGACCGCACCGTCGCTGTGATCTCCTCAACACCGGTTGCGAAACCGGAGCAGGTGCTTGCGGTGGCGTTCTCTCCAAAACAGCGTCCGGCTGTCCCCTCAAGGACTCCCGGGCCGGTTGACCCTGGTGAGGCGATGGTGCAGGGGATCCTGGAACCTTCTGTGGTGGCACCGATCTCCGAGTCTCAGGCAAGCTGTACATGGGAGTATAACTGTTATGCACTGGTCCCGGTGCTGACCGCACCACGTCTGGGGAAGAAATAAGTAGTAGGGGATTCGTGACAGGGGGTATGAGAGCGACAGGAGTTGCTACGTCCCCTGCGGGCGCCAGGTCTCGAATGGAGACAGTGTCCTCTCGCCCGTCAGGATATGCCACATAGGCATACTGAGGGTTGGCGTGGAGGAGTTGGACCGGTTCGACCAAGGGGTCGGACCTGCGGGCCCTCACATGTCGCCGCAGAAGGACGGGTCCTGGGTACGTCAACCAGGCTGGTAAGGAGATCCCCGAGGACGACTTCCGAGGGAATGAGAACATCCTCTCGTGGGGAGTAGCATTGGTTGCGGTACACAGGAGGGAGCGGATAGAATGGAGCGCATTTGGAAGGACCTCCTGCCAACGGGAGACTGGAAGGCCCCTGGATTTCAGCGCCAGTAGGACAGCCTTCCAGACTGTAGCATTCTCCCTTTCCACCTGTCCGTTACCCCTAGGGTTGTAGCTCGTGGTTCTACTAGAGGCAATCCCTTATGAGAGCAGGAATTGCCTCAAGTCGTTGCTCATGAACGACGAGCCCCTGTCGCTATATATGTAGCAGGGGTACCCGAACAGGGTAAAAAGCTCACTGAATGCCTTAATGACGGTGGCAGTCGACGTGTCCGCACAGGGGACAACAAACGGGAACCGGGAGTACTCATCTATTATATTGAGGAAATAGACGTTCCGGTCCATTGAGGGAAGGGGGCCCTTAAAATCCACACTCAGCCTCTCGAAAGGGCGAGTGGCCTTGACCAATTGTGCCCGGTCCGGTCGATAAAAGTGCGGTTTGCATTCCGCGCAAATCCGACAGCTTCTCGTCACTGACCTGACATCCTCCACCGAGTAGGGCAGGTTGCGGGCTTTTACGAAGTGGTAGAGTCGGGTGACTCCAGGATGACACAGGTCATTGTGGAGGGCCTTCAAGCGGTCCTCCTGCATGATGGCGCATGTTCCGCGCGAGAGGGCATCCGAGGGCTCATTGAGCTTCCCTGGACGATACATAATATCGTAATTATAGGTGGAGAGCTCAATTCTCCACCGCAAGATCTTATCGTTTTTGATCTTGCCCCTCTGCGTGTTACTGAACATAAACGCCACGGATCGTTGATCCGTGATCAGAGTGAATCGCTTCCCCGCCAGGTAATGGCGCCAGTGTCTGACTGCCTCCACAATGGCCTGAGCCTCCTTCTCCACCGCTGAGTGCCGAATTTCGGGACCTTGAAGGGTGCGGGAAAAGAACGCGACGGGCCTGCCTGCCTGGTTTAGTGTGGCGGCTAGGGCGAAATCAGATGCATCACTCTCCACCTGGAAAGGGATGGATTCATCCACCGCGTGCATCGTGGCTTTCGAAATGTCGCTTTTCAAAGCCTTGAAGGCCAATTGGGCCTCCGGCGTGAGTGGTAAGGTTGTGGACTTGATGAGCGGACGGGCTTTGTCCGCGTAGTTGGGGACCCACTGCGCATAATACAAAAAGAACCTGAGGCATCTCCTCAGTGCTTTCGTGCTAGCGGGCAAGGGAAGTTCAGTAAGGGGGCGCATACGGTCTGGATCAGGGCCAATGACCCCGTTTTCCACCACGTATCCAAGGATGGCTAACCTGCGCGTACAGAATACGCACTTCTCCCTGTTATAGGTCAGATTCAGGCGAGATGCAGTGCGCAGAAAGTGTTGGAGATTCGTGTCATGGTCCTGCTGGTCATGGCCGCAGATGGTGACGTTATCCAGGTACGGGAAGGTAGCCCGCAACCCGTTCTGGTCCACCATTCGGTCCATAGCACGCTGGAAGACCGAGACCCCATTGGTGACACCAAATGGAACCCTGAGAAAATGGTATAGACGACCATCCGCCTCAAAAGCCGTGTATTGTCGGTCCTCTGGGCGGATGGGGAGTTGATGGTAGGCGGACTTAAGGTCTATGGTAGAGAACACTCGGTACTGCGCAATCTGATTGACCATATCAGAAATGCGCGGGAGAGGATACGCATCCAGCTGCGTATAATGGTTAATGGTCTGACTGTAGTCGATGACCATCCGAGGTTTGTTCCCGCTTTTGACTACCACGACCTGCGCTCTCCACGGACTAGCACTGGCCTGTATGATCCCTTCTTTGAGGAGCCGCTGAACCTCAGATCTAATAAAGATCTGGTCTTCAGCGCTGTAACGCCTACTCTTAGTAGCGATGGGCTTGCAGCCTGGTACCAGATTCTTAAATAAAGAAGGTGTGGTGATTTTCAGAGTGGAAAGATTGCATGCGGGGCGCTTTGGGCAATTTGGAGGCTGCGGCTGATTCCCTACTGCCAGTGAAGGGAGTGGCCCACCGTACTGTAGGATCACACTCTTCATGTGGACCATAAAATTTAGTCCGAGGAGAATTGGCGCACAAAGGTGAGGTAACACAAGGAGCCTGTATTGCTCGTAAATTGTGCCCTGTACCTCTAGAGTTACCATACACCGTCCTTGGATCGGTACAGACCGGGACCGTGATGCCATGGAAATTGTCTGCTTGGCAGGTAGAACCCGGAGTCCACACGTTTTTGCAGTGTCAGGGTGTATGAAACTCTCGGTGCTCCCACTGTCAAACAGACAATACACAGTACGACCATTCACCTTGATGTTCATCATGGAATTCTCAAGCCTGTGGTGCTTTGTCTGGTCCAGGGAGATCGACGCCACCGTTGGCCCCTGGGCGTCACTGCATGCAGCCGATGTTGATGCTGAGGACCCCTGCTGGTCGCTCCTAGTCGTCGTGGACCATGATGGCCGCCCCCATGAATCGCACGTGGGTGAGGGCGCCAAACGTAGCGACTCCTGGTGGTCTTCCTCCTCCTCCGTCAGCCACGATGGCGCCGTCCTGGATTCGCACGTGGTCGGACCTCGTGGGTACTGCGACGCCGAAGGAGATTGTCTCCGCTCTGGAGGGTTACAAGCTGCACTGCCGTTTTTGGACTTCGACCTGCAAACTTTAGCATAGTGGCCTTTTTTAACCACACTGGCTGCAGATTGCCGTTTTTGCAGGACACTGTTGCCGTGGATGCTTGGCCCCACCGCAAAAATAGCATCGCTGGCCGCCTGGAGCTGCCGCCGTCGTCGGATCGATATGGGAGCGCGAGCCCGCGGGGCGAGGAGGGATTTGAGCTTGCTCTTGCCACGTTGTCTCCACGTGGTCCTCGGGGTACAGAGCCAAGCTTTTCGACGCCGCTTCCAGCATCTCAGCCATCTCCATCGCTTGGGTCAAGTTGAGGTTCCCTTTCTCCAGTAACTTAAGCCGGATGTACGAGGACCCTATCCCTGCTACGAACGCGTCTCGGGCGAGGTCATACATATATTGTTCGGCTGATACGTCTTTACAATCGCAACCCCTGGCAAGCTGCAGGAGCTCATTGGCGTAGTCCTCCATGGTTTCGCCCGACTGCCGACGTCGTGTAGCGAGGAGGTAACGAGCGTGTATCTCGTTGGGTGGTCTCGTGTATCGTTTCTTCAAGAGCTCGATGGCCCTCAGGTAAGTGGTGGCCGCACGAATCGCAAGATAAATCGTGTCGCTTACCCTTGCGTGGAGGACTTGGAGTTTGTCGCTGTCTGTAGTAACAGCTACAGAGGCTGCCAGGTAGTCTTCGAAACACTTCCACCAGTGGTCGAAGGTGTTAGCGGCACCGACCGCACGTGGGTCCAGCGCCAGACGTTCTGGTTTTAATATCTGTTCCATACTCCCTTTTTACTGTTGAGAGTTTTATGTTTGCTAATAAAATTGATGCGCGACAATCAAGCACGTGGAACAAGGCTTCAGTTATTGAAGGCTTTTATTAGCAAACTATGGAACTAACTAACACGAGTACACCAGTTCAGACTGGAGGGGTCCTGCCGGAGCAGAGGGTCTTATACCTCGCCTCCGGAGGCGGGGCCCCACCGGGATGTGCCATAATAACATTTACCACAGGTAAACACCCTAACCCAACAACATTATACAACCCCCACAGTGACAACACCCTAACCCAACAGTAACATAAGAACAACCCCCAGTGGTAACCAACGATGGTTCACCACAAGGATATCAAACAGTTCAGAGGGGATATCAACAACTATAATGATGTGATGGAAGGCGGTACTTGCTGAGGGGTTTTTTCAGTGTTGGCTCAGGCGAGAAAAGCGATGTGTAGCTCGCTGGCTGCACTGCCGGCTTTTCCCATCATATGTTTAAACACCTTGAAAAAAACTGCTGGAGGCCTGACCCACACCCTTAGGCTGGCAGGGTGGGGCGGAGCAGAGCTGGCAAAAGCTGGCAGCCAGGAATCCTGAGATTGGGGCACCCAATCTCCAAAATAAAAAAAGGAACACCCCACCCGCCCCCCCAAATACAAGGGGAACCCTCTCCAAAATGAAGATCCCCAGAGGGCCCACCCCTCACACTGCCCCCTGGTGGTGCCACGCTACTGGTGATCCAGAAGTCTTGGTTAGTGCTCCAAGGGAATAAGTGGGGATGTAATGGCTGGGATGAAAGTGACCCATCGGTTCCACAATGACTCTCCAGTTAGTGATTGAAAGGTGACCATCATGGGATTATATTCATTCATGTTTCTGTTCAATATCTCTGAAAAGATGAGCACAAGTGCCCCATGGATGGAACAGACAACGTTGCATTTATCCTGGCAATCAGGCAACTAAGAAGGAGGAGACGAAGGGCCCATGATCACCAGGTTGGGCCAAGGGAAGAGCCTCACCCTGATGCTTAGGCTGAAAGAGCCATTGAACAGAGACATCTGGCAAGACCAAGGATGTACAGAGGACAGGTCTCATACCTCCAGATAAGCAAGAAACAATGCCCTTTGCAGGTCTAGGGATTGGTGGCTCATATCTGTCACATTCTCCAGGAGGAGTTCACGTCACAGAGATGAGAGGCCATTCATTGCCAGTGGCTCTAAAAGTGACCACTGCTCTCAATTTCTTGTAAGTGGTTCATTCCAGGGTTCCACTGGGGACCTCTATGGGATTTCTCAAACATCTGCCCACAAACACATTTGCAACGTTACGGACGCCCTATTTAGCAAAACATACGATTACGTCCAGTTGTCCCTAGATGAACCTAGGCTGCCAAAGCAGTGGGATTTGTAGCGACCTCCAGATTCCCACAGATGCAGGGTGCCATTGACTGCTCTCCTGTGGCTCTAAGAGCTCCCTGGCAGCAGCCACTACAATTCAGCAACAGGAAAGTGTCCCATTCTCTCAATGTGCAGCTGGTCAACTTGAAGATGCATTTTCAATGTCTGGAGCAGTCAAGCAGCGTTCTCCAATACTCTCCCCAGAGGGTCTCCTGCATCACCATGCATTGCTCTGCTCTACACAAGCTGGCCTTGCGAAGAGGGTCGACTTGCCAGAATGAGAGATGGAGGAATGCATATTTCCTGAGATGATGAGGACATCGAGAGAGCTGAGCCTAATGAGGGTGAGGAACATGGGGCTCCAGAGGAAGAGGGCATAGCATGGGCCAGAGGAGGCAGGCATGAGATGCTTTTAGCCTCCAGGTTCCAAGAGAATGATGACAAATAACTCATGCAAGCCTCTTTCACCAGTGCCCTCCATGCTGGGTCCACCTTTACACCTTTGTTGCGATCCCCATCACCTCAACGCAGCATGCCAATCTCTGAATGAGTAGTTATACTCTTGCGTCATAATGTCCTCATGCTTAGAAGGTTATGCAGCCTCTGGAGCATGTGGCCTTTCTGTTAAGGGAGGATTACCGCAACAGTGAGTTTTGTGAGCAAATTTAAGATGGTGCAGCCTCTTCAAGCATCTCACCAACATCCCATTGCCTACAGGAGCCTTCGAGAGGCAGAAGCAGTCGTATAATCCTCAGTGCACTGATGGAAGTATGCCTGCAGTCCGGCAAGACCCCTCAAGGGGGATCGTCATCACTCAGTGGTTTTCGCTTTGATGTCTGACCTGAATCCACACTGTGGCATTTCTGCACTAACAATTGTTCACGCAAGACAAGCATTCAGGCCTCATCATCATACTGAATCCCCAGCATGAGATCTATCTTCAAGATGCAGTCATCTGCAACTCTCTGTAATGAAAAGGAGTGTGTACTTCAGTGCATGTGAAAGCCTCAGCATAGCCTGCTCTCTATCGAGCACTCATGACCATGGCTCTGGTTGGAGTCTCTCAAGTTACTGTACAGTCTAGCCTTGGTACCTCTGGCCCCAAAAATGCTAATCTTTGATTACAAAGAGCGCACATCTAATGAATTGGAACTTCACTCTGGTCCCATCTAAAGCCTCCACATTTTCATTCCACCAGTCTGACATGTTCACAAGGAAACCAGGCACACTGATGCCATTGTAACCAGCACATAACCATGTCAACTGACCATCTCAGACCTGGCACAAGACGCTAGCCAGACCTTCTGGCCCAGAGCAGCATCCTCCTTTGTATGGCCTTTGCACACACCTCCTATCTCGCAGAGTTGTTATCCAGCTGGCATGATTGGCAAGACTCAACATGTGTCAGCGAGGTCCGTAGCTCTGCAACATGGAGGTGGGAAGGTGTGGATTAATATTTAGATGTATAGGCGGACATGAGGTAATGCTACAGGCTGCCAGGAGCACTTAAGAACCCAACTTTTGGTTCTTAAGTAAAGCACATTTCAGGCTATTACATAGAGGCCAACGAAAGATGCACTGACTGAGATTGATTGCAAGGCTTGTCGATATTCAATTCTCTAAGATCCATATTGAACAATCTTCAATGCAGAAGCATTTGGAGCAGTCTTCAGCTTCTAAGCTACATTATATGGACCTCTGAAGCAGGTTTCAGAGGTGCATTACCCAACCACTAAATTCTTAGAGCCAGAGGCTTCACTCATGTCGATACTGTGCAGAGAATGATCAAGCAACGTAATGAGAGGTTCGAAGTACCATTGACCTGAGGCAGACAATGCAATATCTAGGAAAAGTGGGGCTTCTTGATACTTGATTGACCACAGAGCGTATTATCAGATGGAAGAGACATACTCTAGATGAGAAGTAGACTTAAAAAAAAGGTGTTTACGTTTGTGCCATTTACATACTGATTGTGAACACCCATGCTACTTTTGTGCTCTAAGTATTTTGTAATTTTCCTTACTTCCTGCTCCATCTTCGTGCATCCTGGACATCTTGGACAAAAGGAGAGGCAGCCTGTTGACTGTTATGCCTGTTGTCTGTGATGAACTTGGTGGGCATCCTCTGGAGAGCCCTGACCTGCTTTGGGTCTCCTGCTGTGAGGCAGGTGCACCCTCCTCAGCCTGTGGAGCTGGCACTGATATCCAGCACAGGCAAAGGGGATTTAGAGCAGCTGGACAGTCAATGAGTCATCTGGGTGGATACCCTGGGATGTCCAGCTTCCCTATGGACACCCGAGGGGCGCTCCCTGACTCCTTGAGAAGAACGGGCACCTGCAGTGACATTGAGGTGCCGCATCCCATTTTCACCTAATAATGGGTAGATCGCACCTATACCAAAAGTGATGAAGTGCAGGTCCTGACACAGATCAGGAGCAAAGTCCTGAAGCAATGTCTCTATAAAGGTCACCATCTTACCAGTGTTGACCTCAATGCACTGGCAAGTCGGAGCAACAACTGAACACAGATACACTCTCCTCTCTTTCGTTGCAATCTGATGCAGTTTCTGACATCTGCCCGATATCTGTCTGATGTTCCTGTGTCTGTCTTTCCAGGGACTCATCCTCTGACCCAGCCTCAGCAGGAGCCTGGCTTCCAGCAGTCTGAGTCTGAGCACCTGCTATGATCAGGATTTGTGCTGCGCTCAACTGACTGTGATTCTGAGCCTGTCCTAGGACTATGTCCCACTGGGGTGTGTATCTCTGCGCTGATAGAGGCTGTGGGTGAATGTTGTGATGACTCTATAGAGACAGTGCAATGAGAGGATTTGGACCTCAGCAGAAGGGGAAGTGAATGGCACAGCAATTTCAGGCACTAAACCCCATACCCTGACCTTCCCAGCATTCACCTGCACAGCATCTCCCAGGATTCCCCTTGACGCTCCACTTATCCCTCTCTCTGTAAGCACCTCACATTCCATTAGAGCAGCCAACACTCTCACAACAATCTGCAGATATCAGTAACAACCTGGCATGAAAGTATGACTCTCCTGAGGCCCTGGTGCTCACACATATTAGATCTGATCCTCTTTCTGCCCATAGACCGTGTGTTGGAGGTGTTACTTCCATCCAGTTAGATCTCTGTGTCCAGCCCATCTAAACTGTGCAGGGACATGTAGCTAAGGCAAAGGGAGCTATATTGCCGGCCTTGCACCAGCTTGCTGCTGAAGCTGTTGGTGTTATTTATGTTCTTGTCCTTCATCAGTCGCTAAGGTTTGATGATATATGTTTTCTTCTCATTCCTTAGCCAGCTTTATATATCTACACCCCCTCCTTAACCCCTCCATTGTTTATATTGCCAGACTCTTTGTCCAATAACCAATCTGCACTACAACGCCATTTCCTCCAGTTAAACATTGGTCTTCCACCCACACCACAAATTCCTTACCCTTACCATCGATTCCAAGCCCTTCCCAGGGCACTCTTTCAGGATTAACTGGAATTTTTACAACCTTGCTGACAGGTTTGGTCCTGTACTGAATTTCCCACCTCCGATCCTCTTTTTCACATAGATTCCCTACCTCCACCTCTGTTACATTGCCTGCCTCTGCTCTTATCTCACCTCATTGCTATTGAACCCTTCATTCATGCCTTTGTCATCTCCAGCCTCAACTATTCCAGTTACCTTCTGGTCAGCCGCCTCTCGTTCATCCTCATTAAACTTCAATATCTTCACGATTCCGCCACTCACATCCTGTCCTACACACCACATCCCAGTTGCGTCACGGTGGCATAGTAGTTAGCACTGCTGTCTCACAGTACCAGGGATGCGCGTTCAATTCCAGCATTGGGTGATAGTGTGGAGTTTGCACATTCTCCCCATGTCTACATGGGTTTCCTAAGGGTGCTCCGGTTTCCTGCTTCAGTCCAAAGATGTGCAAATTAAGTGGATCAGCCCTGCTAAGTTGCCCCTTAGTGTCCAAAGATGTGGAGGTTAGATTAGTGGGATAAATGTGTGGATTTACAGGGATAGGGAAGGGGGTGGGCGTGGTTGAGATGCTTTTTCAGAGAATAGGTGCAGACTCGATGGGCCGAATGGCCTCCACTGCAATTTAGGGATTCTATGATTCTATGACTAAATGGATCTTTTTGAAGTGGCAGGCAGTGACTAGTGGGATCCTGCAGGGATCAGTGCAATGAGTAATATTTCCAAGTTTGCTGATGATACAAAATTTGGTGGGAGTGAGTGGTGAGGAGGATGTTACGAGACTTCAAGGTGATTTGGACAAGTTGATTGAGTGGGAAAATATGTGGCAGATGCAGCATAATGTGGAAAAATGTGAAGTTATCCACCTCAGACAGTGAAACAGACTGGCAGAGTACGCTGATAAATTGGAAAAATGTTGACAGACAAAGGGACCTCGGTGTTCCAGTACACTGGTCACTGAAAGCAAGCATGCAGGTACAGCATACAGTCAGTAAGACAAATGGTATGTTAGCCTTCATTGCAAGAGGACAAGAAGGAGTAAGGATGTATTACTGTCACTGTACAGGGCCTTGGGTGAGACCACACCTGGAGTATTGTGTGTAGTTTTGGTCTCCTTATCTAAGAAAAAATATACTTTCCATAGAGAGAGTGCAGCGAAGGTTCACCTGACTGATTCCTGGAATAGCAAGATTGTCATTTAAGGAGAGATTGGATCAAAATAAAAGCAAATTACTGCGGATGCTGGAATCTGAAACCAAAAGAGAAAATGCTGGAAAATCTCAGCAGGTCTGGCAGCATCTGTAAGGAGAGAAAAGAGCTGACGTTTCGAGTCCAGATGACCCTTTGTCAAAGCTAAAAGGCATAGAAAGTAGGAGTGGGTCAACTGGCCCTGTATTCACTGGAGTTTAGAAGAATGAGGGGGGATCTAATTGAATATAAAATTCTCTGGCTGGTGCATCTGGAACAAGGGGTCGCAGTCTCAGGATATGTGGTAGGCCATTTCGGACTGCGATAAGTAGAAATTTCTTCACTCAGAGGGTGGTGAACCAGAAGGCTGTCGAGGCCAAATCTCTGAATATATTTAAGAAGAAAATAAATGGATTTCTAGACTCTAAAGGTGTCAAGAAGTATGAGGAGAACACTTGTGTCTGGCATTGAGATAGAAGATCAGCCATGATCAAGTTGAATGACGGAGCAGGCTTGAAGGGCCGAATGGCCTACTCCTGCTCCTATTTATTATGTTTTTATGTTACCAGTCCAGTGACATTACCCCTATGCAACCATCTCGCTATCATCCCATCCTTCCATAGAAACAAGTTGCATCTGTTGAGAGCAAGAAAGTTACTTCCACTAATCTAAAGGAGCATAAATAAATGTGAAGTTAATTTTTCCTGCCAAGTTACTGTAATCATGGGCCTCTCAGGCCGTGTAGTGCAAATGGAAAAAACACGTAGGCCATATAAACTGAGAAATGGAAAAGGTAGCATTAAAGCAATCTGAGGTATTTGTTTGACTTCACGATGAAGGGTGCCTTGTTTCCAGAGTGCCCGACAGAAAATGCAAAGTTCCCAGTGGCTATAATCTCCATTTGGCTGATCATTTTAAGGTTAATGTCAAGCATTTGGCCTCATTCCCAGCCACTGCCTTACCCTGAGAAAATAGATTTAGTCAGACATACAGTCATCATCACTGGCCCGCGCATTCCTAACATTTCACTCCGGATTAAGGCGAAATGGTTCCAGTGTTTACTGAAATCTCCTAGGTGTTGCATTTTTCTCATGGTTTTATTCATCCAGGTCAACTACCTAAGGCCAAGACCTCCTAGAATTGAGTATTCATTCAAAGCAAAGGGGAGAAATGTATAGTCTTTAGGCAAACCTTGCATGTAAATGCATAACAATGGCACTGCCACTTATTCTACATAACAGGTAATTCACTGAAAAGCTGTCTCCTTCGGCACGTAACGAGAAAGAACAAACAATACTGACCACATACATTCTGCAGAAGAGTGAAATTTTACATCGGGATGCAAATCCACAATTGTCTGTGCTTCACATCATCAAGAAACTAAGGAACTAACTGTCTGGGAGGATGTGAGTCCTTATTCTTACCCTATTGTGACTGCCTAGTAAACCCTCAATATGGATCCCGGGAGTTTGAACTGTTTTTAATGTGGGCTCCCCACTATTGAAATTCATGCTTCCCAGTGTTATCACCGAAGGTCACTGCCACAGACTGGCAACAGCTCTTGCAATACAACTCGGTCGAGAAATCTGGAAAATCAACAGCAATTTAAAAAGTTGAGAGTTAATTTTTTCGAATTTGTAAACTGTCAAGAACATTGTGCAGAATTCCTGTCCCTGCGCAAAGCACTGCCACAGGAGGATTAATCCGTCAAATCAATCTCCGCTACTGCAGCTCTTTGATTGGAAGCAAAACTGGGAATTCTAGAAATCGGAGTTAAAAGCAAGAAGTGCTGGAATGTACAGGAACACCATCAGTTTATAAAGCCTCTCGGTCTCTTTTCAAATGCTGGGACTGGTAATGAGTGTCAGGCTATTGGGATATCCACTGTTTGGGCTCACTATACATTTGCCACACCCGCAGAGTTGTCTTTGCACTATGCAAGGTCAACTCATTAAAATATTATTGGGACAACCGAGGCACACAGCAGTTAACTGGGTTTGTGCCAGGGTCAGTAGGTGGGTCATCTAGTTCCAGCAAGTCTGAAAGGACTGCTGGTCACCATTAACCCTATCCTTTTACTGTGTAGTGAATTACTGCATAGACTTGCAGTAGAGCTGCTTGATTCAGTTAAGTCCCTTTGATGATCTTACTGAAGGAGCTTCCAGAAGGAAATGTGATTTTTATGGAGCTGCAGGAATCATTTTCCAGAGGCCAACAACCAAGCAGGCTGGATGGAATGATTCATACCTCAATGCTGGCTCACCTATGCTGGGTGTTTGCTATGGTTAGTGTCCTCACACTTTTTATGTATTTTAACTGCCCTCTGAAAAGGCCTACCGGAAAAGTCTGGTAAGGATACAACTGGATGGGTGCTCACAGCATCAGTCTAGGCTCTTGGCATGACAAAGGCATATCAGTCAACTCTGAAAAATGTTCCTCACTAACATCTGGGGACTTGAGCCAAAATTCAACCGCTGTCCCATAAACAAGCCTGACATGGCCATATTCTTCAAATCTTACCATTTGGCCAACATCTCTGACTCCTCTCACACCATCCCTGGATATGTCCTGTTCCATCGGCAGGACAGATCCATCAGAGCCGACAGCACAGTGGTATACAGCCATGAAGCCATGGGCTTGGGAGTCCTCAACATTGACTCAGGAAGCCCATTGTAGACTCATGGTATCAGGTCAAATATGTACAAGAAATCCTCCTACTGATTACCACCCATTACCCTCCTGCAGCTGGTAATGTTGAACATGACTTTTTAAAAGCACTGAAGGTCACAAGGCATATAATATATTCTGAGTGGGAAACCTCAAAGTCCATCATCAAAGTAACACCACTGACTGAGCTGTTGAATCCTGAAGGATATTGACACCAGACTGGGCCTGTGGCAGGTGGTGAGAGAACCTACATGAGGGAGAAACATATTTGACCTTGCCATCACAAATCTATGAGCTGTTGTGGGACATCAGCAGTAGCAGAATTGTGTTCAACCACAATCTGCAACCTCATGAGCTGACTATCCCTCATGGTAATATTACCATCAAGCCAGCGGTTTAACCCTGGTTCGATGAGAAACAGAAAAAGAGAATGCCGGGAGTAGCATCACGCTTGCCTAAAAACGAGTAAAATTACCTGATGATTCTACACCATAGACCTGCAAACTTGCTGAACAACAGAAGCAGCATGTTACATACAGAGTTAAGTGATCCAACAACGAATGGATCAAATCTAAGCTCTGCATTCCTGTCACATTCAGTTGTGAATAGTGGTGGACAATTAAACAAGTAACTGGAGGAGGAGGCTCCACAAATATCCTCATCCTCAATGATAGGTTAGTTCAACCTGTGAGTCTAGAGGCTAAAGTGAAGAGTTTGCATCTATATTCAACCAGATGTGCTGAGTTGATGATCAATCTCAACCTCTTCCTGAGGCCCCAAGCATCACAGATACCAGGCTTCAGACAATTTGATTCACTCCACATGATAGCAAGAAACAGCTGAGTACATTGGATCATGATTCACGTGAGAACACCATCCACCAGGTACACGGTACATACTCTTGCAACTCGGCCAATGTTGTCTACCTGATACACTGCAGGAAAGGATGTCCCGAGGCATGGTATATTGGGGAAACCATGCAGACGCTACAACAATGGATGAATGAACACCGCTGATGAAGACGAACATCTCGCCAAGGCCATCCCCATAGCCCGACTTCTTGCCTTCAAACAACCGCACAACCTCAAACAAACCATTGTCCGCAGCAAACTACCCAGCCTTCAGGAGAACAGTGACCACAACACCACACAACCCTGCCACAGCAACCTCTGCAAGATGTGCCGGATCATCGATGCGGATGCCATCATCTCACGTGAGAACACCATCCACCAGGTACACGGTACCTACTCTTGCAACTCGGCCAACGTTGTCTACCTGATACACTGCAGGAAAGGGTGTCCCGAGGCATGGTACATTGGGGAGACCATGCAGATGCTACGACAGCGGATGAATGAACACCGCTCGACAATCACCAGGCAAGAGTGTTCTCTTCCTGTTGGGGAACACTTCAGCGGTCACGGGCATTCGGCCTCTGATCTTCGGGAAAGCGTTCTCCAAGGCGGCCTTCACGGTACACGACAGTGCAGAGTCGCTGAGCAGAGACTGATAGCCAAGTTCCGCACACGTGAGGATGGCCTCAACTGGGATCTTGGGTTCATGTCACACTATCTGTAACCCCCACGACTTGCCTGGACTTGCAAAATCTCACTAACTGTCCTGTCTGGAGACAATACACATCTCTTTAACCTGTGCTTAACGCTCTCTCCACTCACATTGTCTGTACCTTTAAGACTTGATTACCTGTAAAGACTCGCATTCCAACCATTATTTTGTAAATTGAGTTTGTGTCTCTGTGCCCTGTTTGTGAATAGAACTCTCACTCACCTGATGAAGGAGCAGCGCTCCGAAAGCTAGTGGCTTTTGCTACCAAATAAACCTGTTGGACTTTAACCTGGTGTTGTGAGACTTCTTACTACATTGGATCAAACAGAGACCATGGCCCCCAACAACAGCCAGTCTGTGGAGCTGAAAAATGGTGTTCCAGTACAACCAACACCTCTTGACAAGCTGTTCCAGTCCAGCTACAATACTGACACCTAACTGACAACATGGAAAATTTCCCACCTGTTACAGGAATAAGGAGACGATGGCAGGGGGTGCAGCATCAACAGGATCAGAGAATCCCATCAGCATGAATGTCCAGAGAATTTCGGCCTTGAAATCTCCTGCTTACTGACCTCACTGCTAAGGGAGATAGGTCTTTCTTATCCACCCTATCTAGGCCTCTCATAATTTTATCCACCTCAATTGAAGCTCCTATCAGCCTTCTCTGTTCTGAGGAAAACAACCCAGCCATCATTCTTACATCATAGCTATAATTCTCCCATACTGTCAACATTCTCATACCTCCCCGTTACAATCATATCCTTTGATATAATGACCAGAACTGTACACAGTATTCTAGTTCCTTTCTAACAATCATTTTATACAATTCTCGAATAACCTCCTTGCTCTGATATTCTAGGCTTCATCTAATAAAGGAAATATTCTTTTATGCCTTGTTAATCACCATATCTGCATGGAGTCCATGCTTGATTGACATTCAATAACCACAACCACCTTGCCAGCTATGACTCCAATGGAGATCTTTCCCCCCGATTCCTGTTGGCTTCAATTTTGATGTGGAGATGCCGGCGTTGGACTGGGGTAAACACAGTAAGACGTCTCACAACACCAGGTTAAAGCCCAACAGGTTTATTTGATAGTAAAAGCCATACATATTAACAGTGGACCCAGTACCGATCCCTGAGGCATACCGCTGGTCACAGGCCTCCAGTTTGAAAAACAACCCTTTACAACCACCCTCTGTCTTCTGTCATCAAGCCAATTTTGTATCCATTTGGCTACCTCACCCTGGATCCCATGAGATTTAACCTGATGCAACAACCTACCATACGATACCTTGTCAAAGGCCTTGCTAAAGTCCATGCAGACAATATCAACTGCACTGCCCTCATCTACCTTCTTAGTTACCCCTTCAAAAAACTCAATCGAATTCATGAGACATAATTTTCCACTCACAAAGCCATGATGACTGTCCCTTATTAATTCTTGTCTCTCTAAATGCCTGTAGATCCTATCTCTCAGAATACCTTCTAACAGTTTATCCACTGCAGATGTTAAGCTCACCGGCATGTAGTTCCCAGGCTTTTCCCTGCAGCCCTTCTTAAACAAAGGTTCAACATTTGCCACTCTCCAATCTTCAGGCACCTCACCTGTGTATGCAGTCTACATCAAACATATTCCTGCTCCTTAACTCCCCAAATATTCAATCAAGTTAGCCAGACATGAAATAATATCAAAAATTGCTGAAAATACTCACCACATCTGTTGAGAGACTTAACATGCCCTATCCATGCCAGCATATGCCAATCCATACCCACTACCATTTGCCCTTACCTTCTCCATTCCAACTTACCTAGTATCATTGGACTATACCTTGACAGATTTGACAGTTCCTGAATATCTTTGAAAAGTTTGACACTTTGTCGATAGCTTTAACAGATTTGACAGCTTTAACACTTCCTGGACGGCTTTGAAAATTTTGACAGCTGGACAACTCTTTAATAGTTCCTCAACAGCCAGAAAGTTCCTTGACAGCTGGACAGTTCCTTGACAGCTTGCCAGTTCCTTGACAATTGGACAGTTCTTCGACAGATTGATAGTTTCAATGATGTTATATGTCAAAAGTGCATAACCATTTTCACTTTTAAACAATCCCAAAAGGGTGCCTTACCTCTCCCAAATGTGTCTCGAGACTATCGAAAGGGGTATATTACCTCTCTAAAGGGGTGCCCAAATTATCCAGAGGAATCCATCAAGTTCAGACATCCTCTTAAGTGTTATATTCTGCACAATCCAGATTCCACACTCCTGTTCTTCTAAAATCCCACTTCAGTAAGGCAGCTGATGATTTAAATGGCTTGCTGCCTATGTGAATCGTGCATGCACAAACCCTGGTCTAATTCCAGTCCCGCCCCAATGAAGATGGGAAATGCCAGGTTCGATTGCAGGAACTTTGAATTTTCAGCCAGTTCCAGGATTTTCACCACAATCAGGAGCCTCTCCATCATGGCGAGAACCCAGGCAAATGTATTCATTAAGGACCATGCCCACATCTTCCACCATGGGTTACATTTTTGATCTCTTAGCGGCTTTACCCTTCCCTTAAATATCCTCTTGCTCATTATGTATTGATAAAACATCTATGAGTTTTTCTTCATTTCAGTTGCATATTGTTGTTAGACTAGAAGCACATAAGACCCGACTGGGTAAGGACAACAACTTCCCTTCCTTAAAGAACAAGGATGAATCAATTGAGTTTTCTACAATGAGCCAACAACTTTACATTCTCTTTTACTAATGTCATCTTTCGATTTACATATTTTTTGTTAATAAAGATATGTTGTTGATGTTGTTGTTATAACAGAAGTATCATGGACAAGCATAAGCCTCCTGTTCTCCAAGTGGAAAACCCCAGGTAGGGCTTTTTGAAAGTAAATGAGGGAAATGGTGTCTGCCCTTGTTTTTGGCCCATACCCCAATGGCACACTCAACAGAATGTCATCTCCCTGATAGTATACCTGGACGTTTAGAGCTGGCCTCGATGAAACCATCTCTGTCATCCATTGGAAGTAATTGTTTTAATTCTGCATCCAAACATGTGTGTCAGATATGGGGAAAAAAATAATTCAGGCTTGTGTTCAAGTACAGGGATTATAATATATGATCACCCTCCCCCAGGTCCTGTTGAGGTAGGCAGCAGACAAACATGGTTTCAATGTACAGTCCAGCAGCATGCATTGCTACATTGCCCGGTACCTAAGAAAAACCAAGCAGTGTGCCTTAATGACTATCGGCCAGTGACTCTGACATTCATCATTATGAAGTGCTTCGAAAGGCTAGTCATGGCACGTATCAATTCCAGCTTCCCGGACTACCTGGATCCACTACAGTTTGCCTACCACCGCAACAGGTCCACAGCAGACGCCATCTCCCTGGCCCTGCACTCAATCCTGGAACACCTAGAGTAACAAGGACATCTATGTCAGGCTCCTATTTATTGACTCTATCTCAGCCTTCAACATTATTATTATTCCCACGAAACTCATCTCTAAACTCCATGCCTGTGCCTCGGCACCTCCCTCTGCGAGTAGATCCTGAACATCCTAGCTCACAGACCACAATCAGTAAGGATAGGCAACGACACCTCCTCCACAATCATCCTCAACACCGGTGCCCCACAAGGCTGTGTTCTCAGCTCCCTACTATACTCCTTTTATACCTATGACTGTGTGGCCAAATTCCCCTCCGATTCGATTCTCAAGTTTGCTGATGACACCACCGTCGTGGGTCAGATCTCAAATAATGATGAGACAGAGTACAGGAATGAGATAGAGAATCTGGTAAACTGGTGCAGCAACAATAATCTCTCCCTCAATGTCAATAAAACAAAGGAGATTGTCACTGACTTCAGGAAGCGTAAAGGAGAACATGCCCCTGCCTACATCAACAGGGACGAAGTAGAAAGGGTCGAGAGATTCAAGTTTTTAGGTATTCAGATCACCAACAACCTGTACTGGTCCCCCCATGCCGACACTATAGTTAAAAAAGCCCACCAACACCTCTACTTTCTCAGAAGACTAAGGATTTTTGGCATGTCAGCTACGACTCTCACCAACGTTTACAGATGCACCATAGAAAGCATTCTTTCTGGTTGTATCACAGCTTGGTATGGCTCCTGCTCTGCCCAAGACTGCAAGGAACTACAAAAGGTCATGAATGTAGCCCAATCCATCACGCAAACCAGCTTCCCATCCATTGACTCTGTCTACACTTCCCATTGCCTCGGCAAAGCAGCCAGCATAATTAAGGACCTCACGCACCCCGGACATTCTCTCTTCCATCTTCTTCCGTCGGGAAAAAGATACAAAAGTCTGAGGTCACGTACCAACTGACTTAAAAACAGCTTCTTCCCTGCTGCTGTCAGACTTTTGAATGGACTTACCTTGCATTAAGATTTTCTTTCTCTACACCCTAGCTATGACTGTAACACTACATTCTGCACTCTCTCGTCTCCTTGTCTATGAATGGTATGTTTTGTCTGTATATCGCGCAAGAAACAATATTTTTTACTGTATGTTAATACATGTGACAATAATAAATCAAATCAAAATCAAATCAAATACTATGTTACATGGCTAACTTGCATCTCTTAAAGGCAGCCTGCCCCATTTAAAGATGATCTGCACTCACTGTACAGAAACTGTTACAGATTGACTGTGGAAAACTTGGATAGAAGGGAAAGCACAAGCAATGGTGCAAAAGGAATCCCAGAGGAATCCCAGGTGTCTGATGTGAAACTGGAGGTGTTAGCCTAAGAGTAGGAAAGGAGGAGAGACGCCATGGGCCTGATTTTAACTTTTTGCAATTGATGGGCATTGAATGAGTTCAAATCTCACTCCATGTTTTCACGGGGGGAGCGAGTGGTGCAGGAGGCTGTCAAAGCACATCTGGAGAATGGGGCCTGGAAGATCACTTCCCAGAATCTGACTCCAAGAAATTGGTTGAAAGAAGATCAATGACCCCATACAAGAGATCACAGCAGTCACGGTCAGTGAATGCACCTTCACAGGCAGATTGTGTGGCAAATCAGTATTAAAGGGTGTTTGATGTCACCATCATCCTCATGCCAATGATTTGCATGGCACACTCATGCTGATGCCCTGATGTGTTCTGGCACCATTGATGTGACAGAGTCCAATTTCATGAATATCTAGCTTATACGTCTCTCTCTCTCTCAACCTTTCCACTCCTGAGGATGCATAGCTCAGATTTAATTATTCCTAGAACAAGTCGTTAGTCTGTCGCCAGGGTCTTATAACTTGAGAGCAACACACACCATACAAACACCAAACACATACGCTAAGGGGCAATTTAGAATGGCCAATTCACTTAACCTGTACGTTCTTTCGACTGTGGGAGGAAACCATGGCACCCAGTGAAAACCTGCACAGGCACGGGGAGAACTCCACACAGGCCGGAATCGAACCCATGCCCCACCGTTGCGAGGCAGCAGTACTAACCACCGAGCCACAATGCCAGCCCAGCTTATACTTCAAAATCAGAACTCATATGCTAACAACACTTCCCAGACAAGGGAGCAGGGGTGAGCCATTCAGCCCCTCATGCCTCTCCAACCATTCAGCTTGATCATGTGGGAGCTCATCGATCCACCATTGTCCGGCAGGATACTTCACTGCAGCAACAGGACTTTTTTCCCAGAGCCACAAATTCCAAATCCAACTAGTCACAGATTAGGATTTCTATACAAATTCAGATATGCTGAATTAAGTTTGAAAATATTTAGTAATTATGAAGAGAAGTTATTTTAAGAGCACATTTAAACATTTCAAAGCATTATTTATGTTTATGCAACCATATCAAAATTATTTGCCATCCGCCATTTTGCTCATTAGTAGGATTACATTGAATATACAGCACAAAAACAGGCCATTCAGCCCAACCAGTCCATGCTGGTGTTTATACTCCACTTGAACCTCCTCCCATCAATCACAGTAACTCTCTCTTCCATTCTTATAAGTTTGTCTAACTTTCCCTTAAATGCACTGCATGATACAACTTATTATAACCATAAAGCTTAGTCTATAATTGTCTTGCACATGAATATTTTTAATATTGCTGTACAGTAACAAGCCGGAATAAGAAAACGTAATTAAAATATCTTGTGCACAATTGCAAATATTGTACTGGGATATAGAACCAGATGTAGTTTCATAAGATCTGAAGTACCAAGCCTGTAAACTAAACATCTGGAAGCATGCCCACCCTAAACAACATATGTACACACTTAGTAATCTGTAAAATAAAACAAAATTGTGTGACTTAAAAAGAAAATCAGAGATACTGAAATATATTGTGCCACTAATATTCTTTGTCAGTTATACCAATTCCGTGTGTGGGTTAAAGATTTGCATGTGAGGAGGTCTTGGCTTGTTTTGATCTCTGCATCACAGTCATTAAGTAATAGGAAGTTGGTTATGGTCTCTTCTGATTATACATCCTTTGTTCATCAAGTACCCCAATGCCGGATTGACACTGCAGAAAATACAGCCATATGTTTACATCATTGGACTTCAACACTGCAGCACTTTATACTTTGTTTTCAAAGATCTTGCAGTTAAATATATTAAACTATGTTTATGGTTGCGTTTAAGTTTAATGCTAACTACTTTGTTGTTTCTTTCCTAAAAAGAACTGCATCATGCTTAATTTCCATGCACATTGTAAAGCTGCCAGTATTTCTTCACCTTAAGTCGACTTTTCCAACAACACTCCTGGCTGTCTTCCCACATTCTATCATCTGTAAACTTGAGGTCATCCGAAACTCTACTGCACGAGTTTGAACTCAACAGCAAGTCCTGTTCCCATATCAACCCTAAGCTCGCTGACCTACATTGGCTTTCAGACTAGCAACATCCTGACTTTAAAATTCTTATCATTGTTTTCAAATCCCTCCTTGCCCCTCCCTTGGCACGGTGGTTAGCACTGCTGCCTCACAGCACCAGGGACCCAGGTTCGACTCCCAGCTTGGATCACTGTCTGTGTGGAGTTTGCACATTCTTTCTGTGTCTGTGTGGGTTTCCTCTGGGTGCTCCGGTTTCCTCCCACAGTCCAAAAGACGGGCTGGTTAGGTGCATTGGCCATGCTAAATTCTCCCTCAGTGTACCTAAACAGGCACTGGAGTGTGGCGACTAGGGGAATTTCACAATAATCTCATTGCAGTGTTAATGTAAGCTTTACCTGTGACTAATAAATAAACTTTAAACTTACCTGTTTGACCAAGCTTTTGGTCATCTGACCTAATATCTCCTTATGTGGCTCAGCATTAGATTTTGTTTGATAATGCCCCTGTGATGTACCTTGGGACGTTTCATTATGTTAAAGGTGCTGTATGAATATAAGTTGTTGTTGTTAACATCCAACACATTAACATACAGGCAAGTTGTTCCAGTACAGCTATGAAGCTGGTACCTGATTGGCGATTAAGAAAATTGTCATGGTGTGTCCTAGCCACAAAACCAGGACTAATCTCAACAAACCAATTACTGTTTGACCTGCCTCCTTCCAACCATCAGCACAGCGAGAGAAGTTATCGAATGGTTCATTAAAAGACACCTATTCACCAAAAGGCTGCTCAGCGAGGCTTAATTTGGATTCCACTGGAGAAATTGGTTCCAGACTTAATTGCAGCCTTGGTCTAGAAATGGGCACAGCGTCTGAATGCCAGAGGAGAGATGACACCAGCTGCCCTAAGGTGGAATTGATAAGCATGAAGCTCACCTAAAAATGTCACCCCCATAGGGGTGGTGGTTGTTGGGGGAGGGGGGTTGCTGTGGTGTGGTTTGGCGGGGGTGTGGTGTTGGGTTCTGGTGTGAATATGGAGGCAGGTGGACATTAAAATGCACACTGCCAGCCAGCATTCCAGTTTGCCAGTGCCATCCCGCCACCACCAAAGTCTCCCCACCTCCATCTCCCCCATAACCATTTTCCGAGAGGTTGGATCAGGCGCAGAAGGGTTACCGCCAGTACAAATCGATTAATGTCGGTAACACACCAACTAAGATCAATTATCAGTGACTGACTGAAATTTTCCAGTAAAACTCCGGGCCCCTGTGGTGCCAGCACTGAGGTTGGATGCCTGGAGGCAGCCTCCCAGAAGTAGGCAGGGAGAGAGTGTTCCAGGCTTTGAGGCACTCCCTACCTGCCTGAGTATAGCTCTGGCTGCAGGCTGCCCTGTGGAGGAAGGGTCTCCCCACCCCCATGGCCACATACTGATGCTGTGGTCTGTTGTAAGTTAAGTTTGAAAGATTGTTGGGAGCATGTCTCAGGGTAGATCTACCATCTCTCCCCCCTCCCTAAACTGACTGGCTGCAGCTCCTATTGGCCCTCCAGCTTCAAGAATCCACCAGATGGCGAGCACATACTCTGACCCCCAATTGGTCAATTCAGGGAAAATCACTCACAGGCCATTTCTCATAACACAGTGCAGGTTCAGGATCCCATTCCATCCTCACATTGGCGCCCTGACCCAAAACCTAAAATCCTGTCTAGCTTTCTGGGAGGTGATGGCACAGTGGTATTGCTGCGGACTAGCAATCCAGAGACCCTAGGTAATGCTCTGTGGACCTGAGTTTGAGTCCCATCACGGGCAATGAATTCAATTTTTTTTAAATCTGTAATGAAAAGTCTAATAATGACCATGAAACCATTGTCAATTGTCGTAAAAAGCTAACTGGTTCACTAATAGAAATCTGCCATCTTTACCTGGTCTGGCCTACATGTGACTTCAGACCCATTGTTGATGACTCTTAAAAACCTTCTGAAATGGCTGAGCAAGCCACTCAGTTGTATCAAACTGTTACAAAGTCCACAATAAGGAATGAGGCCAGATGGACCACCCAGCATCAGAAACAATAACTGCAAACCAGGCTTGTTGACCTGCAAAGTCCTCCTTACTAACATTTGGGGTCTTGTGCCAAACTTGGGAGTGTGTCTCACAGACTAGACAAACCATAATCTGATATAATCATACCTTACAGACTCCACCATCACTATCCCAGGGTATGTTCAGTCCCACTGGCAGGACAGACCTAGCAGAGGTGGTGACACAGTGGGAGTTCTCAATGTCAACTCCAGACCCATGAAGTCTCTTGGCATCAGGTCAAACAGGGGCAAGGAAACCTTCTGCTGATTACCATGTACCACCCACCCACCATGCCCCCAACTGATGAATCAGTACTCCTTCATGTTGAACACCACTCGGAGGAAGCACTGAGGGTGGCAAGGGCTCAGAATATATTCTGGATGGGGGAATTCAATGCCCACCACCAGGAGTGGCTTGGCAGTATCATGACTGACCGAGCTGGCTAGGTCCTAAAGGACATAGCTGCTAAACTGGGACTGCAGCAGATGGTGAGGAAACCAACAAGAGGGAAAAATCTACTTGACCTCATCCTTACCAACCTGCCTGCTGCAGATGTATCTGTCCATGTCAATACCATTAGTAGTAACCACCATACAGTCCTTGTGGAGACAAAGTCCTGTCTTCATATTGAGGATACCTTCCATCATGTTGTGTGGCACTATCACCGTGCTAAATGGGATAGATTTCAAACAGACCTAGCAACTCAAGACTGAGAAACCAAGACTGAGGCACTCTGGACCATCAGCAGCAGCGGAACTGTACTCTGTAACCACAATCTGTAACCACATGGCCCGACATATCCTCTACATTGAACTGGATTAGCCATTGGCTACTGTGGCGCCAAGAGTAGTCAGAGCTAGGAATCCTTTGAATAAGTAATTCATCTCCTGACTCCCCAAAGCCTGTCCACAATCTACAAGGCAAAGTCAGGAGTGTGATGGAATGCTCTCCATTTCCCTGGGTAAATGCAGCTCCTACAACACTCAAAAAACTCAACACCATCCAGGACAAAGCAGTCCATGTGTTTAGCACCCCATCCACAAACATTCACTCCCTTCACCACTGCACACAGTGGCAGCAGTGTGTACCACCTAAAAGATGCACTGCAGGAACTCACCAAGGCTCCTTAGGCAGCACCTTCCAAAACCACAACCACTACCATCCAGAAGAACAAGGGCAACAAATATTTGAGAACACCCTCACCTGCAAGTTACCATCCTGACTTGGAAATATATCACTGTTCCTTCACTGTCACTGGGTCAGAATCCTGGAACTCCCTCCCTAACAGCACTCTGGGTGTACCTACACCACAGGGGCTGTAACAGTTCAAGAAGGCATCTCATCACCACCTTCTCAAGAGCAATTAGGGTTGGGGAATAAAGGCTGGCCGAGCTAATGAAACCCACATCATTGGGCACAATATTAATTAAGGGGAGGGGGTCATTTGACTGTTAGCCGCTCTTGAAATTTTCCCAACCTGTCCGTGACAATGCCCACCGCTGATGGGACTGCAAAATCCCATCCTAGGTCATCAATGTATATCAAGGAAAGCAGTGGTCCTAGTATACAGACTGCTGGATACCCCAACTCTATACCTTCCTCCAATCTGAAAAACTGCTATACTTTTTTTCTTGCCAGTTAGCCAACTGCTTATCCTTGCTGCCACTTTTGCTTTTATTCCCTGGGCTTCAACTTTGCTAACATATTCATTATGTGACCCTTTATCAAACTTTTTTTGAAAGACCATATACACGACATTAACCGTGTTACCATGATGAACCCACTCTGTTATCTCATCAAAAACTCCATCAAGTTAAGTAAACATAGTTTGGCTTTAATAAACCTGTGCTGGCTTGCCTTAATTAATTCACATTTGTCCAAGTGACCCTTACTCTTTTTCTAGATTATCATTCCTAAAGGCTTTCCAAGCCCGAGTTGTTGGGTTTATCTTTACACCAATGGTGTAACAAATGCTCCAGCACGACTCCTGTATCTAAGAAGGACTGGAATGTTAGGCCCAGTTCCTCCACAATTTCCACTTTTACTTCCCTCAGATATCCATCAGGGTCCTATCATAGAATCATAGAATCCCTACAGTGCAGAAAGAGGACATGCGGCCCATCGAGTCTGCACCGACTCTTACCCAGGCTCTATCTCCATAACTACACATATTTTACCCTGCTAATCCCCCTAACCTATATATCTTGGGACTCTACGGGTCAATCTAGCACAGCCAATCCACCTAACCCACACATCTTTGGATTGTGGGAGGAAACTGCAGCACCCAGAGGAAGCCCACGCAAAAATGGGGAGAACATGAAAACTCCACTCAGACAGTCATCCGAGGCCGGAATTGAAGTTGTGTCTCTGACGCTGTGAGGCAGCAGTGCTAACCACTGTACCACCGTGCCGCCCTAACTTGAAGTATATTCCAAATTTTTAATACCTCCTTTATATCAAAGCTTAACCCATCCAATGTGCCAATGCCCTCCTCGATGACTTTGGCAATACTTTCTTCCTTAGTAAAGACAGATGCAATGCACTGATCTGGAACTCAGCCAAGTTCTCTGCCTCAATGCGTAGATCCCCTATTGGTCCCTAATCGGTCCCATTCCTCCTCTTACCACCCTTATACTATTTAGATGGATTAGCCATGGTAAATGTGTGAGGTTACAAGGTTAGAGTGGAGAGGAGGGGATACTTTTTCAGAGAATTGATGCAGACTCAATGGGCTGAATGGCCTCTCTCTGCATTGTAGAGATTCTATGGTTCCTAAGATCCTATGATTCTATTTAAAGACAAGGCACAAGGACCAGTGAAATGCATCCAAGGATACTGAAGGAAGTGAGAGAGTGGAAATTACAGAGGGATTGACCATAACTTTGCATTCTTCCTTAGTCTCGGGTGGCTCGAGAGGACTGGAGAATTGCAAATGTTGCACTGTTGTTAAAAAGGAGAATAAAGATAAGCTCAGCAACTACAGGCCAGTCAGTTTAACTTTAGTGATTGGGGAAACTTCCAGAAACAACAAGCTATGACAAAATTAATAGTCACATGCAGGTTAATTAAGAAGTGCTAGTACAAATTTCTTAAGGGAAAATCATATTTAACTCAGTTGCTGGAGCTTTTGAAGAGGTAACAGAGAGGGTTGATGAGGGTAATACTGTTGATGTGGTGTATATAGATTTTCAAAAGGCATTTGATACAGTGCCATCACACAACAGACTTGTCAGCAAAGTTACAGCTCATTGAATAAAAGGAACGATAACAACATGGATGTAGAATTAGCTGAGCGACAGAAAACAGAGAATCATGGTTATTGGACCATTTTTGTGCTGAACAAAGGATTGTGGTGGAGCCCCCCAGGGCTCAGTGTCGGGACCTATGTGTTTCCTATTACATATGAATTACCTAGATCTTGGTGTACAGGGCACAATTTCAAAGTTTGCAAATGATACAAAGTTTGGAAGCATTGCAAATAGTGAGGAGGACAGTATAGAACTTCAAAGGGACAGAAACAAGTTGTTGGAATGGGCGGACAGGTGACAGATGAAGTTCAATGCAGAGAAATTTGAAGGATTCATTTTGGTAGGAAAAACATGGAGGAACAGTATAAAATTCAGGGTGCAACTCTAAAGGGGGTGCAGGAGCAGAGGGATCTGGGTGTACATGTACATAAATTATTGAAGGTGGAATGACAAGTTGAGAGAGCAGTTAAGGCTTTACAGTATCCTGGGTTTTATCAACGGTGTGGAGATGCCACTCTCAGGATGTCCCGAGGCATGGTACATTGGGGAAACCATGCAGACGCTACAACAACGGATGAATGAACACCGCTCGACAATCACCAGGCAAGACTGTTCTCTTCCTGTGGGGGAGCACTTCAGCGGTCACGAGCATTCAGCCTCTGATCTTCGGGTAAGCGTTCTCCAAGGCGGCCTTCACGACACACGACAGTGCAGAGTTGCTGAGCAGAAACTGATAGCCAAGTTCCGCACACATGAGGATGGCCTAAACCGGGTTGTTGGGTTTATGTCACACTATCAGTAACCCCCACAGCTTGCCTCCTGGACTTGCAGAATCTCACTGGCTGTCCTGTCTGGAGACAATACACATCTCTTTAACCTGTGCTTAATGCTCCCTCCACTCACATTGTCTGTATCTTTAAGACCTGGTTGGCTGTAGAGATTCGCATTCTAATCAGTATTCTGTAACTTGATGTTGTGTCTCTGTGCCCTGTTTGAGAGCAGATTTCCACTTCATCTGACGAAGGAGCAGTGCTCCGAAAGCTAATGGCATTTGCTACCAAATAAACCTGTTGGACTTTAACCTGGTGTTGTTAAAACTCTTACTATTTTTATCAATGGGGCATAGAATACAAGAGCAAGAAGGTTATGTTGTATTTGTACAAGTCACTAGTTCAGCTGGAGTATTGTGTCCGGTTCTGGGCACGGCACTTCAGGAAGGATATGAAGGCATTGGAGAGAGTGCAGAAAGGATTCACGAGAATGGTTCCAGGGATAAAGAACTTCAGTTATGAAGAGCGATTGGAGAATTTAGGATTTTCTGTTCTGAATAAAGAAGGCTGAGAAGGAATATGATAGAGATATTCAAAATCTTGAGGGGTCTGAACAGAGTAGGTAGGGAGAAATCATTCCCACTTGCGAACAGATCAAGAACAGGAGAGCTCAGAGTTAAAGTAATTCGTAAAAGAAGCAAAAATGACATGAGGAAAAACTTTTTTATGCAATGAATGGTTAGGGTATGGAATGCTCTGCTTGAGAGTGTGGTGGAGCCGGGTTCAATTGAAGCATTCAAAAGTGAGTTAGACTGTTATCTGAAAAGGAAGAACGTGCAGGGTTACAGGAAGAAGGCGAGGCAATAGTACAAATGGGAGCGCTGGTTCAGACATGGTGGATCAAATGGCCTTCTTCTGCACCACAATTCCGTGATTCTGTGCCTGCCAATCCTTAATTCCAATTTACAGACATATTCTCAACTTCCTGAAATGGACCCTCCTGAAATTAAGTATTTTTATTCCAAGTTGATCCATGTCCCTTCCATGGCAAATCTAAACCTTTTGATCACAGTTCCCTAAATGTTGCTCTGCTGACACTTGATTCACTGACCCATCTCATTCACCAGAACCAGATCCAGCAATGCCTCCCTCATTGGGCCAGAAAGGTACTGATCAAGAGAACTTGATTCGGAAACTGTTTCCTCTCTCTGCCCTTTGCACTATTACCATCCCAGTCTATAGTAGAATAATTGAAGTATAATCCAGGGCAAAATTAACAGTCGCCTGGACAAGTGTGGATTAGTTAAGGAAAGTCAGCATGGATTTAATGTACAATTTATCAGCTATGTCTCCTTTTGTTTATTTTTGTGCCTGTGGTTATAGTGTAATCGGACTATTTCCTGTAGGGATTTCCTCCAGCTCCTGAACTCAAACTCACATTGGTGAGGAATTCACTGGGTAATATGAAACAGATTTTTAATTTATCCCAGTTGAAATGTTCGTCCTGCAATGAAAGAAAATGTCTGACTGGGTAATAAAGCTTGGTGCCAATTTGTCTCTTGAGTTAAACAAGCAGGGACCAATACCCCAAAACCACAGCTACTTATTGTATTTGATTTGGCATAACAGCAAACTACAGTGCCAGAAATAAACAAAGAAACTGAGCCCACTAATACCATTAGCGCATAATGGTAGATAGCAGGCACTGAGAAAGCAAGACAATGGTCAGAACAGGACATTTTTGGCTAATGCCCAGTTTCTCACCCAATACCAATGGGAAACTTTGATTAGCAATCCTTTCTAATGAAAGCCTGGAAATGTCACTTCCCATACTGGGGGTAAATGATGTCCTGCAAGTTGTTGCCATGACGGTATTCATAAATACATACAAACAGCCGCCTGTCCTGTGACACATTTGCATGAGGTCAAAGTTCCTGGACAATAGAACCTTTCCTATCAAGCAGTTAATGCTGCAAGTCGTGAGGGGAAACAGGACCATTCTCTGGTACTAAAGGAGGTGGTGGAGGATGAGCAGAAACCTACTGAAAGAAAATAAACATTTACATTTATATGGTGCCATTCAGGATCAGAGGACAGGCCAAAGCACATTACAGTCAATGAAAGACTTATGATGTGTAGGCACTGTTGTAATATAGGAAACTCAACAGTAACTTAGTGCACAACAAGCTTCCACGAACAGCAATATGATGATGGCCAGATAATCTGTTTCTGTGACATTGTTTGAGGGGTAATTATTGATCAGGACACCAGGGATAATTCGGCTGCTCAATTTAGATTGCCATAGGATCTTTTCTATCCACCTGAGGGGGCAGGAATGGTCTCAATTTAATGTCTCATCCAAAAGATGGGACCTCTGAGAGTGCAGCACTCTCTCAGTACTGCACTGGAGGGTCAGTTTTTATCTTTGTGTTCAAGTCCTGTTGGCCCAATGCAGTTCACTATCTTCAAGAGAGAGCTGGATGTGGCCCTTGTGGCTACAGGGATCAAGGGATATGGAGAGAAAGTGGGAGTGAGATACTGAAAGTGCATGATCAACCATGATCGTATTGAATGGTGGTGCAGGCTCAAAGGGCTGAATGGCCTACTCCTGCACCTATTTTCTATGTTTCTTCCACAGCTCCAGTGGATTCAGACCTCCCGACACTTGCTTAAAATGAGATAGCTATTCGAGCAGGGTTGACAATTAAGTTTGTCTAAAATATCCTTCAGAATTTGACTAAAAGTGTGGGAGAGTCCATGAGTCAAATCTCTTCAGTCATGCAGGGAGACTTGGCAACATTGCAATATATGGCAACTTCCTCAGAGGCCCACTGGTACAGGCAGTTAACTATCTATTGTGAATGTTCAGGCTATTGCTATGGAGGTTTTCACCTCCAATTTTCAAGAGGATTTCTTGTCCAATCCTTACGATGTTGTTTCTAAATAACCTATCAAGTCTCTCTGCCTCTGCGGTTAAGTGTGGCATAGATGCTAAATTGTTATTGTATGATGTAGATTTGTAATATTTGCACTCAACATCTCCACATGAATTTGAAAAGAAAAATAGTGCTGGTACTTCTAATATGAGGTCTGAAAATACATACAGGAATAGCGTTATATATGTGGTGTAATAAAGCTTTCAACACAAGCATTTGTAAAAGCAAGCAAAGCATTTTTAAAAGTCAGAAATCCTACTGGTATTATAATTAAATCAACACAATGTGGTACTGTACTGTACCCTAAAAAAATAAGGAAGGTTCCATATTCAGTTTTGCAGGAGCTGAAATTTGTCTTCAGCATGGGCAATAGCGAAGGTAATTAACGTACAGTGACTAGATATGGAGGAAAGTAACTCTTACGGGGTCCTCAGTGCTAATTTTTATCTGTAATCCTTGGCAGAACGTTTTCTTGCATGAACATTGGTTGAGGTGAGTATGGGTATCTGCAATGCTAGCTTTTAAGTTGAATAGATGACCACCATTCATTCTTTAGGCTCATTCATGAAGAATGGTCACTGGGCAAGGTAACAGAGGGCTGGTTGGCCCCTACCACAGCATAGGTTACCACATTTCAGAGGGATAAAGAAAATATTGCAATGTAACAATATAGCTAAGAATTAAATGCTAAAGACAAAACATTGTGGGATGAAATTGTATACTTAAATTATTGAACATTTTCAGTACTCTCATGTAAAAGGTCTTTTAAAAAATCTAGCTCTTGCCTGTTTTCTTAAAGATAACTTTCTTCTTGTTATATGACACATATAGGCAGAAACTGATACAAGTTCTGGATATTTCTGTAGAAGTCTATGTACCAGGTACATGATAAAGCACAGCTTTCCTCAGGTTAGTGATAAGATCATGTTGTGGACAATTGACAGATGGTTCTTATAACTCTATCATTATGTGTTCAATTCCCTCCCCCATTCCGGGTGCCAACTGAGGGAGCCAGAGGATTAAAATTTCCCTAAAGGCATCGCCATTTACCAGCTCCTTTGATTCTAAGAGTACAAAGTCATGTAATATTTGGAATGCCAAGTATTTTCCCTGGGGTTTATGTTCCATTTACTTGCTTTTTGCTTATGGGGGATCCGATTGAAATTTTAGAGTGCTCTGTGACACAAACTTGGGTAAAACAATTGTTAATTTTTCCTATTTAGACCTGATTTCCACTCAGTTGTTAAAACAAATACCTTTTGTTTGGTGAATTAATTACCTAGATAATGTCGTTTTTAAAATTTATCTTTCTTTTACATTGTGAAATTTGTATTCCGTTCCTTCAATATTCAGCTGAATCTGAAGTTTCTTTGTGGAGAACAATTGGTAGAATGGTACCAAGGTAATAGAACAACATATACCTGACCTGGTGTTCCCCATCTCACATCTACCAATGTTTTCCATATTTATAAGCTTATTTCAGAAGCAAATAATTTTGGTCATCTTCATGATGGACAAACTGGGCAAATCAAGCAGTAGATAACTTGGACTCTCCTGTGAATCATCACCTACTTTGGGCATTAAGCAGAGAAATTGAAATTATGTTTTTAAAGCATGACTACAAGTGACTGACAGAGACCTGCACAACTGGCAAACGCCTTACACCGACTGAGATTCAGCTAAACATGATTAAGAGTGATTTACATAAAGACTGGGAGGAAGCAAAACACCAACTGAGAGCTGAACATCTACCACAAGGGAATAAAAATAAACTGAGAGAAAGTTCAACATGACCGGGAGAAAGTTGCACTGCTCAATGCAAAAAGATTACACTCTGAGAGAACTAACCATTGAGTGATAGAAAATTAAACGTCAACTGGGACTAAGCTAGAGACAGGGGGCTAAGCATGACTCAGAGAAGCAAAATATTAGTTGGGAGCGAGCCAAACTAAAGTAACCCTGGCTTATCAAATCTTGCCTCAGCTCACAATCCCCATTCCTGCAAATCTCATAAATCTCTTTATTATCTCCATGTGATCACATCCTTCCTACAATGTGATGGTCAAAACTATGCGTACAGCTTCAACTATGGTCTACCCTTCCGTACAGTTAGTGTAATGTCCCTTTTCTAACATTTTCTATCTCAATTATGTATCCCATATGCCTTCCCAATGACCAAACCTACTAGTCCTGTTACCTTCAGGGATATGCAGTCATGCACTCCAATGTCCCTCTATTCCTCTACACCTCTCAATATCCTTCCAGTTAATCTGTATTCCCGAGTCTAGTTTACTCTCTCCAAATGCATTACCTCACATTTCTCCAAATTGAGACAAAAACAGAAAATGCTGGAAAATCTCAGCAGGCCTGACAGCATCTGTGGAAAGAGAATAGAGCCAATGTTTCGAATCTGGATGACCCTTCATCAGAGCAGGTCTGACGAAAGGTCATCCGGACTCAAAATGTTGGCTCTATTCTCTCTCCACAGATGCTGTCAGACCTGCTGCGACTTTCCAGCATTTTCTGTTTTTGTTTCAGATTCCAGCATCCGCAGTATTTTACCTTTCTCCAAACTGAGAACTATTTGCCACTTTTCTACCTGCCTGACCAGTTTATTGATAATTTCTTGCAGTCTACAGCTCTCTTCCCCACTATAAACCACATAATAATTCTTTGTATCATCTGCAACCTTCTTAACCATGCTCCTTACATTTAAGCCTAAATCATTCATACATACCAAGAAAAGCACTGAGTCCTGTGCAACCCCACTGGAAATAACCTTCTGGTCACAAAAAATACCCATCAACAATTATACTTTGTTCTCTGCCAGTGAACCAATTTTGGATTCAGCTTGACATTTTCCCTTGGATTCTATAAGATCTTACCTTTTGTCTCACCTTCCAGAAGGGACCTTGTCAAAAACCTTGCTAAAATCCAAGTAGACTGCATCAAACAAGCTACTCGCGTTAGTACCTTCTTCAAAAAGTCAGTCATGTTTGTCAGATATGACCTTCTCTTAAAAAATCCATTCCAACAGCCCTCGATTAATCCATGCCTTTCTCACTGACTATTCTGTGTTTCAGAAATGTTTCCAATAATTTGCTCACCACTGAGGTTAGACTGAGTGATTGTTAATTACTCAGCCTATCCCTTCGTCCCTTTGTAACCAATGGGGTACATACAATGTTAGTGTCCTCCAGTCCTCTGACACCACACCTTTAACCAGATGCAATTAGAAAATGATGATCAGTGCTTCTCTTATTTCCCCTTTTGTTTCTCTTTGCAGCCTGGGATACATTTCATTCAAGCTTGGCAATTTATCCACTTTCAAAGATGCCTATATTCCTTACTATTTTTTTCTCTCACTATGTGTATCCGACAAACTGGGGGAAAAATTTTCATTCCCACCCGCCGCAGGAATCGTATTGGGTGGGACAGAAAATTTGACGGACTATTCAAAGGTCCATTGACCTCGGGTGGGAATTTCTAGTCTCAGGGCGGGCGCGACTTGATAATCCCACCCAATATTTCATACTCCTCCACTTCAACTAAAATGTCTACTTTGCACCCCCCCATTTTTTGTGAAGACACAAAATATTCATTAAGAATCATGCTCCCCACAATGCCCACCTTCTGCCATTTTGGTCTCTAGTCAACACTACTCTTTCTTAAATTATCCTTTTGCTCTTCATGTATTTCTAAAACATCTTTGGGTTCTCCTTGATTTTATTTGTCAATACTTTTTCAATGTGCTCTCTTTCGTTTTCTGAATTTACCTTTAATTTTCACCCCTTCACTTTCCACACTCTGCTATCTGCAGCATCGAGCTCTGGACATATGGTGTAAGTTTCCTTTTTTGTCTTATCTGACTCTGTTTGCTCTTCAACATCCAGAGGGCTCTAGATTTGTGAATCCCACTCTTTTTCTTGTGACACACTTTTTTCTGTTTCTATTTGCTTCTTGAATACATCCTTCTGCTCTGACACTGATTTACCTTCAAGTAACTGTTTCTAGTCCACTTTTGGTAAATCAGATCTCACTTTTGTAAAACTGGCCTTTCCTCAGTTTACAGCTTTTATTCTCGGGCTGAAATTTTCCAACCCTTACCCCCAGTAGGATCTTCCAGCCCAGCGACAGTGACTCCCTGCAGCACATTCTTCAGCAGCGGAGAGTATGGAGTACACAATACCCCACAGACATCGATGGAACTGGAAAATCCAGCTGCTGACCACTGGAAGATACGCTGCGGTGGTGGTGTCTCACCCATGGTCTTTATCCTTTCCCGTAACTCCACTAAATCTAACTGAATTTTGGTCACCACTACCAAAATGCTCTGCCACTGGTATGTCTTCCACCATGTGGTGGAGATGAAGGAGCTTGAGACTCCGAAAGCTGGTGCTGCCAAATAAACCTGTTGGACTTTAACATGGTGTTGTGAGACTTCTTATTATGTCTTCCACCTGCCCAGCTTCATTTTCCAAAACTGGACCAGAATTACCCCTTTTTTTGTTGGACTTATGACATATTGGCTTCTAGAAGCAATTTAAAAATTCTGCAGCCTCTATAACATTTACACTGATTGTGTCCCAGTTATTGGGTTAATTGAAATCCCTTACATCTACTGTTCTATTGTTTCTATACTTCCCACCAATTTGCCTATATATTTGCTCTTCTTACTCCCTCTCACTGTTTGAGGGTGCAAAATATACCCACAGCAATGTGATTGCCCCTTTACTGTTCCTCAGTTCTATCCAAATGGCCTCATATGATGATACTATTCAAGTATCATCCCTCCTCACAGTGATGATTATTTCTTTAACTGAATATTGACCCTCCCCTCCCTCTCCATTTTTAGCTCCCTGAATGTAGAAACCCTGTAATCAGGAATGTTGAGCTGCCATTGCTGCCTTTCTAGAAGCCATGTGTCCGCAAAACATCTTGTATCTACCTGTGTCCTCAGCTCATCTACCTTATTCATCAGATTTATGTGATTGAAGTATATACCACATTAAACAATTTCTTTGTTGCCTATTTTGTCATTTGTCAGCTCTTCCTTTTGCTATTTTTTTTCATTCCATTTCTAACTTTGTTTCTCCCCTAGCCAAGCTGTTCCAGTGCAGCTACAACACTGGCATCTACCTGGCCATGTGGAAAATTGCCCAAGTATGTCCTGTACACAAAAAGCAGGACAAATCCAACCCGGCCAATTATCACTCCAGCAGTCTACTCCTGATCATTGATAAAGTGATGGTAAGATTCATCAAAAGTGCAATCAAGAGGCACTTACTTCACAATAACCTGCTCACCATACTCAACTGCCAGGCAATGACAATCTCTAACAGGAGAGAATCTAACCATCACCCTTTGACATTCAATAGAATTACCATTGCTGAATCTCCCACTATCAACAACTTGGGATTACCATTGGCCAGAAACTGAACTAGACTAGCCATATAAATACTGATGCTACAAGAGTAGGTCAGAAGCTGTGGCTAGTAATTCACCTCCTGACTCCCCCAAGCCTGTCCACCATCTACAAGACACAAGTTGAATGTGTGTTCGAATACTCCCCCCTTGCCTGGATAAGTGCAGTGCCAACAACATTCAAGAAGCTTAGCAACATCCCGGGCAAAGCAGCCCACTTCATTGCTACCTCTTCCACAAATATTGCCATTCTCCAACAAAAAAAGTGGCAAGAGTGTGTACCAGCTCCAAGGTACAGTACAGGAATTCACCAAGGCTCTTGAGACAGCATCTTCCAAACCCATCACCACTCCCATTTAGAAAGACAAGGGCAGCAGACACATTGGAGCACCACCAGCTAGAAATTCCCATCCAAGCCACTCAATATCCTGGTTTGGAAACAAATCGCTGTTCCTTCGCTACCGCTGTGACAGAACTCTGAAACTCCCTCCCTAACAGCACTGTGGGTTTACCTACACCACAAAGACTGCAGCTGTTCAAGAAAGCAGTTCACTGCCACATTGTCAAGGGCAATTAGCAAGGACATTCACAAATATAACTGTATTGTAGATTAAGTGCTGTGACCGTTACAGACAGGAGGGGGTTTAATTTAGAAAGCTCTAATTTCTCCTCTGTAAACAGAAAGGTGTTTTGATGAGTTTTCCTCATTATAAGTGGTGGCATATTTTCCAACCCCTTGGTTTATGTGTAATCCAATTTTCTATTAATGATTCCACAGAAAGCTCAAGATAGGATGAACTCAAAGGGCTACTTTATTGCACACATTCAAAACATGAAAGGAGGATCGAAGCATCATCTCCACATTCAGACAGTAAAGAGAGGGATGAAGACAAAAAGGTTTGACAGAAATCACAGAGAAAATAAATATTGCTTCATGTAAATTCCAGAGTCCAAATCAAATTAGGTATTCCTTCATGGAGGTCAACAGACTGAAAACCGATGCTAAATAATTTGCTTTACCAGTGGTGTTGACTTCACATGATGAGATAGACATATAGAACTGAATCAGACTTATGGGTGATGGTACAGAATTTCCAGCAGAAGCAGTGTAGATAGGGGCCAGGTGTTGCTCCTGGGCAGAGCTCCTTGCCTGTGAGGCTGCTAGTTAGATACTAAACAGCAGACTGAGTTACGCAGTTCAGCAAAGCAACGCTACTCATTCCATAAGCCAGAGGCCCATGTCACATGACTATCACCTGTCCACCAGGTCCTTGACAAAGGATGTGTATCCTTGTTAAATGTACCAGCCATTAGGAATTGAAAGGACTGTTGTGGGGCCTTTGTCTTAGCAGACAATCCGTCTTCTTCTGGTCAGCCTGGGTTATTTAATGCAGATGGTCTTTGTATAGCTCTCTTTGAAGTTGGGCTGTACAGTCCACAGGGGTCATTAGTAGTTCTTCAGAGATAATGAGATGCCAGTTTTCCTGAAACTGCCAAATAGCTTCTTTTATTCAGGGTTCACAGACAGGCATCGATTCAGTCTTTTTAGAACCATAGAATCCCTACAATATAGAACAAAGCCATTCAGCGCATCGAGTCTGCACCGACTCTCCGAAAGAGCATCTTACTCAGGCCATCACCCCGCCCTGTTCCTATAACCTTGTGCATTTACCATGGCTAATCCTCCTAACCTACACATCTTCAGACACTAAGGGCAATTTAGCATGGCCAATCCACCTAACCTGCAAATCTTTGGACTGTGGGAGGAAACCAGAGCTAAGGCTCTGCGAAGGCTCCTTGATACCACACTTGGTCTCATGCTGTGTTGACATCAAGGACAGCAACACTGACCTCACCTATGAAATTCAGCTCTTTTTCCATATTTGGGCCAAGGCAGAAATTAGTCTGGAGCTGAGTGTTGATGGCAGGATGGTTCTGTTGGAACTGTGGCTCATGTTAAGCATTCGTACAACACTTCACTCTTTATCACTGACTATGCATAACCAGAGGACACATAGGGGGGAATTTTCCCATCCCGCCCATCACGGGAATCGTAGCAGGCGGGACACAGACAATGCAAAGGTTTGTTGACCTCGAGCGGGATTTTCCTGTTTTGGAAACCCATGCAGACATGAGGAGAATGTGCAAACTCCACACAGTAACCCAAGGCTGGAATCGAACCCGGATCCCTGGCTCTGTGAGGCAGCAGTGCTAACCACTGTGCCATGGCCTTTGTTCGGTTTTAACATTTCAGAACTAGCAATGGACATGTGTAGATCTTTACAGGGTAAGGTTTTAGTCCCTCATAGTGATAAAGATTGAGATGATACAAGTCCCCAGCTTTGGGAGACCTGTAGTTGCTCATTCTTCTTACCTTTGCATTGCTTGCAATGGAAAGGTGGCCCAGGGTGATCTCCTCCAAAGTAGGCAGGAAGATCTCATTGCTAAAGCCCTCCTCCAATTTTTTTTATTCTTTCACGGGATGTGAGCACTGCCAGCAAGGCCAGTAGTTGCTGTTCATCCCCAATTGCCCTTGAAATCAAGTTTGTCCCTTGTGCACATGCCAGCAGAGAAGCAGATTTTGCATCTTTTAAAGAAAGGAGCAAACATTTGATGAATATGAAGGGTTTTTAAAGTCTGCCAATATTTTCAATTATAAGTGACTGTTAAAATATGGGTGGGATTTTCCAGCCGCACTCGCCCCAAAACAGGAAAATCCAGCTCGAGGTCAACAAACCTTTGCATTGTCTGTGTCCCGCCCGCTACGATTCCCGTGATGGGCGGGATGGGAAAATTCCCCCCTACGTGTCCTGTGGTTATGCATAGTCAGTGATAAAGAGTGAAGTGTTGTACGAATGCTTAACATGAGCCACAGTTCCAGCAGAACCATTCTGCTAGCAACACTCAGTTCCAGACTAATTTGTGCCTTGGCCCAAATATGGAAAAATAGCTGAATTTCACAGGTGAGGTCAGTGTTGCTGTCCTTGATGTCAACACAGCATGTGACCAAGTGTGGTATCAAGGAGCCTTAGCAGAATTGGAGTTATTGAGAATCAGGTGGAAAACTCTCCACTGGCTGGAATCATACCTAGCACAAAGGAAGATGGTTGCGGTTGTTTGAGGGTAACCCTTTCAGTCCAAGATCATCACTTCAGGAGCTGCTCAGGACAGTGTTGTAGGCCCCAACTATCTTCAGATGTTTTGATCAATGACCTTGCTTTCATCATAAGGTCAGAAGTGGTGATGTTCACTGAGGATTGCACAATGTTCACCACCGATCATGACTCCTCATATACTGGAGCAGTCCTTGTCCAAATGCAGAAATATCCAGGAGAAGTGGCAAGGAACATTCACGCCACACAACTGCCAGGCAATGACCATCTCCAACAAGAGAGGATCTAACCATCACCCCTTGACATTCAATGGACTTGTCATCACTGAACATCCCCCCCCCAACGCCCCACTACTATCAACATCCTAGAGGTAACCATTGGCCAGAAATTCAACTGGACTGGCCATATAAATGCTGTGGCTACCAGAGCAGATCAGAGACCAGGAATTCTGTGGCAAGTAACTCACCTCCTGACTCCCCAAAGCCATCCACCATCTACAAGGCACAAGTCAGGAATGTGATGGAACACTCTCCACTTACCTGGATAAGTGCAGCTCCAACAACACTGAAGAAGCTTGACATTATCCAGGAAAAAGCAGCCCACTTGAAAAGCAGCCAACTCACCAAGATTCCTTAGGCAGCACCTTCCAAACCTACGACTGCCATCATCTAGAAGTACAAGGGCAGAAAATACCTGGGAACACCACTACTTGGAAATTCCCCCTCAAGTGACTCAACATCTTGACTTGGAACTATATCGCCGTTCCTTTGCAGTCAAAATCCTGGAACTCTCTCCCTAACAACACTGTGGGTGTACCTACATAGTAAGAAGTTTAACAACACCAGGTTAAAGTCCAACAGGTTTATTTGGTAGCAAAAGCCACACAAGCTTTCGAAGCTCTAAGCCCCTTCTTCAGGTGAGTGGGAATTCTGTTCACAAACAGAGTTTATAAAGACACAGACTCAATTTACATGAATAATGGTTGGAATGCGAATACTTACAACTAATCAAGTCTTTAAGAAACAAAACAATGGGAGTGGAGAGAGCATCAAGACGGGCTAAAAAGATGTGTATCGTCTCCAGACAAGACAGCCAGTGAAACTCTGCAGGTCCACGCAACTGTGGGCGTTACAAATAGTGTGACATGAACCCAAGGTGTACCTACATGACATGGACTGCAGCGGGTCAATGTGGTGGCAGCTCACCATCATCTTTTCAAAGGTAGTTGGGCTGAGCAATAAGTGCTAGCCAGCTGGCAATGACAATATATCGTAAATGAATGTTTAAAAACTATATGACCAGTAACATCCATCAGGAGTAGTTAGCACTGTGTGGATCTCAGTCGAAGTGTTCGGAATCCCTTCCCTCAATCTTCCTCCTCCTCCTCTCGTCCATCTTCCATCCAGAGAATGTAGCTGCCCAATGATCACCAGCAACTCACCTGTTCAGAGGTCAAAGTATTTCAAAATCCTTTCTAGAGAAGCGTTCAATTCTGCTTAGAAAATCCTATAAAATGCAAAAAATACACGCTTATTAAAGACCACAATTTCTTACAATATCTAAGAAGAGGACACAGCTTAAGAAATGCTGGCATGGTAAAAATACCCATTCACCAAGAATTTCATTTACCAAGAAGACGGCCTCCATGCCACCAGATGTTGCTGTTTTGTTTTTACTTATCCATTATCTATGAGTAGGAAAAGGAATTTGGATTGGACTTCATTTTTGCCAGGATCCTACCCCTTTCTACCCATATACTAAAGTTACTTTTTGTTTGTTAATGAGTTTTGGGCATTCCTGGCAAGGCTAACATTTACTCTCCATCCCTAATTACCCTTGAGAAGGTGGTGATGAGCTGCCATGATGCTGCAGTTTATACGAGTGTTCCCCCATGCTAACCCCACCCCGCCACCCCACCAACCATCACTCATATCACTGATGCCAGGAACAGAGGCCGATCATCCAGCCACAGACCTTCACATTTTTTCAGTGGTCAGCCTCCATTCTGGCCCAAATTAGACCATGAAACTCCAGCCCATGGTTTGAAAATATTTGGAGGACAAGAATCTTGAAATGAATCTTGTGAGACGTTAGGAGGTTGGTTAGAATGAGTGTCAGCATTTAGTATTCAAAATGCTTTTGTCCACATTTGAATTCTCTTTGGTTAGGGTTGAGAAGCAAAAAGGATATGTTCTCATGACTGGAGATATTCAATATGCCTCTAACTAGTGAGAGAGAGATAGAAGGGCAAATCTGCAGGGAAATCACTGAGATGTGCAAGAAATATAGAATGGTGACACTGGGCAACTTTAATTACCTGACTATCAATTGGGATAGTGTTAGGGTAAAAACCTCACTACAACTTAACATTAGGCAGACAAGTCTATAGTTACCTAGTTGCTGTCTCCCTCTCTTATATAATGTAATGAGATGGACAATTTTATAATTCAACAGCAGAATGTCTGAATCAAGCACGATTTGTAAGATTATAACTGGCACATCTACAAGTTCCTCACCTATTTCTTTCAATCCACTCTAAGGCATGTGCAGACACAATAGCTGCACTGCTTACTGTGACTATAGTGTTTCCTCATCGAAGGGCTTATACTCTTCATGCTGAGGCTGTACTAGTTGGCCTGCCAGCGGCTTTGTGTATCTGAAAGCATAAATGCAGATTGGGACGGGGGCTGGTAAATTGGATGGAAAGCAAGAGGTTCAATGCCATGTCACCTGCAGCTTGCACTTTATGCCGGATAGCAGGGTGAGGGTGAGGTGGGATTTAAAAAGAGAAGAATGCATTACCATAGCATCATCCTGGATGTTCTCAGTGATGTCAGATGTCACTTAGCATTCACCTTTTCAGATCTTATCAGGTCATTGACTCTTCAATGACACTGGAGCCAGGTCTTTTCTGGTTACTCCTCTACTGCCACCATCACCACCACCTCTTTGTATCTCTATGTGAATTTCTTCCGTCTGACGCAAACATCTCAACTCTACATTGTCTCGGTTAATGCCTCAAGAGAGGCATTGGAGAATCTCAGTGCCACCTATGGACACATGCCCAAGCCAGCACTGACCCTCTGAGCAACCTGCTGTGCCATCTCATCTGCAAACAGCAAACAGGGTCATGGCTGCCACTCACCTTTCAGTGAGTCCTGCTTACAAGCCGCTGCCAACACAGTTATTTGGGGGCTAAACTCACCCCCGGGCCAATTAGGCCTTTTGCATATGAAAATCACATCGCTGATGTTGATGTGACGTGAGGCCAGGATTTGGAAATGATCTGGGTGTCAAGTTCCTGAACATGGATTGAAAATCCAGCCTTGCCGCTCTCCTTCTTTCCGCCACTTGCTCTAAGGTTTTTAAGTAACACATTTGAGAAGTTAGGAGCCTTTCTCTCTGGCCTTTTACTCCACTTTCAGTCTCCTTCATTCCAGAAAAACCTTTCTGAGGCTGATCCACCAGCTTCTGTAGCCAGAGTGTCCCTTTCCTTTAAGAGAGGCAGGCTATAAGAAGTGCAGGTTGCTGTTGTGGTCATGCAGAGGCCTGGGCCCCTGCTAACTGTGCAGCCAGTCAGGAGCACCTTTCAGTTGGATTGCATGCTGCAATCTTGTCGATGACTGCAGGGAGAATAATGTGCTACAATCATCACCACAACTGGCTGTGGAGTAATTGTGAATCGCAATATCTATGCTCAAAAAAGGCCTAATTCAGTTCCTAGACCTTTTGCTGTTAACTTCCATGTCCCTTACAAGTTTCCTTTCATTTTTGTACATCATAATGCTTTCTTTGTATCCCTTTGCTTTATCCGTAAAGCTCTCCCAGTCCACGGAATTTTCCTTACATCTGTATGGACCTTTTCTCTTAACGTGCTGCTGTCTTTTGCTTCATATTTGATCAGGATTGCTTGGTTGCAACATATGGAATCTTTCCTTTTTAGGGGTATGTTGGGATTTCTATTGTATCATTAACCTCTTTGAATACTTCCCGCCGTTTGTGAATTTTCAGCCCAGTTTTACTGTGGTCAATTTGTGATTCATTCTGAGAATCTCAGAAGCTGAAAGTAAGTTTGCTGTTTCATTTTCTTTCAACTTTGTAGAGGATTGGGTCTCAGGAAGGAACGGCCCTTTGACCTCTCCGGTTTTTCTGCATGAGGATAGCGGGATTAGCCACACCATCTGGGCTGAATAGGTGGTCTCAACTGCTGGTATCTAGGCCTCCCTCTCTGCAGATCTAAGCAGGATTACTTCACTATGGCCCCTTGGCAATGCTGAAAAAGGCTGTAATTCCTTCAAGAGGCACTAGTTACTGAGTCGTGCCAGCTGCTAGACAGATGTGGGCATAGCTTATAGTGACTACTTCAAAAGGAGTTTTTAATATATATTTGCTCTGGAGATGTCAATGAGACTGACAGGGTTGTATTTACTGCCACTCCATGGTTGGTCTGAGGGCACTTAAATTAACTTGATGATGTGGAACTGAAGTCATGGAGGCCCAGTCAGGTCAGGGTGGCAGGCTTATGAATGAATCAGTTGGGTTTTTAAGACAATCTCACTGCTTTTATTGTCATTTTCCTGCTGCTTGCCACAATTTGACAGATTTGTTGAATTCAGTTTCACGAGGTCTCATAGTGGGCTCTAAGTTAATTTGCAGCAAGGTAGTTGAGACTTCCCAAGGACGTGAAGGATTCTAAATAAATGCAATGGCCATGATTTTCCAGCTGAATCGTGTCCAGCGCAGATGATGTTGAGACGAAGCGGGGCTGGAGCATTGCGGGTTAAGGGTCTAGCGCATTCAATGCCGGTGTGAAACCCTGTTGCAATCCTCCCAGCCACAGCGTCCGGAGGTAATCGGATTCCCGCTCAGTAAGGGCGGGAACCAGATTTGCATATTTAGGTAAGCACTTAAATATGCTTAGTCCGTTTGAGGCTGATTTCTCTCCGCTCTCGGGATTTTCCGACATCCGGGCACAGCAAGAACCCAGCGACAATCACCAATGGTCTCCACTAGCGAAGACAAAGCATGATGGCCACGACAGGGGGGTCTCAGAGCCTGTTGAAGCCCCTAGGTAGTCGGGGACATGGCTGGGCAGTGCCCAACTGACAGTGCCAACCTGACAGTGGCAACTGGTACCCTGGCAGTGCCAGGTAGGCACAGCCAAGGTATCAGATGGCACTACCAGGTGGGCACTGCCATGGTGTCAGTGGCGGTGCCAAGGAGGTGGGGCCAGAGGGGATTCACGAAGGATGCATGAAGGGAGTCAAGAAGGGAGACCCACTGGGATAGCTCCCAATGCCAGTGATCTATGGTGGGGCGGGAGGTGGGGAAACATGCCTTCAGTGAGGGGGGAGTGGGTCCCCAATGTCTATGGGGGGAGGGGGGAGATCAGGACACCCTTTAAAAATGGCACCTGATCCCTGTGAAGCTGGGTTTGCTGGTGTGTTCAGGCCCCACCCCTCTCAGCACTGGGGCAAAACTTGCCCCTCTCCCAAAAAATGACTAAGTGTGAGAAAATTGCAATTTGATTCGCTCCAGCACACTATTTTTCTCACCCAAAACGACACTCGGGACAGAATTCTATGGCCATTCAAGCCCCACCACCACAGCTGGAGAGAATGGAGAATTTGGCCCTCAGCCAAATCTGCGTTCCCTGCAGCGGGACCAGAAAATTCCACTGGCGCGAACGGCCGTAACATTCCGCCTAATGTATTTCTATTTATAATTGCAGAATAACTTTCTGAAGTGTTTTGCTGGTGTTGGTGGCAACTGTTGAGGTTTAATGTTGCAAGGCAGTTTCTACAATGGCTTGTTCTACTAAACAATTATATAAAAGCACAATAACTGTGTTTTCCCTGGGCTTGTACTTTTATTAATCGCTCGGAAGCTTTGTACAGGCCAGAGATGTAGTGATATAGCTTCAGCCAGAGACCAAGTTATTTTACTGCAGTTGCTTCCAACATCAGCATTTACATTTGTACCTGAAGCATGGCTGAAAATTATCATGCATATTAGTGTACTCTCCTTCAACAGGAGGAGAAGAACTTTGCTGGGCCCGTCACCAACAATAGAGATGCTGTCAGCAACAAACCTCAAATATACACATATTTCTAAATAAATAACAGCTGGATATTAGCGACGGTACGAGTATCAAAACTTTAACCACCATTTAACCACCCAACTACAGGATTCAATCTCAATCAAAACATTCCTCGTTAATGACTGGAATCCAGTGACGGAAAACTGTAACAGATGTGTTGCAGAATTAGGGTCCCGTCCTGCTTTCTGTTTCTGTCCAGGACAAGCACCCAACTAGCTTCTGGGGCCGGAATTTTAACGTCCCGCCCGCCACAGGAATGGGAGCAGGCGAGGAGCGGATCATGGAAAGGTCTGTTGACCTCGGGTGGGATTTTACGGTTTTGGGACGAGCGAGGCTGCAGATCTCGCCCTGCAGGTCTGCATTGATCTGTCACTAGATACAATGATTTCAGAAACTCAGCAAGAAGGTCGGTCGATATTTGAATGAATCCTGTGTACCAAGAAGAGCTTTGAATTGGTACAGGCACGTTTTTAAATCCAGCAGTTTTCAGCAATCCATCGATCGTCTTGAATAACACAGCCTGAGGCCTATCCTCTGGTATTATTTATTCACCATAAGTGTTTTAAAACTGGCCAAAATATCTCGAAGATCAAACATACCATCACCATATAACAAACAAGATTCAACTCAAACACATTTTATTTAAACAAAAACAAATCCTGTTTTTTTTATATATATTTCTGAATGTAGTATGGACAGCAAAACGAGTAACTTGTTAATGGAGAATGACCTAATTGTAGTCGCATTGTGAGCTCTGTGGGAATTTCTGTTTGCCATGTGGTTTAAATTGAATAAAGAAATCCCTGTTTACTGGGAGTAATTACTGTAGGTTATGGATTTCAAAGAATGCCTTGATGATCAGTTACATGCTTGCCAAAGTGACATTCCTTAAAATCCATAGCCTACTGCTACCCATCAATAGAGTTTCATGTAATATATTTAATCGAAACATTGCAAACACTTAGAAAATACAATGCAGTACAATGAGCTGACATGACACCTGGAAAAATGGTTGAGATTTAAACTAAAAAAGAAACTTTTCAATCATTTTAACTTTAAAACTTATTAATGACTATTTTTCCCCTTCCTGTTCATATTATGCATTCTCGAGGTGTAATAAACTTACTGTTTAATAAAATACAGTTTTTCACTGCTGGGAAAACAGTTCTCGAAGGTGGCTTTGCAATGATAAGCCTAGATGAAGGTGATTACACCCTTGGTATGACGATTGTGGCTAAATAAGAAATCAGTTATTACTCGTTTGCCCCCACTGTCTGACAGTCAGCATTATCTGTGATGATTCAGTAGTTAACTCAAGCTATTCCACTTGCCATGCTTTACACAGTTTTTATTTGCATTTGATGAAGAACATTTAGTCAGATTAAGAAATCAGCAATTATTTTTGAGGCAAATTTGAATAAATCTGGTCAAGTAAATAAAATGATAATGCATGCAATGTTTGTTTAAAAATGGAAGAAAAACACTTAAAGATAAATAGTCATGCAGGGAGTCAAAATTGGATCAAACATTACCAAGGCTGTACATATTTTAAACATTTTAAACGTTTATACTCCAGCCTTTTCAAGTCTACCGGGAATAAAATTAGTGAGGATGTCGTGGGGAGGGGTGGGGAGTGGACAACTGTTGTAATGATGCAGCATCTAAATGGATTGCAAGGTGAAGACACAAGGAGAAGTGACCTATCTGTCTGACACTCCAGGGAAACTATGCAGCGAAACAATGCAACCTGTCAGAAGAAACATGGTGGTGGGGCTAATTGCTCTGTGGACGACCCCACATGATTTGGGAATAGATATGAGGAGAAAATTGAAGGATCCTAAAGAAGTTGCCAAGGCAAGACCATCGAATAGTACTATGTACTGCCAGTTCATGCTAAGCCCTCGTACAACATTACAGTATAATCATAAAGGCAAAATACTGCAGATGCTGGAATCTGAAACAAAGATAGAAAATGCTGGAGAAACTCAGCAGGTCTGACAGCATCTGTGGAGAATGGAGCCAACTTTTCTAGCCTCTTCAGACAAAGGGTCATCCAGAATCGAAACGTTGGCTCTATTCTCTCTCCACAGATGTTGTCAGGCCTGTTGAGTTTCTCCAGTATTTTCTGTTTTTGTTTCAGTTTAATCTTTGCTTATCGGGATATGAACACCCTCGTAGGTCAGGCACTCAGAAGCAATTTACAACTGACATTTGTAGGAGCATGACAATCCTTTGAAGAGTCTCATTTGGGTTCGGAGCTGTACTCTGGATGTGATGCGAATGAACACATGAACGTAGTAATTAGGACCAGGAGTCAGTCACTCAACCCCTCGAGCCGGCTCCATCACTTAATAAGATCTGATTGTAACCTCAACTCCACATTCACGTCTACTCCTGATAATCATTTACCCCCTTGTTTAGCAAGAATCTATCTACCTCTGCCTTTAAAATATTCCAAGGTGGGGATTGGACAGCCCCATTATGGCAGGATTCACTGCGGGAGATTTGGCAGCCTAGCCAAAAGTCCATTGACTTTCAGAGGGACCAGAGGGGAAGAAATATCACACCCTAAGATTTTGCTTCCACCACCTTTTGAGCAACAGAATTCCATTCAGGAGAAAAAAATTCTCCTCATCTCTGTCTTAAATGGACAGCTTTCATTTTTAAGTAGTATTCCTTCATTCTAGATTCTCCCACAAGAGGAAACATTCTCTCCACATCCACTGTCAGGATCTTACATGCTTCAATCAAGTCACATATAAACTACTGATCTTTCTTTTCTTGCTAGGTTTTATAAAATAAAAGTTATTTTCTATTGTTTAACAGGGAATCAGTTCTCATTGCGTTCCATGACCATTGAACTACAAGCCAGGACAATGGATAACCTTCTATATGGGATGGTGAAGAATGGAGTGGAACTGGGCAATGGAGCTTGAATGATGAGAGATGGGAAGCACCATCAAAAAGATATGTAAAGAGCCTGAGTCCTGCAATCTTTGCTGTGCCTGTGAGAAGAATTTGATAAAGATTCAATGCTGCCAGACTCTTAGAATCATAGAAACCCTACAGTACAGAAAGAGGCCATTCGGCCCATCGAGTCTGCACCGACCACAATCCCACCCAGGCCCTACCCTCATGTCCCTACATATTTACCCGCTAATCCCTCTAACCTACGCATCTCAGGACACTAAGAGCAATTTTAACATGGCCAATCAACCTAACCCGCACATCTTTGGACTGTGGGAGGAAACCGGAGCACCTGGAGGAAACCCACGCAGACACAAGGAGAACGTGCAAACTCCACACAGACAGTGACCCAAGCCAGGAATCGAACCCAGGTCCCTGGAGCTGTGGAGCAGCAGTGCTAACCACTGTGCTACCGTGCTGCCCATGTTTTGAGAAACCATGTTTTGAGAAAGTCTGAATGATGAGCTCCGAAGGCTGAAATGGAGCCAGAAATTGGACTTACAGGAGCACAAAATCGCAGCCGGAGTGATTTAGCGAATCACTGAAGACTATGGAGGAAGTGACATCAATGGAGTGACTGACCCGAGAGTAAATCCTTGTGTAAGGTTATTCAGAGACTTGGTGATCTATGTATCAAGGGGAACTGGACCGTTTTAAGGAACTTACTGATATATGGGATGGGATATCAAAGGCCAAATGGCGATCATCAGTAACTCTTTTATTTTGGAAAATGCAGCATTGAGGCAAAATTGGGAAGACATGGCAGACTGCCATTGCTAATCAGTGAGAAAGGAGCTGAAAGAATTTGCCATTCCAATAAATGCAGCCGTTGCTTGGTTGACATGTATGAAAAGGTGACCCATGTGCTATCCTAGACAGCTGTAGAATTGTAAAAGTTAAGGAACAAGGGAACCTTTACTGTTGGAGCAGCATCTTCCCCACTTGGAGCAGACGGGGCAGAGATTTGTTACCCACCTTGTGCTGACAATGAACCTGTGGAGCCATTTCTCTGCAGTTACTTCCAAGTAGGTTTTTCAAGGCTGACAAATAAAATATGGCATAATAGAGACATAAGTCTGAATTCTTGTTCTTGTGTTGGATGCACAGAATTGGGGGGATTTCTGATTTCATGAACCTGACTTCTGTAAACGTACCCCCGAGTTTCCGATTTTCAGTCTGGGGGTTGGAGGAGGTGGTATATTTGGGAGTAGTGGTGGGGGATCCCAGAAATCATGTGGAGGTAGAGGCAGGCACAGCACGGGTATCTCAGTCAGGTATAAAGTGTGTGCCATTAGGAAAACCCTTTTGTGTGTGAGGAAATCAATGGTTCAGTGGCTGTCCATCAAAGGAGACATTGCTGAGCCATCAGGGGAGCGCAAAAGTCTCTAAAAGTTGTCCAACTGGTTGCTGACCCAGAAACAGATGACCCTTCATGGGCTTTCCATCGGGAAATGTTATCATGTTTGCTGACTATTCATATTGTACTGAAGGAGTAAACTGAACCACTTAAAGCAGCGAGTGACTTCACAAGACACAGCCTTGGAGATAGAAGCATCTTGGCGTCACTACCTCCTAAAGATATTCGGCAGTAACATAGTTAAACGTTATAGCTCGATGGATACATGACAAAAAGTGCTGCAATCCTTTGCCTATCCACCTGTCCTGTTGATACCCATCTATCAGGAAACACTCACCCAGTTGACTCTCCACAAGGTCCCTCACAGCTGCACACTACCATGGCACAACTTTCCTCCTTTTACACTCATATTGCCAGAATATCACACAAAGGCGATGCTGGTGAAGGAGCTGCAATGACCAGTACCTGCAGATATTAGTGAAAGCAATACAGAAGAAAAGAATAATTCTGCTGGCTGGCTAATCCTTTCTGCCTCAACAAGAAAAGCATGGGTGGTTTCATGGTCACCATCACTGAGACGAGTTTCCAATTCCAAAATTTTTTGAATTTGTGTTCCACCAACAGCCATGGTGGGATTTGAAGCCATGTCTTCTCCACCCATTGCAAATGCAATGTTAGCATTCACGTCGAGACGGCTAGAATACAAGAGCAGGGAGGTACTTCTGAGGCTGTATAAGGCTCTGGTCAGACCCCATTTGGAGTATTGTGAGCAGTTTTGGGCCCATATCTAAGGAAGGATGTGCTGGCCTTGGAAAGGGTCCAGAGGAGGTTCATAAGAATAATCTCTGGAATGAAGAGCTTGTCGTATGAGGAACGGTTGAGGACTCTGGGTCTGTATTCGTTGGAGTTTAGAAGGATGAGGGGGGATCTTATTGAAACTTACAGGATACTGCGAGGCCTGGATAGAGTGGACATGGAGGGGATGTTTCCACTAGGAGGAAAAACTAGAACCAGAGGGCACAACCTCAGGCTGAAGGGACAATCCTTTAAAACAGAGATGAGGAGGAATTTCTTCAGCCAGAGAGTGGTGAATCTGTGGAACTCTTTGCCACAGAAGGCTGTGGAGGCCAGGTCATCGAGTGTCTTTAAGACAGAGATAGATAGGTTCTTGATTAATAAGTGGATTAGGGGTTATGGGCAAAAGGCAGGAGAATGGGGATGAGAAAAATATCAGCCAGGATTGAGTGGCGGAGCAGACTCGATGGGCCGAGTGACCTAATTCTGCTCCTATGTCTTATGGTCTTATGGCCTATCTCTGCTACCCCTTCATATGTGGACTTGGCAGGCTTGGCAGGGAAATGGGAGGAGGGGCATAAAATCCAGCCCCAAAATCAAAGAAGAGGATGTAAGGGTAGGTAATGAAAAGCTGATTCAAATTGAAAAGTTTTAAAGATCAACTTAAAGAAGTGAAGAGAGATGATGAGTGGAGAGGTGTAGAAGGAGAATTCCAGAGCTTTGAGTCCAAATGGCTCAAGGCACTAAAGCAAAATACTAAATAATATAATCTATTAAAATGCTACATTTATAAGATAGCCGAATAACACTAGTGCTAGAATCTTTTCCTCTCACCGAAAAATTAGAAGTTCAACACCCAATTGTGTCAATCACTTGATGGGGCTAAACTCAAGATGATGCAATTCTCCTTAGAATACAGCAAGCTGTGAACCAAGACACACGTGCTCTGCAATAGTGCTCAGTGACTTCCTCACTGATCTGATCCTGAATCTAGAATAATAACTTGTATAAAATTGTCCTGGTTGCCAATAGGAGTTTGAGAATAAACCAAAGCAATGAGATTTTCCAGCATTTTGTGTCAGATTCTAGCATCCGCAGTAACTTGCTTTTATCTTAATGTTTACTTTTCAGTTGGCCATATTAGCTAATCAACACACTTTACGTCGGAACTCATTTACAATTTTGCAAATCTTGCATTTTAAGTCGTATTTGTTTATCGGATAAGTATTAAAGGAATCTTAAAGTATCTTGAGTCAGAAGTATAAAATGTATTTCCCCACCTACTTACACCATCTTTAATACAATTTTATTACACAATGGAACTGATTTGAAACAATGCACCAGTGATATCACTGTCAATAGAGGTTTTTTCATATCAAAGAAAAAGACGCACTTGAATGAATTCCTTGCATGTAGTGGCGAGTTTATTGCATGGAAAAGTATGTCCCAGGATTTCTACCAAAGCAAGTTATACTGGATTTCTGAACATGATTTCCAACACTGTAATATTGTACAAACTTGTTCGATTTTATGTTGCTGCTCTCTGATTAGTGACACTATAACAAGGTGTACTTTAAAGTATTTCAAATACTATACGATGTATGTTTTTCCATGAGTTTGGTCTTTTCACCTTTTTGGCGGCACGGTGGCACATTGGTTAGCACTGCTGCCTCACAGTGCCAGGGGCCCGGGTTCAATTCCTACTTCAGGGACTATCTGTGTGGAGTTTGCACATTCTCCCCGTATCTGCGTGGGTTTCCTCCGGGCGCTCCGGTTTCCTCCCACAGACCAAAGATGTGCGGGTTAAGTGGATTGGCCATGATAAATTGTCCATTAGTGTCGGGGGATTAACAAGGTAAATACATGGGGTTACAGGAATATGACCTGGGTAGGATTGTGGTCGGTGCAGACTCGATGGGCCAAATGGCCTCCTTCTGCACTGTAGGATTCTATGATTCTATGAATAAACTGCACCCATTTGTGAAATAATGATCTAGTTTCATGTAACATTATGTTCTGTGCTTCTGACAAAGATCTGACATGTTTCTAACAATGGTATAATGCAGCGAAAGAAGCATCACTATTAGTTAATCAATGATATACACAGTAATCATGGATTCGTAAGCTATCCATTTACCTTCATTCATTAATATCAATGAAAAGCTTTATACTCTTAATTGATGATGATATTTTCATTAACCTTGATCACAAAATAGAGAATGAAAACCAAATCAAATATTCATTTGAATTGTCACTAATGAAATCTGTAAAATAATTTTGGAGAATCTGATCCCAGTTTCCTGGACACACCAAAAACAATGTTCATTTATGTAGCTCCTTCAACATTGAAAAGCATCTCAAGGTGCTTCAGAAAGAATTAAGCTGAGCTAAAGGGGAAGGTATTAGGAAAGATGAACAAAACCTTGATCAAAGAGGTGGGTGTTAAAGAAGGTCTGAAGGGAGGACAGTGGCGTGGAGATTGGAGCAATTCAGGAATTCCAGAGCATGATTTTTATTTGATTTGATTTGATTTATTATTGTCACATGTGTTAGTTAACAGTGAAATTTATTGTTTCATGTGTGCTATACAGACAAAGCATACCATTCATAGAGAAGGAAAGGAGAGAGTGCAGAATGTCATGTTACAGTCATGGCTGGGGTGTAGAGAAAGATCAACTTAATACGAGGTAGGTCCATTCAAAAGTCTGACAGCAGCAGGGAAGAAGCTGTTCTTGAGTCAGTTGGTACATGACCTAAGACTTTTGTATCTTTGTCCCGATGGAAGAAAGTGGAAGACAGAATGTCCGGGGTGCGTGGGGTCCTTAATTATGCTGGCTGCTTTGCCGAGGCAGCGTGTAGACAGAGTCAACGGATGGGAGGCTGGTTTGCGTGATGGATTGGGCTACATTCACGACTTTTTGTAGTTTCTTGCGGTCTTGGGCAGAGCAGGAGCCAAACCAAGCTGTGATGCAATCAGAAAGAATGCTTTCAATGGCGCATCTGTAAAGGTTGGTGAGAGTCGCAGCTGACATGCCAAATTTCCTTAGGCTTCTGAGAAAGCGGAGATGTTGGTGGGCTTTCTTAACTATAGTGTTGGCATGGGGGGACCAGGACAGGTTTTTGATGATCTGGACACCTAAAAACTTGAATCTCTCGACCATTCCTACTTCATCCCCATTGATGTAGACAAATCCCAAGGTGTTATGTATACGCCGATGGACAAAGGATGAATGAAGAATCACAAGGTAGACTTGGTAACTTGAATACTGGGAGCTCTTTATTAGAGTTGTACACTGTTTCCGTCAGGTCTAAGACTGCACAATTGGGTCCCTCACTGGGGGGAGTTAATTCCCCAGGGGTCACCTGAGCTGCAATTTTAAAGGGGCAGTATGCACCTCCAAACCCCAACATGCAATATACAAATATGTCACAGGCGTCTAACGGCACTGCTGCCACAAGAGGATGGGAAAGGAGAGGGGTGTGCAGAAGAAGCCAGAGGCAGAGGAATTAAGGGCACAACCTTGCAGCACGCATGCCCATTGGAAATAAGGGGATAGGATACAAAGTTCTTCTGCTGATTGCATTTTCCTGATTGTAGGGTCAAACTGAACAGCTCTGAAGTAGACCTAGTCTCCAGGTCAGTCCTCTCCACACTCCAGGAGGCCAAGTACTACATGTCCCAGGCAGCCTCCCCTTCTTACGGGTGTTGTCCTGATAGGGGAGCTTGCAACAACACACTGCTGGACAATAGTTTTTCACCATTCAAGAAGAATGGAGCGAGGGAAGGAGAGGACTCTGAAATCTTGTGATGCTACCCTGGGCTCACTCTATCGAGAAGCCATCACCAAGAGTGTCTCTGTGGAACAACTACTGATTGAGCTGATCAAGTGCAAACAAAGGTATTTGCCACACAAGGCTGTAGCAGATGGAGAGCACCAACAAGAGGGAAATGCCTTCTTAACCTTGCCCATATCAATCTATCTGTTGCAAATGCATCTATCCATGATGATATTAGTAGGATTGGCTAATATTGCACTGTCATTGTGGAGACCAAGTCCCATCCTCACCCTAAGAATACCATCCATCCTGTTGTATGGCAGTACCATCATCCTAAATAGATTCAGAACAGATCCAGCAGCTCTAAGCTGGGTATCTGAGGCCCTGTGGGCCATGAGTCGCAGCAGGATTATATTCAACCACATTCTGTAACCTCATAGCCAGTTCAATAAAGAGTGCAGGAGCACATGCCAGGAGCAGGAGTGGGCATAGCTAAAAATGAGATGCCAACATGGTGATGTTACAACATTTGGCAGACCTTCAGCGTTGAGGATGACTTACTTCGCTCCAGGGAGATGGGTTCTGTGGTGACTGAATAGTCCAATCCTGGAGCCGCAGGGGATGTTTGGTGAAGTGAGCGGGTGCTCTGGATTCTGCGCTCTCTTTCTGCTGTTTACACTTGGCCTCTGCGTGCTCCATCCAGTAATGCTTGAGGTGATTGGCACGATGATTGAGGTGATTGCGGATGCTTCTTCTCCAGTTTCTGTGTTCTAAGGCAAGTGAGTCCCCCATGTCAATGGGGATGTTGCCTTTTTTAATGAGGCTTTCAGTGTGTGCCTGTAGCGTTTCCTCAGCCCTCCTAGTGATCGCTCACCATTGCGGAGCTCAGAGTAGAGCATTTGTTTTGGGAGTCTTGTGTCGGACATGCGGACAATGTGACCTACCCATCACAGCTGGTCAAGTGTGCCCCTGCCTCGATACTGAATATATTGGCTGGGAGAGGATGCTCAGGTTGGTGTGCCTATCCTGCCAGTGGATTTGCAGGATATTACGGAGGCAACATTGGTGATATCTCTCCAGGGAACTGAGGTGTCTGTTGTACTTTGTCTATGTTTCTGACGCATTGAGGAGGGTGGGGACCATGGCTGCTCTGTCGACCATGAGCTTGGTGCTGGATTTGAGGTCTCGGGCTTCAACACTCTGTTCCTCAGGTGTCCGAAGACTGCACTGGTGCATTGAAGTCAACATTGGATTTTATCATCGATGTCTCCTCGCACCAAGAGGAGGCTTGCGAGGTATGGGAAATTATCCACGTTGTCTAGGGGCTCACTGTGGATCTTGATGATGGGGGGGCGCAGTTTTGTGTGACAGGAGTGGGCTGGTAGAGAAACTTTATTTTCCGGATGTTTAGTCTGAGGCCCACTCTCTCATACATCTCGGTGAATGCATCAACGATGGTTTGTAGCTTGGCCTCTGAGTATGCACACACACAGGCTTTGTCTGCGTACTGCAGCTCGATGACAGGGGTAGAATTGGTTCTGGCATGGAGGCATTGGAGGTTGAAGAGTTTCCTGCTTGTTGAGTAGGTTAGCTCTACTCCAGCAGGGGGCTTCAGGGTGATGGGGTGGAGTTGCTGCAAGAAAGATGGAGTAGAGAGTTGGTGCAATGATGCAGCCCTGTTTGACCCCAGTTTGCTCACTTAATGGGTCTGTGGCGGTTCCGTGTCTGTGGATCACAGCTTGCATGTCATCGTGGAGTAGGCAGAGGATGGTGATGAATTTCTGTGGCCAGACAGATCTGAAGAAGATGTTCCACAATCCCTCATGGTTGACAGAGCTGAAGGCCATGGACAGAGGTTGATGCTGCTCCCTCCACTTGTCCTGGATTTGTCACATACTGCAGTTCATGTCCTTTGTGTCTCTTGATGGGTGGAAGCCGCACTGAGACTCAGAGAAGAGATCTTCAGCCACTGGGAGGAGGCGTTTGAGGAGGATTCTCGTGATGAGTCTCCCCAATGTACCATGCCTCAGGATATCCTTTCCTGCAGTGTATCAGGTAGACAACGTTAGCTGAGTTGCAAGAGTGATACGCTGATACGCTGCAGGAAAGGATGTCCCGAGGCATGGTACATTGGGGAGACCATGCAGACGCTACGACAACGGATGAATGAACACCACTCAACAATCACCAGGCAGGAGTGTTCTCTTCCTGTCGGGGAACATTTCAGCAGTCACGGGCATTCAGCCTCTGATCTTCGGGGAAGCGTTCTTCAAGGCGGCCTTCACGACACACAACAACGCAGAATCGCTGAGCAGAAACTGATAGCCAAGTTCCGCACACATGAGGACGGCCTCAACCGAGATCTTGGTTTCATGCCACGACTTGCCTGGGCTTGCAAAATCTCACTAACTGTCCTGGCTGGAGACAATACACATCTCTTTAACCTATGCTTAACCCTCTCTCCACTCACAATGTCTGCACCTTTAAGACTTGATTACCTGTAAAGACTCGCATTCCAGCCATTATCTTGTAAATTGAGTTTGTGTCTATATATGACCTGTTTGTGAACACAACTCCTCAGTCATTTGAAGAAAGAGCGACACTCCAAAAGCTTGTGCTATCAAATAAACCTGTTGGACTTTAACCTAGTGTTGTGAGACATCTTACTGTGCCCATCCCACTGTGCATCTCCACACCATGACTCTCTTCCTTCCAGACAAAGGTAGTGAGATTATGGATTCTTGTCAACATGCCTCTCTGCCGCATTTTAATATTTTACTTCAGTGGGGATTCCATCTTTGCCAGAAGCCTTGCTGTTCTTCAGCTCTCCGATGGCTTTTTTGACCACACAGCGAGCTGGGGCTGCGTTGAGATGATCGCCTCTCCATTTCTGGCTCTCAGTTGGTGTGTCGCTGAATACTCTGACTATAGATAGTTGTTTCTGCGCTGAAGAAACCACACACATTGTGCTCATTGGCCAGTTGCTGAGACTCCTGGTCCTTTCACCCACCATCACTGTGCTGCCCCACCATGCCACCGTGCCGAATTCATGACCCACCGTGGTTAACACTGCTACCTCACAGCGCCAGGGTTCGATTCCCGGCTCGGGTCACTGTCTGTGTGGAGTTTGCACATTCTCCCCGTGTCTGCATGGGTTCCTCCGGGTGCTCCGGTTTCCTCCCACAGTCCAAATATGTGCAGGTTAGGTGGATTGGCCATGCTCAATTACCCCTTAGTGCTGGAGGACTAGCTAAGGGAAATGCATGGGGCTATGGGGATAGGGCCTGGGAGGGATTATGGTCGGTGCAGATTTGATGGGCCAAATGTCCTCCTTCTGCACTGTAGGATTCTATGATTCTATGGTTCTTTGCTGCACCTCGGCCTTCAGTTGTCTGTGAGCTTGTTTCCTCTCACTCAAGTTTGGTGGAGCTGCTAGTTCAAGAATAGCTTGCGTTTACAGTGAAGGAGATCCTGGATCTCGTTCTGGTTGAACCAGTCTTGGTGCTTCCTGGTCGAGGGACCGAGCGTCTCCTTGCAGGTGCTGGCTATGGGGGATTTTAAGGCGGACCAGGCACTGTGGGCACTCTGGCTCTGGCTTGTTGGTTGTCGCCAGGTTAGCTGTGAGGCACCGACTGAGTAGGTCCTACTTTTCAGGGTCTTTGAGTCCAGCGACATTGTGTCCCCTGAGGCAGAGTGTTTTCTGCTGGTTTGGGGCCAGGCTGATGGAGATGGTAGAGCTGATTGGTCGGTGGTCAGTCCAGCAGTTGTCGACTCCAGTTGTGGTGTGGGTGATGAGCACATCTTTGCAGTACCTCGCTCGGATGATGATATAGCCAATTAGTTGTTGGTGCTTGGAGCAGGGGCTGTTGTCATGAGGTCTTCTGCTAGTCCCTCTGGTGGAACAGGGTGTTCATCATGACCAGGTCATGTTCCAGATATTTTGTCAGGAGGAGAACTTCACTGATGTTTGTTTTCCCCTCCCTGCCTAACACGTCTTTCCAAAGGTTTGCGTCCCCACCTTACTCTCGCATTCAAGTCAACAAGGAGAATCAGCTTGTCTCCCTTTGGGATGTAGGACACTAATTGGTCAAGATGGAGTAGAATGCCTCTTTTGGCTTATCCGTTGTGTCTGGGGTTGGGGGGTGGCACGGACAGCTGTGGTGTGCTGCCTCTGGGGCAGGGTGAACCGTAGGGTTGATCAGCCCACAGGGGGGTTCGTTCAGACATCTTTAAACTGGTCTTCTCCTGCCAGTCACGTCTCACCCAGCACGGCGATGTCAATGTTGTGGCATCGGAGTTCCCGAGCTATGTTGGCAGTGTGACATTCGGGTCAGTCACTGTTGGGGTTGTCCATCAGAGTCCTGACATTCCAGGTCCCAAAGTTCATTTGGGTGGGTGCGGTGAGTGAGGTGGGTGTGGGAGATGCTTGAGCGTAAATTCTGATTCCGTGGGCTGATCGTTGTACACCAACCTGCACAGGTCCCGGCAGAGTGAGGTCTTGGCCCAATGGCAGGGAAATCCGAGATGACTGGGGAGCAGCTCTGCTGGAGAACGGGGACTAACAAACACACATCATCCACCGAGCAGCGGCCTGCCTGTCAGCGATGGCACTTTGAAAAGGTGTTGTCATTTTCCCTCTCAATCTTGTGCCTTGTAGTCTCCCCTCTGCTTACACTGCTCCCCCGACCCTGCTGCTCCTCCCCCGACCCTGCGGCAGCTCCGCTCTCCCCGCTGCAGCTCCTCTCCCCTCGCTGCTGCTCCACTCCCCTCGCTGCTGCTCCTCTCCCCTCGCTGCTGCTCCTCTCCCCCCGCTGCTGTTCCTCTCCCCCCGCTGCTGCTGCTCTCCCCTCGCTGCTGCTCCTCTCCCCCCGCTGCTGTTCCTCTCCCCCCGCTGCTGCTCCTCTCCCCTCGCTGCTCCTCCTCTCCCCCTGCAGCTGTTCCTCTCCCCTCGCTGCTGCTCCTCTCCCCTCGCTGCTGTTCCTCTCCCCCCGCTGCTGCTCCTCTCCCCTCGCTGCTCCTCCTCTCCCCCTGCAGCTGCTCCTCTCCCCTCGCTGCTGCTCCTCTCCCCTCGCTGCTCCTTCTCTCCCCCTGCAGCTGCTCCTCTCTCCCCACTGCTGCTCCTCTCCCCTCGCTGCTGCTCCACTCCCCTCGCTACTGCTCCTCTCCCCTCGCTGCTGTTCCTCTCCCCTCGCTGCTACTCCACTCCCCTCGCTGCTGCTCCTCTCCCCTCGCTACTGCTCCTCTCCCCTCGCTGCTGTTCCTCTCCCCTCGCTGCTGTTCCTCTCCCCCCGCTGCTGCTCCTCTCCCCCCGCTGCTGCTCCTCTCCCCTCGCTGCTGCTCCTCTCCCCCGCTGCTGCTCCTCTCCCCCGCTGCTGCTCCTCTCCCCTCGCTGCTACACCCCTCCCCTCGCTGCTGCTCCTCTCCCCCCGCTGCTGCTCCTCTCCCCCGCTGCTGCTCCTCTCTCCCCTCGCTGCTGCCCCTCTCCCCCCGCTGCTGCTCCCCTTCCCCCGCTGCTGCTCCTCTCCCCTCACTGCTGCACCCCTCCCCTCGCTGCTCCTCCTCTCTCCCCTCGCTGCTGCCCCTCTCCCCCCGCTGCTGCACCTCTTCCCCCGCTGCTGCTCCTCTCCCCTCGCTGCTGCACCCCTCCCCTCGCTGCTCCTCCTCTGTCCCTGCAGCTGCTCCTCTCCCCCCACTGCTGCTCCTCTCCCCCCATTGCTGCTCCTCTCCCCTCGCTGCTGCTCCTCTCCCCCCACTGCTGCTCCTCTCCCCTCGCTGCTGCCCCTCTCTCTCCGCTGCTGCTCCTCTCCCCCCGCTGCTGCTCCTCCCCCCCGCTGCTGCCCCTCTCCCCCCGCTGCTGCTCCTCTCCCCCCACTGCTGCTCCTCTCCCCCTGCTGCTGCTCCTCTCCCCTCGCTGCTGCACCCCTCCCCTCGCTGCTCCTCCTCTATCCCTGCAGCTGCTCCTCTCCCCCCGCTGCTGCTCCTCTCCCCTCGCTGCTGTTCCTCTCCCCCCGCTCCTCTCCCCCCGCTGCTGCTCCTCTCCCCTCGCTGCTGCCCCTCTCCCCCTGCTGCTGCTCCTCTCCCCTCGCTGCTGCTCCTCTCTCTCCGCTGCTGCTCCTCCCCCCTCGCTGCTGCTCCTCTCCCCCCGCTGCTGCTCCTCTCCCCTCGCTGCTGCTCCTCTCCCCTCGCTGCTGCCCCTCTCCCCCCGCTGCTGCTCCTCTCCCCCCGCTGCTGCTCCTCTCCCCCCGCTGCTGCTCCTCTCCCCTCGCTGCTGCTCCTCTCTCTCCGCTGCTGCTCCTCTCCCCCGCTGCTGCTCCTCTCCCCTCGCTGCTGTTCCTCTCCCCTCGCTGCTGCCCCTCTCCCCCTGCTGCTGCTCCTCTCCCCTCGCTGCTGCTCCTCTCTCTCCGCTGCTGCTCCTCTCCCCCGCTGCTGCTCCTCCCCCCCGCTGCTGCCCCTCTCCCCCCGCTGCTGCTCCTCTCCCCCCGCTGCTGCTCCTCTCCCCTCGCTCCTGCTCCTCTCCCCTCGCTGCTGCCCCTCTCCCCCCGCTGCTCCTCCTCTCCCCCTGCTGCTGCTCCTCTCCCCCCGCTGCTGTTCCTCTCCCCTCGCTGCTGCTCCTCTCCCCTCACTGCTGCTCCTCTCCCCCTGCTGCTGCTCCTCTCCCCCCGCTGCTGCTCCTCTCCCCCTGCAGCTGCTCCCCTTCCCCCGCTGCTGCTCCTCTCCCCTCGCTGCTGCACCCCTCCCCTCGCTGCTCCTCCTCTCTCCCCTCGCTGCTGCCCCTCTCCCCCCGCTGCTGCTCCTCTCCCCTCGCTGCTGCCCCTCTCCCCCCGCTGCTGCTCCTCTTCCCCCGCTGCTGCTCCTCTCCCCTCGCTGCTGCACCCCTCCCCTCGCTGCTCCTCCTCTATCCCTGCAGCTGCTCCTCTCCCCCCACTGCTGCTCCTCTCCCCCCGCTGCTGCTCCTCTCCCCTCGCTGCTGCACCCCTCCCCTCGCTGCTCCTCCTCTATCCCTGCAGCTGCTCCTCTCCCCCCACTGCTGCTCCTCTGCCCCGCTGCTGCTCCTCTCCCCTCGCTGCTGCTCCTCCCCCCCGCTGCTGCCCCTCTCCCCCCGCTGCTGCTCCTCTCCCCCCACTGCTGCTCCTCTCCCCTCGCTGCTGCTCCTCTCCCCCCACTGCTGCTCCTCTCCCCCTGCTGCTGCTCCTCTCCCCTCGCTGCTCCTCTCCCCTCGCTGCTGCTCCTCTCCCCTCGCTGCTCCTCTCCCCTCGCTGCTGCTCCTCTCCCCTCGCTGCTGCTCCTCTTCCCCCGCTGCTGCTCCTCTCCCCTCGCTGCTCCTCTCCCCTCGCTGCTGCTCCTCTTCCCCCGCTGCTGCTCCTCTCCCCCTGCTGCTGCTCCTCTCCCCTTGCTGCTCCTCCTCTATCCCTGCAGCTGCTCCTCTCCCCTCGCTGCTGCCCCTCTCCCCCCGCTGCTGCTCCTCTCCCCCCGCTGCTGCTCCTCTCCCCTCGCTGCTGCTCCTCTCTCTCCGCTGCTGCTCCTCTCCCCCGCTGCTGCTCCTCCCCCCCGCTGCTGCCCCTCTCCCCCCGCTGCTGCTCCTCTCCCCCCGCTGCTGCTCCTCTCCCCTCGCTGCTGCTCCTCTCCCCTCGCTGCTGCCCCTCTCCCCCCGCTGCTCCTCCTCTCCCCCTGCTGCTGCTCCTCTCCCCCTGCTGCTGCTCCTCTCCCCTCACTGCTGCTCCTCTCCCCTCGCTGCTGCTCCTCTCCCCTCTCTGCTGTTCCTCTCTCCCCGCTGCTGCTCCTCTCCCCTCTCTGCTGCTCCTCTCCCCCTGCTGCTGCTCCTCTCCCCCCGCTGCTGCTCCTCTCCCCTCGCTGCTGCTCCTCTCCCCTCGCTGCTGCTCCTCTCCCCCTGCTGCTGCTCCTCTCCCCCCGCTGCTGCTCCTCTCCCCTCGCTGCTGCTCCTCTCTCTCCCTGCTGCTGCTCCTCTCCCCCTGCTGCTGCTCCTCTCTCTCCCGCTGCCGCTCCTCGCTCCCCCGTGCTTTTTTCACAGCATGCCCTATGTAACATAGGACTACATTCATCCTAAACAGTGGATAAATTCTGCAATTGGCACAGATAAGCAATTCCACAACCAACAAATCACATCTAACTTTGCAGTTTGCCACATCCAGTTTTGAATGATCGTGGAGAAATAAACAACTCACTCATCCTCAATAATTCTGGAACATATCATATCAGTGCAAGGTACCATCAGACAAGGGTGAAGCATTTGCGACCAGCTACAGCCAGCAGTGCCGAGTGGATGACCCATCACAGCCCCTTCCTGAGGCTCCCAGTCTTCAGCCTCATCGATTCATTCCACATGGTGTCTAGAACTGGCATGAATGCAGCAAAGGCTATGGGCCCTGACAACATCCTGGCATTAGCACCAAGGACTTGTGCTCCAGAACTAGCTGCACACTAGCCAAGCCAAGCTACAACACTGGCATCTACCCAACAATGTGGTAAATCAGGTAAATCTTGCACAGAAAAAGCAGGACAAATCCAATCTGACCATTACTGCTCCAGCAGTCCTCTCTCAACCATCAGCAAAGTAATGGAAAATGTTTGCAAAGTAAAGGGTTAATGGTTGCAGCGCCTGATGCTGATGTCATCACGATGCAATGACACATGACCAAGTAACCGAGATTTGGAGAGAAGGGAAAGTCTGACCTGGTATAGAGTTACTGAGATGTACAGGGAGCTGTCAATAAATAATAATGTCCTTCATGAACTGCAGTCTTAAGTAGCTTTCTTAGGAAAACAATCAAACCCAAAGGATCCCCATCTAGGCTAAGAAAATAAGATGGAACAGTGTTGTTGATGATACTATCAAGTACACATACACAGCAATAACCTGCTCATTGATCCCAGAGCCTTTTGGCTCCAAACCTCATTAAACCTTCATTCAAACTTGGACAAAAGAGCTGAATTTGAAAGGTAAATTGAGAGTTGACATCACAGTAGAATTTGATTGAGTGTAGTATCAAGGAATCCTTGCTAAATTGAAGTCTTTGGGAATGAGGGGGGAATCTCTCCACTGGCTGCGCTTATACTTAGCACAGAGGAAGATGGATGTGGTTGTTGGAAGTAAATTATCTCAGCCCTGGTACATCACTGCAGGAGTTCCTCAGAGTTGTGTCCAAGACCCAACTATCCTCAGCTGCTTCATCAATGACCTCCCCTCCATCATAAGATCAGGATTTAGCATGTTTGCAAATGATTGTACAATGTTCAGTACCATTTGTGACTCCTCAGATACTGAAGCAGTCCAGCCATATGCAGCAAGACCTGGACAACATTCAGGCTTATTCAGGTCATACAAGTGTCATGTTAATAACCATCTCCAACAAAGGAGAATCTAGCCATCTCGTCTTTACATTCAAAGGGATTACAATTATTGAAGCCCCCAGTATCAACATTCCTGGGGGTTACTATTGACCAGATACTTAACTGAACCAGATGTTTTGGGCGGAATTGTCTGGCCATTCACACTGGTGGAATTTTCTGCTTCTGCTGCAGTGAACAGAGATAACAGAGATTTGGCTGAGTGTCAAATTTTCCATCCTCACTTGCAGTGGTGGCAGGGAGTGAATGGCCAGGAAATTTCGACCATAGATTCTGTGGCTGCAAGAGCAGCAGATTGGAGACTAGGAATTCTGTGTCGAGTAACTCGCCTCCTCTCTCACAAAAGCCTGTCCATCATGGACAAGGCACAAGTCAGGAGTGTGATGGAATACTCTCCACTTGCCTGGATGAGTGCAGCTCCTACACCACTCAAACAATTCATCACCATACAAGATGTTATCGGCACCCCATCCACTATGTTAAACATTCATTCCCTCCACCACTGGCACACAGTGACAGCAGAGTGTACCATATATAAGATAGACTGCAACAACTAGCCAAACAGCCTGCAATAGTATCTTGCAAACACATATCCTCTCCCACCTAGAAGAACAGAGCGGCAGACACATGGGAACACCACCTCCTACAAAATTGGGCTTCTTGCCAGCAGTGCAATTCCAAGCACCTCTCAGAGGGTCATTAGTCTTTGGAATTCTCTTTCCCAGAGAGCAGTGGAGGTTGTGATTACATTTATTCAAGGGCTAAGATGGTCAGAGTTTTAATCAACAAAGGAGTCAAGGGTTATGGGAGACATGCAGGAAAGTAGAGTTGAGGCCACGATCTGATTTTATTGGAATGGTGGAGCAGGCTCAGGGGAACAAATGGTCTATTCCTGCTCCTAATTTTTGTGTTCTTTTTGTGTCTAAAAAGGGCCAAAGGTCCAATTGTGCCAGCACTACTGCACTTCAGATAACATTTCCCTTTGATCTACACAAGGTAGTTAAATATTAGCAAACTTTTTTTTCAGCTTTCCTTTTATATATTTTTGCTATTTCCTTTCAGTTCACAGGTTTGCATCTTTGTATCCCTTTCCAATTAAAAGAACTACAGTGGCTAAGGGTATCTCCACAGTGGCAGAAAAATTAAAATCCTTGGTTGATCTATTAGGAGTAAGTTATTGATCTGCAGATTTTTTTCTATTGAGAAGCTATGCTGAAGGCCAAGACCTGCAGTGCAGAACAATGAGGCAGAAAAATAGCAAATTGGGGAGCTTTTATTCAGCAAGCAGAGACTGAGAAATTCTCCCGGGCTGGCAGAGGGGAACGTAGATGGGAATAGTAATTGAGATGGAGTATAAAACTTGGAGCTCCAAATTCATATTTTAATATTCTAGTCTAGAAGTACACAAAAATAGGTGACATATCTGCTTTCGCACAAATCAGGAATGCTCTTCCAGGCTCCTCAAAAGTAAAGTAAGTTGCTGTGGTCTGGGATCACCCCTCCCCCTCTGCCAACTGCATCTGAGCGACTTTCTACTGCATTTCATGAGTTTCATGCAATGAAGCCCAAAGTCCACTTTTGAACTGGCTTCAGACCGGTGCCTTCAGATGTGTACTTCCATTGTGACTCCCATTTCACACTGAAAACCTGCACGGGGTGAATTTCCTCCCCTGCATTTTCAGGGCACATGGCGTGGTGTGCTCCATTCTCATAGCTAATAGAGGTCTTATGTTAATAAATCATCCCACAATACAGTTTGTGGTTCCCTCAGACTTGCAGCATTATTTTCTCTTTAATTATCGAGAAACAATTTTCTGCACATTAACCGAATGAGGTTGGTTTGAATCTTACCAATGAGACGTGTTGTGCTCTTAAACTGCATCATCCTATTATAGGTACAGACTGAACTTAAACCTTTTCAACATTCAGCCATTATAAAGTTAAATCTCTTTCCTTAAAATATAGTTCAACAAGTGACAACCGATAACCTCTGTTTCTCAGAAATGTCTTTGGCAATAAACGGCTCCTGTGCTTTGATTAAACGGTTTGGGCTGCAGACCCGCAGACCTAAATCAGCCCCAGAGACGTTTATTACCCAATGCAGTTCTGATGAACGGAAGTTATTACTCAACCCTGTCAGTGTGTTAAATAAAGTTTATTATCTAACAACAAAATGTTTTCATCGACCACTGAATGTTAAAAGTGCATATATTTCAATAATTCTTTAACAATTAGATTTTATATCGTGCACACCTGCTGTGGTTATCCAATAAATAAACAGTGACAATGCATAAATCCAGTTAACTCTTGTGTTAAGTGCTTATTGCAAAATATCCACTTCTATTAAATCACAGACAGCTGGTGTTCTTAAATTTGTTTTGAAGTGATCAATTTTCAGCAAATGTCACAGAGAGTGGGAGCCGCTCAGAGTAGATAATGAATCTAACAGCACCTGCCCTTTGGGTTTCAAATGCAATTATTTAATTTCTGAGAAAACAGGTGTATTTGCTGTAAACTAGCTGCCACTGTTCTTTTATAGTTACTCTGCCTTTTACTGACTGCCATATACTAGGTGTCAGTTCTGAAAGATTCCTTTCGATGTTGTATCTACTTCACATCATTTGAAGAATGATTGATATCTTCAGTACACTGTTTTACAGTCAAATAATTACTGTGTATATTGGTGTAAAAGTCAAAGACCAATTTGTTAGGTGGAAAGTCATGGGGTCGACTTTTACACAGGTTATGTTTTTGAGGAGTTGACATGATTGATTTGGGCACAAACAAAATTGAGAAAGGACTATTGCAATGGAATAAAGTTAAAACCAGCAACATTTAAAGAATTCATTTTCATCATCATTCATAATCTGATCACTTTAATAATTTAAATAAACAAAAACAAATTTTAAATGTATAAATTTATCGGTACTCACTTTCATTAGTACTTATACATTTACAATGACATTGAATCATTAACATCTCCAGGGTTATACTTTGGTTCTGAAATTATAGAGTGTTAATCCCTGTGAAAAGTATATTTTCTTAGGGCAAAAAGTGTTCACTTTTATTTAAGATTGACTTTTACGTGAATATTTTGGGTGCTATTGATTTTAGTAAAGGTCGCCATCATCCCAGATGATCATAGGTTGCTCGCCCCCTTTGAGAGGGGTCATCACACCTCAGGCGAGGGGCAAGGTTGAGAAGGTGGGTCCTTCACGAATGATCTCAGCCAATACGGGAATTGAACCTACGCTGTTGGCATCATTCTGCATCAGTCCAGCCAACTGAGCTAAGCCGACCCCGGGTTTATTGATTTTAGTATCTTTTCTTTAATTGCAGTCTCTTTGGATTTGTTTTCATTTATTTAAGCAGTGATCGCCATAGCATGGTCAGAGACTGGAGGCATTTTTGAATCCGTGATGATTTGGAAACGTATTTGTTGTTAGAACCTCTTTGGGTTTATGATAATCGGTGCGAGTTCCACTGATTTAGCACAGTATCTGAACAGCAATTTATTACAACACTTAATGCTGATTTACTGCAGCATGCTACTAGCAATTTATTGAATGCACCAACATTCTGGTCTTGCCCAGGGGAAACTTCAGCAATCAAATTACCCAAGTTGAAACTTAAAGATTGATATATCTATGCTGGATAACGTGGAATTCCACAGAAGTGGAAAATCTTCCTCAATTTCAAACTTTCAATATTGTGGTACCACCACCAACAAAGAGTTAAGTCACCCATTCATGTACCATCAAGTCACGCAAATGAGTCAGCCTACCCCAGTGGAAACTTGCTGCTTTGCATTTTCTGAATGGACTCTACATTATCTCAATGGCAGCAAATGATGAAAGTTGACAGAGGAAGTCGTGCAGGAAGCACTCTTCAACGAAGTAGAAGTGTAACATCTTGTGAAAGATGTTTTGCAACAGTGCAAAATATCCAAAACATCATAGAACCATAGAATCCCTACAGTGTAGAAGGAGGTCATTCAGTTCATCGAGCCTGCACTGACAATAATCTCACCCAGGCCCTATCTCCGTAACCTCACATATCTACCTGTTAGTTTCCCTGACACTAAGGAGCATTTTAGCATGGTCAGTCAACCTAAGCTGTACAACTTCCCATACAAGGAAAGATGTTATTTCTCAGAGCACTAACATACTGTTACGATCCCAACTGATGTCACTACTGGACAAGAAACTTCCAGAATGAAATTCTGGCTCAATAGACAGTAAAGTTTACTTTTTTTCTAGAAACATGGATGAACAGAGTCACAGGGCTGCCAATTAGCTTTTTCCAAAAGAATAAAACATTTATTAAACATGAAAAAATTGATTATAACATAATACTTCTTTGCCCCGCTATATCTTCACAAATATACATAGATTTTTAAGGAGAATACAAGTTACAGAATATATCTTGTACCACAATGGTGTTGATAAGCATACAGTTCTTGTAAACCAACAGGTAAACTGTGGTCAGACACACCACCCAATACACCTTCTGTAAATTTCTAATCAAATCCCCCCAGATGCTTATCACACTGTGAACCAACCGGTCTCATTGAAACTCTGACTTCCACCTGTGTGTTTCCAAACTCTACTCTTGAAAAGACACACCTTGGGATCTTTTCCCAAACAATGCTTTCTATCAGATACCTTCACTGTGCATCCACTTCTAGGATTTCAATCTCTCCTTTCAGTATTCTTTTGCCTTAGATTACGTCATGCATTCAAGCTTCAACACATATAATTAGGGCAGCACGGTGGCACAGTGGTTAGCACTGCTGCCTAACAGCGCCAGTGACCTGGGTTCGATTCCCGGCTTGGGTCACAGTCTATGTGGAGTTTGCACCTTCTTCCTGTGTCTGCGTGGGTTTCCTCCGGGTGCTCCGGTTTCCTCCCACAGTCTGAAAGATGTGCGGGTTAGGTACATTAACCTGAACAGGTGCAGGTGTGTGGTGATTAGGGGAATTTCACAGTAACTTCATTGCAGTGTTAATGTAAGCCTTACTTGTGACTAATAAATAAACTTTAAAACTTTAAACACAATCTGTCAGGTATCCAGCCATGCCAACAGAACACTACTGCTTCACAGGCTGTAAAACAATATCACCGACCTTAAGATTACTTCAGATATCCAGCTTCTAGCTAGCCAGCTTCAGCAGGTCTCCACCTTTCAGCTCTATCTGTACCTAAGAGCCTCTCACTGCTCCTTTCTGTAACTTCAGTAAACAGTACTTGTTCAGATTCCAGTTCTTTGTCCCTTTGACTTCAGTCTTCCTGAAACTTCGCTTTTCATTCTCTGGTCTCTAGAACTATCTGTTCTTTAAATTCTGGGACTTGTTTTCATGCCCTTACTCCATTGTCCTGCCTCTCTGCTTCTGGCAGTATCTGTAAGAGCTGCTTCCTCTCCAGCTACTTAGTTCAAACTGCTACTGGGTCCAGGTTAAATCTAAACTCAAAAATTATTTCGAACCTGAAGTGGCCACTGGTTGCTAATCAACAGCCTAGTCCTTCTTTAACACTTGTTTGTTTTCACATTGTAAACCCTTAAATCACAATGCAGGCACAGTTTGAAGTGAAACCAATATCCACAGACATGCAAACCCCTCTGTTTAACATGAATCTAACTGAAGTTTTAACCCTTTCTTACATAGAAACACGCAATTAAACTCACCTAAATACATACCTTGTTCTCAAAACCCAAAAATACAACTATAGATTTCTTAAAACTGCCACTGTTTCCTGGCAGTATTATGTATAAATGGCTCTTGTGCCATTAAAATGCAAAATCTATCAGGGCTGTGAAGTGGTCTTGTTTATCCCTTCATACTGAAGGGTTCCATTGCTCACCTGTGTCCCAGTATGACAGAAATGGGTCAGAATATTGCAATAGTTTCCCACAGAACTGTGATGGATAAGATTGCTGCAAATATCACAATCTCCAACTTGGAGAGGTAGGTTGCCCAAAAAGAGGAATTGTGAAAATGCAATTACGCCACGAATGAGAAATAAGTACCGACCATAGCTTTAGCAAAGACAGGTTCAATTTCTTCCATGGTTCAAACTGCAGATCAACTAGCTTCATGATGCCATGCTGGCCAATTGTTGTAATCGCAAAATGATTTCTCAGAATCATCTATTGTCTCTAGTGTTTTAAATACTACAACAAAGACTTAGTTGCATCTGAGTTGCCTGATGATTGTTTCGATGCTACTATACCATGTGAGAGTGATGCAGAATTACAAGAGAAGGTTAACTACAGAAGTCCCAAATCATATTTCTAGGGTCCAGGGTAGCTAAGTTCCAGAACGTCGTATACAATCAAAGAGGAATAGATGGCCTCCTGATCAACTTTCTTATTGACTGTGTGTAATGATTAATGATGCATAATACTGTGTTTAGAGTATTATTGATCCTATGTATAACATCATGGTAATTTGCTGTCATAACCACAGAAGTAAAGGCGTAAGGTTGTTAAATATTTAAGAAGTTGCATGATAGCTTTAACAGCCGGTCACATGATTTGATGTTGATGTCATTGGGGTGTTGCACAGGCTGCTGTCTTAGTTTCAGTTTGTACGTTGTGCAGTGCAAAGAACATCCCTTCCAATAAACCTTTTTGTTGTTAGCTTAAATCTAGGCGTGCAAACCAAATTATTTTCTTTTTGTTTAAAACCCATAACCCCTAACATAGTTCGGACATTGCACACTTGCACATTTGTTCCTCACAGGGAAGGTGGCAAATATGAGCTCCCACTTCCCTATCCAAGTGAAGGTGCCATAGCATTGTCTTTCACTCATCTCCATGTATGAGCTGCATCTTCTGTAGATCCTTGGACATGCCAAACATCTTTGAGGATTTTACCTCCCCTCAGTAGCATTTGGTACTTCCTGAGGCTCCACTACTTCTTTCTCTTTAGGGCGATGGTCTTCCTGGAGCTGTACCAATCTGCAACAGGCCCATATTCTCCTCATTCTAACCATAGCTATCAACAAGGCAGCATTGCTTGCAGTCTACATTCTCCACCCCTCCTTGTATCTGTGAACAGATACAGTTGAGGAAAAGTTGGTAGTTCCTTTGAATGGTCTCCATCCAAATATAATCCTCAATCAAGCTATTGTGAATTCTCTTCCAGTAGCCTAAACAAATAATTATCGATATCCAATCTTTGTAATTATGTCATGGTATTTTGTATGCCATGGTATTAAACATGGTATCTTGTATGGCATGACCAGTACATTGGAAACATTGAGGTTTGTAGGGACAATTTTGCTTCTGTACAGTTGCCATGGCCCTCAGTTATTTGATCATCTCCTTTCATAGGCCTCTGTGAGGATTAGATCAACCACACCACAGCACCAAAACCTCTTGGATTCTTGCCACCATTAAAAAAGGAGCAAAGCTTGCTCATTGTGCATTAGATCTTTGAGCTCAGCACACTGCTGAACCATGCTCTCCATGATATGAGGACAAAATTAATAGGGTGTTCCTTCAATCAGTCCAAAACTGCTTTCCCTGAACCTTACTGTGCTTTATGTTTCCCAAAACCATGCCTGAGCCCCCAGGATTAAATGCCTTAGTTAACTGACCACAAACTATGCACCATTCGGTGCACAACCATCACTACCCAGAGAGGCCTTCCCTGCTCAAGACCGGGACCAAAACCTGCAGTTGCCCATATAGCCTAGGACAGTCTCTACAATATGCCTCTGACAGTGTGACCTCAGCCCAAGATGGTCTGTTTAATATTTCCCCGACAGTGTGGCCTCAACCTCAGGGCAGCGTCAGAACCTTCCCTAGACAGTCTTTCAACTCTTAACCCTAGACAGTTTTCACTGTTTCACTCTGCACTTGACCCCACCCTCAGCCCTGGCTCCATCTCACCTCCCCCTCTTGTGTTCCCCCACCTTCCCCTGTCTCCGTCTGATCCTTCCTCTCTCATGCTCCCTCCCTCCAGTCCAGCCTCTCTCTCACACATTCCCCTCTTGGGCCCAGCTCCTCCCCCTGTGTCACCCCACCTGCCCCGTCTCAGCCCCCCTCTCCCTATCTCACCCCTCCCCACTGGTCATGCTAACCCCTGCCTAGACCTGGTGAGGCTTGTATTATAGGCACTTGACATTTAAAATTTGCAGAGTCAGAGGAAGTCAAAAGCAGTATTTACTGACCACCATGTCACGGATGAAATGAAACTTGCTGGATGCACACCAATTATATACAGTCTTAAACGGACCATTCTAATTATCTGTGACAGAGCACTTCAGTTGGAGATGGAATGTAATTTTGACAAGTTGATCTTTTAATGAGAATTCATGAGATACAAATGTGGTCCCTGACATAGGACGTGAACCTGATTACATTGCCAGTAGAGTGAAGGGGGTGGAAGCTTAAACTGAGACCTCACCACCACATATCCCAGTTATGGCCCTCTCGCGAGAGTTAGTGGTAATAACAGGATTTGTACCTGGAATTAAAATTTCAATGGATGGGTTTAATCCTGATATTGTGCTCTATTTAATTTTGAATAACTTCTATTCTTATTTTAGATTTCAGTGACTGAGGAAAAAAGCAGATGAAGACATTTCAGAAAATATTTTGAGTGATTTTTAGGGGCAAGGATAACAGAGCATTATCCTGTGGTTCAATTGTGTCATGATGTGGAGATGCCGGCGTTGGACTGGGGTGAGCACAGTAAGAGTTTTAACAACACCAGGTTAAAGTCCAACAGGTTTATTTGGTAGCAATTGTGTCACCATAGCAGAGTGAGCTTACCCAGGAAATGAAAATAGGGATTTATCATGGGAAAAGATTGATACAAAACTGGGACAAGAAAATTACAGCAAAACAGTAAGATCCTGAATATAGGAAGTGTACCCAAACATGTAAAGGAAAAATTGCCAGGGTTCTTGTGATTGTCCACTGTCATTTCTCTTAGCTTCTATTGGATTTTCCACCAAAGTGCACTAGTTGATTGGGAGAACAAACCACAGAAATTAATGGCAAAGGATTTTTAATTAAATACTAATAAATTTCTTGTGGCTCTGCAAATGATGAATCAGAGAACTTATCAGAATAGAGATCTTTCTGTTATGTAAGGGATAACATTAGGGCCATATATTTACAGTGACTGAATAAGTGAAATTCTATTTTGTTAAACAGTGTTTTCCGACTTGTCAGACAAAGCTAGCGTGAACCTCTTGCTAAACATGAAATTCAATTATTATAAAGATTCCTAAGAAAGTCAAAAACCGGTACTCCCAGCCAAGCTGGTAGGTAGATATTTTCTTGTGTTATAGTGATACCAGTCACACCCTTAAGTGGACAATGCGTGGCTGGCATACCAGATATAATCACAATGCCCAATGAAAGCATAATCTCTGGCATGTGACAATATATTCTCTCTTGTCATACGAATTGAATACCATGGGTAGCAATTATTGTGGCCTCGTTTTGAAGTTTCAGTCCTCATCAAGATATTTTGAGTGACCTGCCAGCATTTGTCGCACCTCCACCCTTCTCCAGGAGTGAATCGGTTCAGGGTAGGGGAGGTGGAGTGAGCTGCAGATGGAGATGTGACTGCTGGAACTATGGAGTTGAGATGTGGGCAAGATGGGCACCAGTTCTACTCCTCCTGCCTCTGTCTCTCTTTATAAAATATGCTAGCTGTTGTTGGCAGACAAAGAACCACTGAAGAATTTTGAACTGCATGGACTGCACAATGACATGCATCCACTGGTATCTCTGATATATTGGCCCCAATGAATTTAGCAATGAGACCAACACTTGAGCAGATTCTGCTCAGGTTGGCCCACCGTTAAATTGGTATGCTTTGTGTTTGTTTAATGTCCTTAAAACTGGCACAGGGCATACCAATCTCTAGCCCCATGTCTTTCATCCATGTTCTCACATACACTTCTCCAATCTTCCAGGAGGCACAACTGAACATGACATTGGTCAGAAAACGTTGATATAAAATCAAGCAGCTAGATTGTGTTGGGCTGGATTTTTCAACAGACATCCAGTTGGCAGGGTGGGGGTGACCTGAGCCTGCCCATTTTGTCAGTACAGCCACTCGCATAATCTTCCAGGAGGCAGTCTCTTAACAGGCCATCTCCACACTCACTTTACATTGAAGGATGTGTGTGGGCTCCTGAAGCTGAAGGCCCTCAGAGGATCGCAGAAAGGTCAGGCCGACAGCCCCACCAGGAGGGGAGCATGATTGTGCCTCAACACTTTTTTTTAAGTTTATTTATTAGTGTCACAAATGGGCTTACATTAATACTGCAATGAAGTTACTGTGAAAATCCCCTAGTCGCCACACTCCGGCGCTTATTCGGGTACACTGAGGGGGAATTAATATAGTCAATCCACCTAACCAGCACATCTTTCGGACTGTGGGAAGCAAGAGGAGGAAACCAGATATTCGGCGCCCAGAGACTCGCAGTGGCCGTGGCGCCCAGCCAAATGGCCTCTGCTTGGCTTGAGTCTCCCAGCTCGTTGCGCTGCTTTTGCAGTGTAACGGGCTGGAAGAATTGCCCCCAATACAACTTCTCAAACACTTTACAGGAGCAATATAATATGAAATGTGACACCATGGTATATAAGGGCAGTACAGTGGCACAGTGGTTAGCACTGCTGTCTCACAATACCAGAGACCCAGGTTCGGTTCCGGCCTTGGGTGACAGGCTGTGTGGAGCTTGCACATTCTCCCCGTGTCTGCGCAGGTTTCCTCCGGGTGCTCCAATTTCCTCCCACAGTCCCAAGGTGTGCGGGTTAGGTTGATTGGCCATGTTAAATTGCCCCTTAATGTCAGGGGGATTAGTGGGGTTCTGGGGATAGGGCCTCGGTGGGATTGTTGACGGTAGCGTGCTTGCTTCTGGGTTCAACACCCACTCCAGGGCTTGAGCACAAAAATCAACACCGGAACTCCATGAAAAATGCTATACAAATATCAAACCTTTCTTTCTTTTCATTTCAGAACACCAGGGCGACTGCACCCTGTCATGATTAAATGAACACAGCCATCCCAACGATAATGCATGTTTGCTGGGAGCTCCAAATGAGCTAGTGGCCTCCTATTGTTTTGGGCCATAAGGTAAAGCCTCACTAGTCATAGAGTCATTGAGGTTTACAGCATGGAAACAGGCCCTTCGGCCCAAATTGTCCATGCCACTCTTTTTTTTAAAAAACCTGTAAGCTAATCCCAATTGCCCGCATTTGGCCCATATCCCTCTATACCCATCTTACCCATGTAACTATCTAAATGCTTTTTAAAAGACAAAATTGTACCCGCTTCTACTACTACCTCTGGCAGCTTGTTCCAGACACTCACCACCCTTTGTGTGAAAAAATTGCCCCTCTGGACACTTCTGTATCTCTCCCCTGTCACCTTAAACCTATGCCCTCTAGTTTTAGACTCCCCTACTCTTGGGAAACGATATTGACTACCTAGCTGATCTGTGCCCCTCGTTATTTTATATATCATTATAAGATCAACCCTCAGCCTCCTACGTGCCAGGGAAAAAAGTCCCAGTCTATCCAGCCTCTCCTTATAACTCAATCCATCAAGTCCTGGCGGCATCCCAATAAATCTTTTCTGCACTCTTTCTAGTTTAATAATATCCTTTCTATAATAGGGTGACCAGAATTGCACACAGTATTCCAAGTGTGGCCCTACCAATGTCTTGTACAATTTCAACAAGACATTCCAACTCCTGTATTCAATGTTCTGACCGATGAAACCAAGCATGCCGTATGCCTTCTTCACCACTCTGTCCACCTGTGATTCCACTTTCAAGGAGCTATGAACCTGTACCGCTAGATCTCTTTGCTCTGTAACTCTCCCCAAAGCCCTACCATTAACTGAATAAGTCCTGCCCTGGTTCAATCTACCAAAATGCATCACCTCGCATTTGTCTAAATTAAACTCCATCTGCCATTCATCAGCCCACTGGCCCAATTGATCAAGATCCCGTTGCAATTGGAGACAACTTTCTTCACTGTCCACTATGACACCAATCTTAGTGTCATCTACAAACTTACTAATCATGCCTCCTATATTCTCATCCAAATCATTAATATAAATGATATAAATATAAATAATCTTCATCCTTCTGGTTTGATTGCACTGCTATATTCTTTGCAGTTTCAGCAGCATGCTTAGCTTTATTCCTTCTGGTGCCACTTTAGTTTAAACACAATCACTTAAGTGCAATTAATTCTCTAATCCTTTCCATGGAAAAACGGTTGCAAAATATGGATTTGTGACTGTAACTTGATGTGTCTCTCTTGCATCTCTCTCACACAGCTATAAGAAAATGCAAGTATTTTAATTACTAACATTGAATTTGGTTTTGTGTGATTGGTTCCTGGATATGTAACACTATTTCTGATTTTGTTTTTGCATCTTATTTGGCCTCCATCTCTCACAGCTAAGAAAATACAAACATTTCATTACCAATTATCAATAAATGTATGTAATAATTAGAGTTTTCAAAGTTCAAATCATTTATTTAGATTAATAAAATAACTCAGATTGAGATAATGAAAGACCCTTTCTCTCTGTCTGACAGCTGTGAGTAATTAGAAAAGCCATGCATTCTAGCTGTCATCACAGCAGAGATGATAATCAGGGATAATTAGAAGTTGTTTGCTTCAAGTTTCAACTTCCTTCAAAAAATGGACTCAGGCGAACAATGGATTAAACATTTTCTTTGTCAGAACCTGACATTCTTGCTGACATTTATAGAACCCAAGTCAGAACTACACCAGGACTGTAACCAGCAGTTAGTGTTTTACCAACATATACACATCTTTTAAAAATCATACCTGAACAAAGTTATCAAATTTGTCTTCAAATTTTTCTTCTAACTGGTCAAAATATTCCAATTGTACAGAAGACCTATTACTTCCTGGGAAATTGCACACAGTACATATAATCAAGCTCAAAATCCAAAATGATTCACAATTTGATCAATTTGTACAAAAAAAGTCCAATTCCAAACTTTTGGCAAATAATTAAGCCATAAAGAATGAACAGTAATAAAAAGTATTTAAAGGCACAAAGGATAATTCCACTGATACATTTAAAAATAGCATGAGACCATCTATTTTTTTCTTTGTTTTTCATATTTTAGTCGAACTTCAAATTTGAACATTAGAAATATCAGTTACTGACGAAAAGAATGGCATTGAGAAATTTTCAGAAAGTGATTCTGAATGGATTTTGTAGGTAAAGCAGCCTCCAGTGTTCGCTTTGATTTTGATTTGATTTGATTTATTATTGTCACATGTATTAACATACAGTGAAAAGTATTGTTTCTTGCGCGCCATACAGACAAAACATACCGTTCATAGAGAAGGAAACGAGAGAGTGCAGAATGTAGAGTTACAGTCATAGCTAGGGTGTAGAGAAAGAAAAACTTAATGCAAAGTAAGTCCATTCAAATGTCTGACAGCAGCAAGGAAGAAGCTGCTCTTGAGTCAATTGGTACATGACCTCAGACTTTTGTATCTTTTTCCCAATGGAAGAAAGTGGAAGAGAGAATGTCTGGGGTGCGTGGGGTCCTTAATTATGCTGGCTGCTTTGCCGAGGCAGCAGGAAGTGTAGACAGAGTCAATGGATGGGAGGCTGGTTTGCGTGATGGATTGGGCTACATTCACGACCTTTTGTAATTCCTTGCGGTCTTGGGCAGAGCAGGAGCTATCCCAAACTGTGATACAACCAGAAAGAATGCTTTCTTTGGTGCATCTGTAAAAGTTGGTGAGAGTCGTAGTTGACATGTCAAATTTCCTTAGTCTTCTGAGAAAATAGAAGCGTTGGTGGGCTTTCTTAACTATAGTGTCAGGCTGGGAGGACCAGGACAGGTTGTTGGTGATCTGGACACCTAAAAACATGAAGCTCTCGACCCTTTTTACTTCGTCCCCATTGATGTAGACAGGGGCATGTTCTCTTTTATCCTTCCTGAAGTCGATGACATTCTCCTTTGTTTTGTTGACATTGAGGGAGAGATTATTGTTGCCGCACCAGTTTACCAGATTCTCTATCTCATTCCTGTACTCTGTCTCGTCATTGTTTGAGATCGGATCCACTATGGTGATGTCGTCAGCAAACTTGAAAATCGAAGTGGAGGGAAATTTGGCCACACAGTAGTAGGTGTATAATGAGTATAGTGGGGAGCTGAGAACACAGCCTTGTAGGGCACCAGTGTTGAGGATGATCGTGAGGGAGGTGTTGTTGCCTATCCTTACTGATTGTGATCTGTGAGTTAGGAAATTCAGTTAGGATCCAGTCGCAGAGGGAGGTGCCGAGGCCCAGGCCACGGAGTTTGGAGATGAGTTTTGTGAGAATAATTGTGCTGAAGTGCATTACAAAGTGGTGCGCAAAAAACACCCTAATTGCATAGTATGATAATACTGTGCATTTAAGAAATGTATTTATATCATGTTTCATGTGAGGGGTATGTTTAAATTTCAGTTCTGGTTTACCTGATTCTGATCTGTCTGCAAATCAGGCAGCTCCATGCTGAGAATGAAGGAAAATAATTGATCATAGATGACGGGATATTTGTTTTAATCTGAGCTAATGCATTTTTGTTTACTTTTAGTTTATCCCCTGGGGTTTCAAAGTAGGGTTTAATTAGGTTGATTGACAAGAGACAGAGTCACATGAATGGGCAGAGCTAGACTTACAGGAAAAACAGTTACATTTCTGCTTGATCCTGAAAGAAACTAGAGGTCTTTCTCTCTGGAGGCTGCTGTTTGAGTGTCAGAATACAGGTTTTTCTCTGTCTCTCTATCTCCAGAATTATTCAAAGGTTTGAGGACCGGCTGTCCACATACCAGCACATAAGCTCTGCTAACTGATTTTGAAAAGAAGTTTGAGTCTATGAGGAATATTGCTTAAATTGGAACTAATAAAGATAGATTAGCAGTGAAGAATTGTATCTTGTCATGTTTAAGTATTTCAACTGGTAAAAGTTAAGCTAATTCATTTGTTATATTTAAACTGTATTGTTAAAATAAGGTTTGTTTCGATATAAAGTTTCCCAGTGTGCCAATAGAACCACATCTGGAGCAAAACACCTTATCCTCACACGAATGCCAAAATCAAAAATAGTTGGGATCGAGTCTAACTTCACAATATACCTTGGAGTTTTTGATCTGGTCCCTAACATTAGGAACTTCAGGCAGGATAGATATTTGGTTAAGCACAAAGCTCTGGATGTTGCTATCTGAGAGGCACCCCTCTGTCATTAGCTTCATGAAAACGGTGTCTCGATGTTTGGCTCACCATTCAAATACATTGAATGCAGTAAACATCCTGTACTTTAATGGCAGATACAAAGTAAACTTGTCAAAGAGAATGAGGGCTTATCCATTCCAGTTTAGGTACCATTTTTAGTGGCATGAATAAGATTGAATTGCTGTCAAACAACCTCTCTGGTATCATAGAAATCCATAAATCCTCCACACCCTTGGTTCCCCAAGCCCTGGTCCCTGGCTCCCCGCTTCTTTGTGCTCCGGCCCTCACCTCCTAGGTTCCCGGCTTCCCGGGACTCAATCTCACCACTGCTGGTGTTCACTGCTCCTCCAATCAGAGATTGTTTCCCTCCAACACTTGCTCATCAGTGAGTCTATCAGCAACAAACATGGGAAAGAAATGGCCTGTGATTGGAAAAGCAGCTCCAGGCAGACTCTTCCATTGAAGCTTACAAGTTTGACTGGTATTTTGAAAACTGGCTCCAGTGGCCTCATCTTCCAGGTTTGCATCCGGCCCTTTGGCTATACATTGAACAAGCCTGTCCTACAGTGATATGGATGCCCAGCTAAGTTCACAAACATTATCCTTCTCCTACATGCCAATATGAAAATTACAGTACTCTGCAATGGCTCCACCACAGACTTCTTCCCTACTAGACTCCTTCCCTGACAAAGCATGCTTCCAACTTTCTCTCTGCCTGTATTTTACTATGTAGATAAGAAAATATTCACCATCCACGAGAGCATGGAACTTGCCCTAAACACCAATTGCATTAAATCCGATGCTATTAATTGAGAGTCATGGTGAACTGTTGGAGAATGTCCCTTATTCCCCATAACCTGGAAGCTATTTATCCTGAAAAGTTAACAATGGATTTGGTGATCTACCTCTTTACCAAGGTACTAGCTCAATCTATAGTAATTTCCTAGCTTCAGTTTTCAGGAATTATAATAGTAGAGTCTATCGAGCAGTGGTTCTCCCCATGCTTCTCTACAGTGCTGAAGCTTCGACAACTTATCGACAGCATATCCAGGTCCTAGGACAAGATTGTCAATGCTGTCTTAGAATGATCTTGTAAATAAAATGGGAGGACAACAGAACCAATCCAAGTGTCCTCCAAGATACAGATATGCCAAATGTAGAGGCCATGATAATCTCACAGTAGCTAAGGTGGATGGGATGTGTTGTCAGACCTCTCAAACAGGTGCTTTACTCAGAGTTACATCCTTTGCCCATTCATACAGGGCCAAAGGAATGTTTCAAAAGATAATATCAAAGCCTCCCTGAAGGTTTGCTCTATTAACGTCAATACATGGGAAGCAGATGCCCAAGCAAAATGGCAGTCTGTCATCAAAAACAGTGTCTAGACCAGTGGTCCACAGCCAGTGTGCCGCAGCACACTGGTGTGCTGTGAAGACTCCCCAAGTTTGCTGTGAAGAAAGATTCAAAATACATGTAATTAAACTAAAACTAATCTTTGTCTTTCGCTCTGTGGTTGGCATCTCCAAGACCTGACGAATCTTGGGCCTCCCGCCTATGCACCGGCTGAGAACGAGCCGCACATGCATGGTTTCAATTCATTATGTTGACCAGGCCCATGTGCCTGACCAAAAGGATTTGGAGCTGAAGACAAAGGTCACATACACCCGCACAAAAAGTGAAAACTCAAAAAGAGCAAAAACCCTGGGAAGAACGAGAGAGACAGGGAGAGGTTTCAAAAAACAGGCGAGAGGACAGTAAGAGGTTAAAAATGAAATTCCCAGTAAGGGAAGAAGACAGAGAAAATTGGAGGTGTGCCTCAAAATGTTTTTATAGTATAGATGTGTGCCATGACATATAAAAAGGTTGGAAACTACTGCTCTAGACGTTCTAATTAATAAGAGCAGCCACAGAGGGAGAGAATGGAAAGAGAGACTGAAAGAGAGGGCAGTTTCTTAAGCCAACAATCCACCAGCAAATATACCTGCCAAGAACTGATGTTCTCATTGTCGGAGATCCTGTAAGACCAAGAGCAGGTTCATTACCATGCACAAACCCATAGCCAACACCTGAACTCTTACTCAAACCCAACTATCCACAAGGGAGAGCCATCCTTGACATGAGGGATTGCTGTGGCTGATGAGTTTTGATGTGTTGGACTTAAGTATTATGATGAAACCAGCTGAAGAACATTTTAATAAAACATGAAATAATTTAATTCCTGAGAAACGCACACTTAGCTTCCCATCCCTGGTTGACCCAAAGAATATGAAATTAGTCATTTTTAGCGATGCTTCAAATGCTAATCTTCCTGATGCAACTATGCAACTTGTCAAGCATCTGGTTTCACATTTTTGATAGGTGAGAATTGGAAATGTCCTTTAAGCTTGAGAAGCTAAGAAAATAAAAAAGGTTGTTAAAAGTACTTTGGTTACTGAGACCCCAGCTCCTGCGAAGCAATGGACGTAGGATTTTATTTGTCAAATATTTGTAGTGCAATTCTGTACATGGGGCATACTGAAGAAAGTACATCCGTTACATTTCATGTAGATAATTGTTGGGATAACACACACTTTACTGAAAGTGAGAGGTAGAAATAGTTGTGGATTGACCTTGATTGCTTGAAACAAATGCTGGAGGAAAAATAAATCTCGAAAATTAAATTAAATAGGTGGATGCAAGTCATTTATTGTTTCATTGTTTCATAAAAAGAAATGACTGTATGAAGAAATAGTTCAGGGCCTTGACATAGAGGTGTCTCTTAATGTAATCCTTTGTACAGAAAATGGATCATTTTGATTTAATCTGGTTTGAAATTTTGGTTGTATATATGAACTCTTGATTTTTATTTAAAGATGATGTGGAGATGCCGGCTTTGGACTGTGGTGGGCACAGTAAGAACTCTCACAACACCAGGTTAAAGTCCAACAAGTTTATTTGGAATACCGAACTTTCGGAGTGCTACTCCTGAAGGAGCAGCACTCCGGCGAGAGGACAGGAGAAGACTTGTGCTCCATGGAGCCACTGCCACTACCCCCAGGATTGGACAGATTGCTAGACTACTGTAGATGACTTGCAAGACCCTTTGCGTACTATGATCCACAGCCTCGATGGCAACAGACTGTGTATACACTGCAGCATTCAGGCCTTGGGTAACTGTTACTTGTGCTGCATTGGAAGCTCTGCCATCCACTAGCAGGCATTGCTTCTTGGCTGGGTCCATCAGGAGTTGCCACCTTTCCCATGTTGGCTAATTGAAATTTTAATTTACGGATCTCTAATCTACCATGAACTATGCATAATATAATATCTGAGCTAGTGGCTGAGTATGAAATCAAGTGATGTTTCTGTGTCTTCATCATCATACTCTTGTTGGTATTCCTTCACTGCCCGGGCACATTGCACTTCTTGGGTATTTGACTGGAAAAAGGCACAAGAATAAGTTGCACGCTCACAACATCTGCAGATTGTAAATCACATGCAATTGTGGAATGATGGTGAGATGCAATGTCAGAAGGAGGATTAGGTCTGAGCATAACAATGTTTTTGATGGTTTCAGCCTTGCCACAGACAATGGCCCCAGCAATGGGTATACCAACAAAGGTGTGCACTCCACGCCATGCGGGTCAGGATATGTAGGTGTTCCTATCCCACTGGTTAGCTCCTGCTGTTTGTGGTTGTGCACCCTCTGTTACAAGAGAGATGCAAATGTTTCAGTGAGTGGATGCAATCTATTTGGCTGATGTGGTTGTTATGGCTGAGAAGTTGGGAATATAGGTAAGCTTTGAGATGAGAATGTGAGGCTTGCAAAGATGAGGTAAAGCAAGCGTATGAATGTTGGATATGAGTCCTGACTAACACAGGTTTTAGGTAGGCGAGTGATGGGGTGTGGTATATTCACAGTGTTTTTTTTATTCTTTCATGGGATGTGGGCCTTACTGGTTAGGCCAGCATTTATTGCCTATTCTTAATTGCCCTTGAGAAGGTGGTGGTGAATTGCCTTCTTAAACTACTGCAGTCCATGTGACGTAGGTGCACCCACAGTGCTGTTAGGAAGGGAGTTCCAGGATTTTGATCTAGTAACTGCAAAAGAATGGCAATATATTTCTAAGTCAAGATGATGTGTGGTTTTGAGGGGAACTTGCAGATGGTGGTGGCCCCATGCTGCTGCCCTTGTCCTTTTTGGTGGTAGAGGTAGCAGGTTTGGAAGGTGCTGTTGAAGGAATCTTTTTGAGTTGCTGCAGTGCATCTTGTAGATGGTACACACTGCTGCCACGGTAGCTGGATCTGCACCCATCCAGGTAAGTGAAGACTATTTCATCACACTCCTGATCTGTGCCTTGTAGATGGGGAATTTGGGGAATCAGGAGGTGAATTATTTGCCACAGGATTCCTAGCCTCTGACCTTTTTTTTTAAAGTTTATTTATTAGTCACAGGTAGGCTTACATTAACACTGCAATGAAGTTACTGTGAAATTTTCCCAGTCGCCACACTCTGGTGCCTGTTCAGGTCAACGCGTCTAACTAACACGTCTTTCAGACTTTGGGAGGAAACCCACGCAGACACGGGGAGAACACGCAAACTCCATACAGACAGTTACCCAAGCCGGGAATTGAACCCAGCGCTGTGAGGTAGCAGTGCTAGCCACTCTGCCAGCATGATCTTGTAGCCACAGTATTTGTATAGCTACTGCGGTTCCATTTCTGGTCAATGGTAACCCCCAAGATGTTGATAGTAGGGAATTCAACGATGGCAATTCCATTGAAGGTCAAAGGGGGATGGGTGAATTCTCTCTTGTGGGAAGTGGTCATTGCCTGGCATTTGCGTGGCACAAATGATACTTACCACTTATCAGCCCAAGTCTGAATGCTGTTCAGTGGTGCCAATGGTGCAGTTGATAGGATATGGCATTTGAAGATGCATTCATTGACCTTAATCTCTTGTGTTAGATCGTAAACATTGCTGTGACACTTCTTTTAATTCTATGACCTTGACACCTACATTGTCCTCTATGGTTATGTTTCCATTACCTTTTCACTATGTATCTGAAGGATCTCCTGGCTCCCTGTAGAAATATCAGATTTCTCCTAGTTTCTTTCTCCTCCAATAGTATCTTCACTATAAAGTCCAACTACCTTGGAGACGATTGCTGTTCTTGTGTTATTCTTCACTATTACACAGGTCAGATTCACTTCCCACATGATTGCCAGCATTATGTTCCAGTCAGAATGAACCTCCCCTTTAAGAAGTGCAGGATAGCTTTAATGGGTACTAGCAATTTATGATTTTGTGTCCTGCTGATAAGTGAAAACAATGGACCGCACAGTTGGCACTGGCTACCAACAGCAAACATTGAAATAAGCTGGTGACATGAAGTTGGCATGCTGTCTGCATTGCATTGAATGGGTATGGGTTAATCATGCATTGCAATCCCCATGCTTGTTTTCAAGGTCTACACAACTTAGCCACTATAAGTAAAGTATTTGCGATTGTTATATTTCTCCATTATCATTTGTTACTTTATTTTGGCATCTTCTGATTGTTTTTAACAGTTTTGTAATTTGAATTAACCTTTTCATTGCTAGTTTGAGTGTTTGAACGATGATAGAATATTTTCAGACAGTGTCTTCAGTTTTGGAATTAAATGACCTCTTGACTATGTCACTATTCCAAAGAAAATACAAGTCTTCCTAGCAAAGAGCAACTTTTCTGGTTGTTATCGGATACTTTCCCTGAATGTTTTAACATGCATAGGCAATGGAACTCAAATTAGAAAGAATTAAATTTTAAATAATCTTGCCGTGATATGTTGAAGAAGTAGTTGTTTTCACAGACGGGCGGCAGGAAACTAAGGGAAACAGACGTTGGCTGGGTAAATTTGACATGGGTCACAGGATGTTGGTTACTATATAGTGGCAAGGACTGCCATTCTGATGAAGTGACAGCTAATGTATTTGGTTTACTACAGATATAAGGAGTAAAAGAACTGATCCATTTTCTGCCTTTCCTCCTGAGAATCCTTTCATAGCCTCAGCAAGCGATATGAACTAGTATTTGCTAGTAATTTAGCAAGATAGCCTGGATCTTCATCCTCAAGTGGGTAGTGGGAGCTGGGAAAATTCTTGGCTTGACCTACCCATCTTGTGAGAAAGTGCCCAGAAAGGCAGGATTTCCATTGCTAGGAGATGGCTGTGGGCTGCAGTTGGATCAGTCGCTCGGGGAATGGGTGTGGAAGTGGGCTGTTTAAAAGTCCACCTTGGTGCTGTGGGTCTTTCCCGCCGTTAAAATAAAAACACAAAAGTCCTCCAGTCCTCATCCTTCACACCCCCTTATCCTCCAAACACTCCCCATGTCCTATCAATGCCACCCCCTAAACATCTTGCATGGTGCTTCATGCCAAGATCTGTCCTTCCACCCACCATCCCTCATGACCTCTCATGTTCTCCATGCCAAGCTATGGCACTTTCATGTCCACTGACCCACTATTGGCTGAAAGCCCAGATATCCATTAAACATCTGCACCCCAGAGAAAAGGGTGCTTGATTGACAACTCAGGATCTCTGGTCTCTAATGTCAATTTCACAACATTTGCTTACACAAGATTAAGTGATTTTAAGGGTTTGTGGGTTTTGTTATTGATACTTTAAAGGGTCTTGATGATTGATACTTTAATTGGCTTGTGGTGAAATTATTATTTTTTCAAAATAGTAGAAAGTTATGAATTATTTACTTTCTTTAATGTTTTTTTTTACACATCTGACGGTCACCGTAGGGTTCATGTGTTCTATAAAGTATATAGTGGGTCAATGAGCATGGAAGTCCCAAACATTAGCATGAGGGGACTGAGGGACCATGGGAGGTGGGTGGAAGAGCAGAGGTTGGCATAAGTAGCATGGGCAAGATCTTTTGAACTTAGCTTTTAAAAGGTTCCCTCACGACAGACTGGGGTTAGTGACTCCTCTAAAGGGGCCATGAAGCATAACTTTGAAAACCTGGCCTGACGCCATGAAATTTGTGGACTTGTAGGAGATGCCCATCTCCACAATGGAGCTGGCCAGGTCGGGAGTGCAGGTTCTGGGTTTTTGACAGGAACCAGCCCACACCCTTAAGAGGCTCTCCCAAAATTCAGACAGCCCAGAAATGGGGTTGGCAATCCCAGAATTGGAACTTGCCAACCATCTTTAAAGGGCTCCCAAGGCATTCTGACTCAGTGAAAATGCAGGTCAATGACTGGACTGAAAAACTGACCCTTGTAAAGCTAGCTGTTCAGTATCTGCATGGCTGTAATTAATATCTCTTCTGTTAAAATAAGGAACAGATTAGTCATTATTGCCTCGGCGTAGACCAGAGTGAATCACCACACAAAACAAGTTAGAATGTTCATTGTGGAGGATTCTTAGAGACAGGATGTATGTGCATTTAGAACGGAACAATCTCATTAGTGACAGACAGCATGGTTTTGTAAGAGGGAGGTCGTGCCTTACAAATTTGGTGGAGTTTTTTGAGGAAGTGACAAAAACGGTTGATGAAGGAAGGGCCGTGGATGTCGTCTATATGGATTTCAGTAAGGCATTTGACAAAGTCCCACATGGCAGGTTGGTTAAGAAGGTTAAGGCTCATGGGATACAAGGAGAAGTGGCTAGATGGGTGGAGAACTGGCTTGGCCATAGGAGACAGAGGGTAGTGGTCGAAGGGTCTTTTTCCGGCTGGAGGTCTGTGACCAGTGGTGTTCCGCAGGGCTCTGTGCTGGGACCTCTGCTATTTGTGATATATATAAATGATTTGGAAGAAGGTGTAACTGGTGTAATCAGCAAGTTTGCGGATGACACGAAGATGGCTGGAATTGCGGATAGCGAAGAGCATTGTCGGGCAATACAGCAGGATATAGATAGGTTGGAAAATTGGGCGGAGAGGTGGCAGATGGAGTTTAATCCGGATAAATGCGAAGTGATGCATTTTGGAAGAAATAATGTAGGCAGGAGTTATACAATAAATGGCAGAGTCATCAAGAGTATAGAAACACAGAGGGACCTAGGTGTGCAAGTCCACAAATCCTTGAAGGTGGCAACACAGGTGGAGAAGGTGGTGAAGAAGGCATATGGTATGCTTGCCTTTATAGGACGGGGTATAGAGTATAAAAGCTGGAGTCTGATGATGCAGCTGTATAGAACGCTGGTTAGGCCACATTTGGAGTACTGCATCCAGTTCTGGTCGCCGCACTACCAGAAGGACGTGGAGGCATTGGAGAGAGTGCAGAGAAGGTTTACCAGGATGCTGCCTGGTATGGAGGGTCTTAGCTATGAGGAGAGATTGGGTAAACTGGGGTTGTTCTCCCTGGAAAGACGGAGAATGAGGGGAGATCTAATAGAGGTGTACAAGATTATGAAGGGGATAGGTAGGGTGAACGGTGGGAAGCTTTTTCCCAGATCAGAAGTGACGTTCACGAGGGGTCACAGGCTCAAGGTGAGAGGGGCGAAGTATAACTCAGATATTAGAGGGATGTTTTTTACACAGAGGGTCGTGGGGGCCTGGAATGCGCTGCCAAGTAGGGTGGTGGAGGCAGACACGCTGACATCGTTTAAGACTTACCTGGATAGTCACATGAGCAGCCTGGGAATGGAGGGATACAAACGATTGGTCTAGTTGGACCAAGGAGCGGCACAGGCTTGGAGGGCTGAAGGGTCTGTTTCCTGTGCTGTACTGTTCTTTGTTCTTTGTAAGGAATAGTGGATAGAGAATTGTGTTGAAAAACTGTTATGCTGCGAACATCTGGCTTTAGTGCCGCAATATTTGAAAAAAAAGAGAGTAGATCAATGGTTCCTCGCAAGTGGGAGAAGAAGGTTGTATGCACAAAGGTTGGATCTGAGAGTGGCGATGAAGGAAAATTAAGTTACTGCCACTGCTTCAGTTATTTTAAAGCGACTGATTAACTCGGACCATACAGTGCAGGATTTAGGCAGGATTCTGACTGAGAGGCGTTCAGTCATAATCCCACAGATGGTAGCTTCCCATTGGCTCCTCAGCCAAGCACAAAATGTCTGAACCTGCAATTCCTGTCATGCTGAGCAGGATTACCATTGCAACAATGCACATCATCAGTAGGGTAAAACTAACCTGTCTAACGACGGTCTAGCTCACGTTCCCTATTAGAATCATAGAATCCCTACAGTGAAAAAGGAGGCCATTTGGCCCATCAAGTCTGCACTGATCACAATTCAACCCAAACCCATAACCCCATGCATTTACCCTAGTAAGTCCCCCCAACACTAAGGAGAAATTTAGCATGACCAATCCACTGAATCCACACATCTTTGGAGTGTGGAAGGAAACCGGAGCATCTGGAGGAAACCCACGCAGATACATGGAGAACGTGCAAACTCCACACAGACAGTGACTCAAACCAGGGTGGGTGAACAATCCAACGCTTGGTGAATTCTGCTTCACAATGATTGGTAGAACCGACATCAAAGGATCAAAAAGCAACGTCACTATGAATGCTTGGCCGCCACAAGCCAGTTATCCCTGTGGTAACTTTTCTGACACTGAGTTATTGAAGGTTCAGATACATTTCAGATTTTGGGGGAACCGCAGCATCAAGACTGTCAAGAGCAGAGCTAAGGAAGTTCTGCAGATGTGTATCTTTTAGTGAAGTCCATGCTCATGGAACTCAGGGTGGTCGGGCTTTGTTGTCAACTGAGGATTGGAGGTAAGGAAACTTCAGATCTTTGAAGGACTTTGTGACTGAAATATATTCTTAAGAGTCATATTGGATTCAAAACCTTTACTCTGTTTCTCTCTTCACAGATGCTGCCAGACCTGCTGAGTTTTTCCAGCATTTTCTGTTTTTATGTCAGATATGACCACTCTGAATGTGGTTGAACATTAGGTGTGCATTAACCTCTTTACCAATATGATGTCCATATGAGCAGTGGAGGCAGAATCTCATTTTCTCCTTGATCATCATTATCCCCTTTGTCATCACTAGTCACCAAAGAAAACCTTTCTGCTTTCTGTGTCTCCTCATTGCTATAATCTTACTCCTCATTACTACAATAGCTATACAGCTTAGAAATGGGCCATTGGATCCAGCCAGTCCACTCTGGCATTTATGCTCGACCCAAGGGGATAATGATGATAAATGAGAAAATTGAATATTTTGAAGGCTGAGTTAGATGGATTTTTGATTAACAAGGGAGTTAGAGGTTATGGGATAGACAGGCAAATAGAGCTGAGGCACAATCAGATCAACCATGATCTTATCAAATGGTAGAGCAGGCTTGAGGGGATGAATAGTCTACACTGGCCCTAAATTGTATATACCCCTATATATCTGCCTCAACTTGCAGCAGAAATAGGCTATGGATGCCAATTTGGAACTTTACGGGACCTTGTCACACCTTAAACAATGCGCACTGAGACAAATTTTGATACTGAGGTCTTGATATTATACTATGTACATTGCCATCTCCAGTAAAAGCAATTATTCACTTTAACAATAAACACCCTTCTTCCACTTTAACCGAGTGATGCCAGCAAATGTATAACTTCAGCTTTATCATGAGACATGCCCCAGCAAAAGCTAACCAGAATTTTCATGCATTTAATGTCAAGAGACATATAATTCATGATGCCCATGTAAGTCAGGCAATTAGTGAGCTTAGACCTTGCAAGGAACAGGTTACTGGAAAAGCACATTGCCCTAGCTGTATGAGGCAAGCAGACTGGAAGAACTGTACAGGATGAAGGTTAGTGTGAAGGTTAGTCACTTAGACAAATCCTCTGGTATTCCATTGACAGATCACAGCCTTTTCTGTTCCCCCTTAACTCAAGAAGGTAATATTTACCCACTTACAGAATTTACCCACTTACAGAATGGGATTGTTTTCGCTGGAAAGGCGGCGGCTAAGAGGGGATCTTATTGAAACATATAAGATGATTAGAGGTTTAGATAGGGTGGATAGTGATAGCCTTTTTCCTCTGATGGAGAAATCCAGCACGAGGGGGCATGGCTTTAAATTGAGGGGGGGTAATTATAGAACCGATGTCAGGGGTAGGTTCTTTACCCAGAGGGTGGTGAGGGATTGGAATGCCCTGCCAGCATCAGTTGTAAATGCGCCTAGTTTGGGGGCGTTTAAGAGATCCGTAGATAGGTTCATGGACGAAAAGAAATTGGTTTAGGTTGGAGGGTCACAGTTTTTTTTTTTAACTGGTCGGTGCAACATCGTGGGCCGAAGGGCCTGTTCTGCGCTGTAATGTTCTATGTTCTATAGAAACCCTACAGTGCAGAAGGAGGCCATTCGGCCCATCGAGTCTGCACCGACCACAATCCCACCCAGGCCCCACCCGCTAATCCCTTCTTTTTTTTTACCCGCTAATTTACCCACTAATCCCTCTAACCTACGCATCCCAGGACTCTAAGGGGCAATTTTTAACCTGGCCAATCAACCTAACTCGCACATCTTTGGACTGTGGGAGGAAACCGGAGCAAACCCACGCAGACACGAGGAGAATGTGCAAACTCCACACAGACAGTGACCCGAGCCGGGAATCGAACCCGGGACCCTGGAGCTGTGAAGCAGCAGTGCTAACCACTGTGCTACCGTGCCGCTTAACCTTTCTTTCCCTGAAGCACCATCATTGCAATGGAATTGAGCAAATTTATAGAAATATAAGAGTGAGTGCAGTGCAAAACAAAAACTACAAGGAATGTGGGCTATATCTGTCAGGGTAGGATGAACAAGCTGGGTCTACTTTCTCTTAAAGCAAAGGTTTAGGGGCCACATGAAAGAGGCTTTTAAAATTATGAAAGGTTTCAATGGGGTAGTCACAGAAAGAGTGTTTCCCCTCGTGGGGAAGAACAACATTAGAGGCCATCAATATCAGAGTATCAAGAAATCCGATAGGAAAGTTTTTTTAAAATTCTTCACCCAAAAGGAGGAATTTTCCCATCCCATCTGCCACAGGAATCGTAGTGGGTGGGGGACGGACCATGCAAAGATTCGTTGACCTAGGGCGGGATTTTCCAGTTTTGGGGTGAGCACGGCTGGAAAATCCTGCCCAAAGAGTGGTAAGAATATGGAACTTGATTGCACAGAAAGTGATTAGAGTAAACAGCATAGAGGCATTTAAGTGGAGACTAGATACGCATATGAGGGAGAAGTGACTGAAAGGTTTTACTGACAGAGTAAATTAAAGAAATACAGGAGGAGGCTGGCGTTGAGCATAAATGGCAAAGTGGACTGGCTGGATCCAATGGCCCATTTCTAAGCTGTGTAGCTATTGTAATACTGAGGAGTGAGATTATAGCAATGAAGAGGCACTGGAAGCAGAAAGGCTTTCTTTGGTGACAAACCTGACAAAGGGGATAATGATGATAAAGGAGAAAATGAGACTCAAGCCATTCAGGAATCCCTGAAAAAAAATGCCTGTTCTTCTACCCGCCAAATCCCTTAATATCACCCACTTTCACCACTGCATAAGATTCTTTCTCAAACTCCTCCCAGAAAGTCACTAGGAGTTTGATATATTGGAAGTGAGGGTGATTTATGGAGCATGAATGGAAAGTGGAGAAGGATATGTCCTCTTTGCAGTGGAGACTGAAGGGGAGGTTGCTTATGACATTGGAGTAATGGAATCAATATTTGAAGGGTATTTGCCTGAAAAGGAAAGGATATTTGAGGAACCTCATATCTAGCTGGAAGCTCTAAAGACATGCCAAGGATGTGTAGCACTGACAGTTGTGTCTCTGGACTGCCTTAACTCGTAGTAACATTAGGAAAGACTTTCTCTTATTTCAGTTATTGATGGAGTATGTGGCAACTGTAATAAAATCTGTAGCAGCTCACCACCTTAGAAGTGGTCAGGTCAGTGATTCTGCCCCTTAGGAACACAGGTTAGACAGCATACTGCATCCCAACTTTCAGACATTGCTTGGGATTCAGACAGCTGTTCTCTAAGGCTTTCAGAATATGATAGCTGCCATTAACCTAGTCAACCCACAGATGGATGGATACACAGATTCAGGGTCCAGTAGAACACTGATGGCATGAGTCAGTCTGCCTTTGATGACATTTCCCAGGTCAACAGCTTTTGCCAGGATTTCCCCCTTAGGGGGAATCATTTAAGAGTCAACACTCAGTTACTGAGGCTCAAATACCAGAGATTGAGATGCTGCTGTCTCTGTCCTTGGAATAGGCACCCATGACAAAATGGGAGTCCTCTGAGTTTTTTGCAGCCTAGCAGCAGTCATGTATCTGTTATGATACTGGCCCTTAGTTCAACCTTGAAAAAACATTAGAATAGAATTTAAAAGTTACATTCAAACACCCAGGGAAAACATGGTGTCTGGAAAGAATAGTACTCTTTCTGTTCCTATCTAAGTTCCTTGTAATAAAGGATAATGTTTTATGTTTATTTATTTGTGGAAATTACAGAGGTACAAGAAAGAAGAGTTTAATTTGTGTTTTTCCATTTGGAGATGTTTCAAAAATGCAAAGCTCTCTGGATGTCAAATGGGATAGAGATTAGGATGAAGAAGAAAATGTGTGCTTATGACAGATGTCAGGTGGCTAATACAACTGAGAACCAGGCTTAATATAGAGGGCTCAGAAGGGAATTGAAAAACACAAATAAGAGAAGCAAAGACAGCAAAAGGGTGGTAAGAGGAGGAATAGGTAGATTTGGGACCAAAAAAGAGATTTATTCCTGGAAGCAGGGGGCATGGCTGAGAAATTAAATTAATACTTTGCATTTGTCTTTACCAAGGAATAAGATGCTGCCCAGTTCATGGTGAAAGAGAAGGTAGTTCAGGCACTTGTAGGATTTAGAATTGATAAAGATGAAGCATTGAATAAGCTGTCTGTACTTAAGCTGAGGCTGAGTACAGGGAGTTAGATGATGAGTGAAGAAACAGGAAGAGTGAAGTAAAAGAAAGCATTAGCCGTTTATGGTATGAAACTGAGGAAGTAATTAAAAGGAACAAAGAAATGGCAGAGGAGTTGAATAGATACTTTCCATTGGTCTTCACTATAGAGGATACTACAGCATCCTAGAAATAGTAAAAAATACGGGGGAGGAATTAAATACAGTTACTATCACCAGAGAGTTAGTTTTAGGCAAACTAATGAGGTTAAAGGCTGACAAGTCCCCCTGGACCTGATGGCTTGCACCCCAGGATCTTAAAGGAGAAAGCTACAGAGATTGTGAATGCTTTAGTAGTCATTTTCCAAAAATCACTGGATTCTGCAACAATGCCAAAGGATTGGAAAACTGCCAATGTGGTACTCTTGTTTAAAAAGGGAAGGAGACAAAAAATAGGCCAGTTTGTCTAACTTCAGCTACTGGAAAATTATTAGAATCAATATTAAGGAGGATAATAATAGTGCATTTGAAAAGTCATACTCTGATTAAGCAGAGTCAGCATAGTTTTATGAAGGGAAATCATGTCTGACAAATTTACTAGAGTTCTTTGATGAGGTGTCAGCCAGGATAGATGGAAGAGAACAAGTCAATGTTGTATATTTGGATTTTCAAAAGGCGTTTGATCAGGTGCTACACAAAAGACTACTATGCAAGATAGAAACTCATGGTTTTGGAAGTAAAATTCTGCCATGAATAGAGGATTGGCTAACTAACAGAAAGCAGCAAGTAGTGATAAGGGGGTCTTTCTCAGGCTGGAGGGCAGTAACCAGTGGAGTGCCACAAGGATCAGTGCTGGGACTGCAGCTCTTTGCAATATATATTAATGATTTGGAGGAAGGAATAGAGTGCACTGTGACCACATTTGTGGATGATACAAAGGTGGGAGGGAAGGCTGGTTGTAAGGAGGATATAAATAGTATACAGAGAGATATTCACAGGTTGAGTGAGTGGACGGAAAATTAGCAAATGGAATTCAATTTGGGAAAATGTGAGATTGTTTGGAGGCGAGAATGAGAAGGCAGATTATTATTTAAATGGAGAGAGACTGCAGAAAGTTGTAGCACAAAGGGTCTTGTTCATGAAACCCAGAAGGTTAGCATACAGGTGCAGAAGGTAATAGGGAAGGCAAATAGAATGCTGGCTTTATTTCAAGGGAGCTAGAGGATAAAAATAAAGAGGTGTTGCTGCAACTGTACAAGGTCCTAGTAAGGCCACATTTGGAATACTGTGTACAGTTTTGGTCCCCTTATTTAAGGAAAGATGTATTAGCATTGGAGGCAGTACACAGGAGGTTCACTTGGATGATGCTGACTATGGAAGGACTGCCATATGAGGAATGGTTAACAGGTTGGATCTGTACTGTTTGGAGTTCAGAAGATGTGGAGATGCCGGCGTTGGACTGGGGTAGGCACAGTAAGAAGTCTCAACACCAGATTAAAGTCCAACAGGTTTCTTTGGCAGCACGAGCTTTCGGAACGCTGCCTGTTCATCAACTCTCCACTCACCTGATGAAGGACCAGCACTCGGAAAGTTCATGCTATCAAATAAACCTGTTGGACTTTAACCTGGTGTTGTGAGACTTCTTACTGAGTTCAGAAGAATGAGAGGTGATATGATTGAAACATATAAGATTCTTCGCGGGTTAGACAGGGTAAATGTTGGGAGGACGTTTCCATTCATGATTTGATTTGATTTGATTTATTATTGTCACATGTATTAGTATACAGTGAAAAGTATTATTTCTTGTGTGCTATACAGACAAAGCATACCATTCACAGAGAAGGAAACGAGAGAGTGCAGAATGTAGTGTTACAGTCATAGCTAGGGTGTAGAGAAAGATCAACTTAATGCAAGGTAAGTCCATTCAAAAGTCTGATGACAGCAGGGAAGAAGCTGTTCTTGAGTTGGTTGGTACGGGACTTCAGACTTTTGTATCTTTGTCCCTATGGAAGAAGGTGGAAGAAAGTGTGTCTGGGGTGGAACCAAAAGAGATGGGGGAAATACTAAATGGTTTTTTTGCATCCGTATTTACTGAGGAAACGGGCATGGAGTCTACGGAAATAGGGCAAACTGGTAGGGAGGCCATGGAACCTTTACAGATTAAAGGGGAGGAGGTGCTCGCTGTCTTAAGGCAAATCAGAGTGGATAAATCCCCAGGACCGGACAGGGTATTCCCACGGACCTTGAGGGAAGCTAGTGTTGAACTTGCAGGGGCCCTGGCAGACATATTTAAAATGTCAGTATTCACGGGGGAGGTGCCGGATGATTGGAGGGTGGCTCATGTTGTTCCGTTGTTTAAAAAAGGTTCCAAAAGAAATCCGGGAAATTATCGGCCAGTAAGTTTGACGTCGGTGGTGGGCAAGTTATTGGAAGGTGTGATAAGGGATAGGATCTACAAATATTTGGATAGACAGGGACTTATTAGGGAGAGTCAACATGGCTTTGTGCGTGGTAAGTCATGTTTGACCAATCTATTAGAGTTTTTCGAGGAGGTTACCAGGAAAGTGGATGAAGGGAAGGCGGTGGATGTTGTCTACCTGGATTTCAGCAAGGCCTTTGACAAGGTCCCTCATGGGAGGTTAGTTAGGAAGGTTCAGGCGCTAGGTATACATGGGGAGGTAGTAAATTGGATAAGACACTGGCTCAATGGAAGAAGCCAGAGAGTGGTTGTGGAGGATTGCTTCTCTGAGTGGAGGCCTGTGACTAGTGGTGTGCCGCAGGGATCGGTGTTGGGTCCATTGTTGTTTGTCATCTATATCAATGATCTGGATGATAATGTGGTAAATTGGATCAGCAAGTTTGCTGATGATACAAAGATTGGAGGTGTAGTGGACAGTGAGGAAGGTTTTCAAAGCTTGCAGAGGGATTTGGACCAACTAGAAAAATGGGCTGAAAAATGGCAAATGGAATTTAACGCAGACAAGTGTGAGATATTGCACTTTGGAAGGACAAACCAAAGAAGAACGTACAGGGTAAATGGTAGGACTCTGAAGAGTGCAGTTGAACAGAGGGATCTGGGAATACAGGTACAGAATTCCCTAAAAGTGACGTCACAGGTGGATAGGGTCGTAAAGAGTGCCTTTGGTACATTGGCCTTTATAAATCGGAGTATCAAGTATAAAAGTTGGAGTGTTATGGTAAGGTTATATAAGGCATTGGTGAGGCCGAATTTGGAGTATTGTGTACAGTTTTGGTCACCTAGTTACAGGAAGGATGTAAATAAGATTGAAAGAGTGCAGAGAAGGTTCACAAGGATGTTGCCAGGACTTGAGAAGCTGAGTTACAGAGAGAGATTGAATAGGTTGGGACTTTATTCCCTGGAGCGTAGAAGATTGAGGGGAGATTTGATAGAGGTGTATAAGATTTTGATGGGTATAGATAGAGTGAATGCAAGCAGGCTTTTTCCGCTGAGGCTAGGGGAGAAAAAAACCAGAGGGCATGGGTTAAGGGTGAAAGGAGAAAAGTTTAAAGGGAATATTAGGGGGGGCTTCTTCACGCAGAGAGTGGTGGGAGTGTGGAATGAGCTGCCGGATAAAGTGGTAAATGCGGGGTCACTTTTAACATTTAAGAAAAACTTGGACGGGTTCATGGATGAGAGGGGTGTGGAGGGATATGGTCCAAGTGCAGGTCAGTGGGACTAGGCATAAAATGGTTCGGCACAGACAAGAAGGGCCAAAAGGCCTGTTTCTGAGCTGTAATTTTCTATGGTTCTATGCATGGGGTCCTTAATTATGCTGGCTGCTTTGTCAAGGCAGCGAAAAGTGTGGACAGAGTCAATGGATGGGAGGCTGGTTTGCGTGATGGATTGGGCTACATTCACGACCTTTTGTAGTTCCTTGCAGTCTTGGGCAGGGCAGGAGCCATACCAAGCTGTTACACAACCAGAAAGAATGCTTTCTATGGTGCATCTGTCAAAGTTGGTGAGAGTCGTAGCTGACATGCCAAATTTCCTTAGTCTTCTGAGAAAGTGGAGGCGTTGATGGGCTTTCTTAACTATAGTGTCAGCATGGGGGGACCAGGACAGGTTGTTGGTGGTCTGGACACTTAAAAACTTGAAGCTTTCAACCATTTCTACTTCATCTCTGTTGATGTAGACAGGGACATGCGAGAATGTAATACCAGAGGACATAGTCGCAGAATGAAGGGGTGCTCATTTAAGATGGACTCGAGGAAGAATTTCTTCTCTCAAAGGGTGGTGAATCTTTGGAATTCTTTACCCCAGGGAGTTATGGCAGCTGTGCCCCTGAACATTTGCAAAGCTGCGATCAATAGGTTTTTAATCAGCAGAGGAATTAAAGATTATGGAGATAAGGCAGGAAAGTGGACTTAGTGAGTGTTAGATCAGCCATAATCTGATTGAATTGTGGAGCAGGCTCAAAGGGCTGAATGGCCTACTCCAGTTCATATTTTGTATGGTCTTACAGTCTTAGGATGCTGAGGGAAGCGAGAGTGGAAATTGCGGAGGCACAGCCATAATTTTTCAGTCTTCCTTAGACTCAGGATCCCAACGATTGAAGAATTGCAAATGTTACATCCTTGTTCAAAAATAAAAGATGTAAAGATAAGCCCATCAACTATAGCCAACCAGTTTAACTTCGGTTGTGAGGCAGCCCCCAGAAACAATAATTTGGGACAAAATTAATAGTCAGTTGGGCAAATTCAGGTTAATAAAAGAAAGTCAACAGTTTTGATAAGGGCAAATTGTGTTTAACTAACTTGCTGGAGGTTTTTGATGAGGTAAGAGAGAGGGTTGATCAGGATAAAGCAGTTGATGCCATGTATATGGACTTCCAAAAGGCATTTGATACAATGCCTCACAACAGATTTGTGAACAAAGTTAGAGCTCATGAATAAAAAGGACAGTAGCAACATGGATGCAAAATTGGCATCATGACAAGAAACACAGAGTAGTGTTGAATTGTTTTTTTTACAATCTCTGGATGTATCAAAGCACCTGAGAGGCAATGATGTATTTTAGAAGTGCAATCACTGTTGTAACGCAAGAAATGTGCAACCAACCTGCACAGACCAGCTCCCACAGATAGTAAATGATGATGACCAAATAGTCTGCTTTGTAGTGTTAATTGAGGGATACATATAGGCCAGTGCACAGAAGAACTTCCCTGCTCTTCTTCGATAGTGCCACGTCCTCCTGACAGGACTAGTATAACATTATTTTTAACTTCTGATCCAAAAAACAGGACCTCCAATGTGCAGCACCCTTTAATTACTGCACTGGAGTAACAGCCTTGATTTTGTGTTCAATTTCTGGAGGGTGCTATGCACCATCGTTTGAGTCAGTTGTAACATTGCCATCATTGAGCCATGACTAATAGCTAACTTATGTGGAACACATGTGCAGGACCATATTGCAAAATTCCCCTGAATCTCTCAAGCCAGTGAAATTATCTGCTTAGCACTGCAACAGTTCTCTATGACTGTAGAAGCAAGAGCTGCATTGCACTTCTTAGCTATTAGTTCTTGCTAATTTTCAAGGAGGCCATTATCGAAGACAGAAAGGGACATGCCTTGTTACCCTCAAGCCATCCATTCACTTGACAATCTTCCTGGGAGGACTCCAAAGATATGATTGCATCTTGACCACTTTCAGCAAATGTAATTATGATGCAAATGTTGCATTTTGCCACACATAGTCACGAAAATGGCAGACCACTCCATGAGGAACAAGAGAGTTAACTGTAAGCAATTGCAGTGCTACTTGGGTGTAATCTGGTGCACCTTGTTTGTTGGGGAAATGAGCAATATTATTAAATTGTTTTTCTATATTCCAGCATTGTCTTTCTGTCATGCCAAACTGATGAATTACCAAGCTCTGATGCTTTAGTAACATGATTAATAGATACGTGGATGTCAGCTTTTATGGCATTACAAATATACATAGTGGTTGCTTGAAATAAGCATGAAGCGTAACATTTTGAAAGGGCATTTTCGGGTCCATTTCCTCCTTGTGTCTAAATGTTCCTGCAAACTTCATTTACCATCCTAATTTCCCTTGAACTCCCTTCATTGAGCCAAGAGTCTCTTTGAATAAACTCTTGTTTTTATCGAGAAGTTGCTTTGTTAGTCTGTTTTGGCATCGACCAATCTGTTGACAGCACTCCAGTTAAGCTTTATCTTCTCCAATCACAATCTTCCAAATAGAGCTGGAAAATTACCATGGTCCACACGTAGAGGTAAGTCCACTGTTTGTCCACTCAACTCTATACTGACCATAATGTAACCTTTCAATGGCATGATCTGTTCTGCATATGTCCTTAAAATCACATCAGCTGGTTGTAAAGGAAGATGCTTTGGCTTTTGTTGGTATGTAGTCTCAGGACCGAAAGGTACAGCAGCACCAGTATCAAACTCCATTCTAATGTGTTGTCTACTCAATTTTGGAATCACCCAGAATCTGTGTGATTTACTCCGTATGGACAAGTCCAATTGGGGTTCTTCATCATATTTCTGGGCATTACTTTCTTCACAGTCATAATTCTTTTCTTCAATGTTGTATATTTTTTTGTGGAATGCAACATGTTATTCTTCTTGAATGTACCCAGATTTTTCCACTGAATATTCTTTTTAAAGGAAAGGTCTAACCCAACAAGCTTTTGCAATGTGACCCATTTTGCTACAATTCTTGCAGTGACCATCCTTCCTTCAGCATTCATTCGCTGAATGGCCCATTTTGGCATATCTGTAACATGCTTATTGCTGTTCTGACTTCTTTTGGGCAGTTCCCAGCCTGTGGATCTTCATTCCTGCACCAAATTGTGAAGCCTCTTTATCAGCTAGTTCAATTGACACTGCAATTTCTACAGTTGTTTTTAAAGTCACTTCAGTAAGAAATCTTCTTTGAATAGCTGCACTCTGGAGACCATAAACTTGGTGATCTCAAAGAGAATCTTTTAATGAGTCACCAAATTCACAATGTTGTGCCAGCTTTTTAAGGTTGCCACAACTGAGCAATGCTTTCACCTTCCACTTAATTCCTTCGGTGGGACCTGAACCATTCCATGATGATCAATGGCTTTGGGGAGTGATGCTCTTCAAGACTTTTTGTCAAGTTATTGTCATTATATTTGCTTGTACAAATGCTCTACTTCGGAACTCCTGGATTCATTTTCTTCATTGAAAGTTCCCTTGGATCCTATATGACCTGCCATCCTCTTTCAGGCACTAGCACCGGCGGCACAGTGGTGAAGTGGTTAGCATTGCTGCCTCACAGTGCCAGGGACCTGGGTTCACTTCCAGCCTTGGGTCACTGTCTGTGTGAACTTTGAACTTTCTCCCCGTGTCTGTGTGTGTTTCCTCCGGGTGCTTTGGTTTCCTCCCACACTCCAAAGATGTGCGAGTTAGATTGATTGGCCATGCTAAATTGATCCTAATATTGGGGGATTTGCAGGGTAAATAAGGGTTACGGGGATAGAGCCTGGGTGGGATTGTGGTCAGTACAGACTCGATGGGCCGAATGGCCTATTTCTGTATGTGGGGATTCTATAACTCAAGACTGCTCAGGGTATTTTCCTTTACTATCTTCTCATCACTCCACTTCTTAATCTGGAGGCCATTGGCTTGATATATTTTGCTCGCTCAAACTGTACAGCTGTACAGCAAAGCATCCATTATTTTCAAATAAGCCAAGAACAGCCTTGAATTTCAATCTTTTCTGATAAAAATTCTCTTTTTAAGAACAAGCAGAGAACCTTTCTCTTACTGGATCTTCCTGGGACAGGCATGTTAATCTTTAATCCTGTTGCTTTTTGCCCCCAACCTTCTAATATTCAAAAGACCAACAATTATTGGATCTTTTCTCGATGTTCTTGATGAAACAAAATCCTGAGTCACCACCAATTTTCTTTCAGTAATGTTCTAACTATGTTAAGGGTTGTGGATTTTAACAGAAAAAGAAGACTTGGTTTTCACATGTAGATTCAAACTAAGACACAACAGGTTTTATTGAAGAGCTGCTCTCTGTTCTGCATCAAGTAAAAAACTGAAATTAAAACAGTAGCCTGAGCACACACCCAAATGACATCACCATCAAATCATGTGATCAGCTCTTAAAGCAACCTGCACCCTTTTTAATATATAACAGTGTTCCTTAGAAATTCTTCCACCACTCTGCCCTTTGCATTTTTACTCTCCCAGTAATTAAGGATAATTTAAGTCCCCCACTATTACTACCCCAGTGTCTGTGCACCTCTTTCTAATTCTTTGCAAATTTGTTAATCGATAGTCAGAATTTTCTGGACTCTTTGGGAACAGGCTGGGAGATAAGAAAGCTGGCAAAATGGCATCAGGGTGATGCTTTTTTGCCAGCAGTTGGAAAATTGGCCTATCAGCCACCAGTGAGAAGACCAATTGAACCACTTGAGTGACAATTAGGGTCTCTTTCGAGCTCCGTGGACAATGCCTACATTGAGAGCATAAGCTGCCACTTTGGGGGGGCTATCCGGTGAAACCTTGTGGCCTACCAATGGATTCCAGAAAATGGAGCAGGAGGGGGCTCCTTTTGAGACACTCCATGGCCCACAGAGGATCGCTTGGCAACAATAGCCACCCTCATTATAACCACACCTTCAGTTGTCAAGGATGCACATGGCCCCAATCACTTGGGTCAGACTGCCTGAGCCCAGCACCCACAACCCCACTTACCTTTCTTCAAGAGCAGACAACCACTGCAGCACCATCTCTCTGCAGCTGCAGTCTCAGCAATGACATTGCGAGGTTGCTGTGCTGCCAGCCCTATAGTTTTTCCAGCAGGTCTTAGGAATGGCCCCGATGCCAAGCATCCAATTGGCTGTCCCACTGGCAACCTGCAGCCCTAGATTCCACCAACCACCAAAACAAGAACACTCCCTGCTTTCATCTCCATCGATGGGACTTCTGCCACCTTAAAATAAAACAGCCCTGCATCTTTCCCACTAGTTGGTGGCATATAGAATGCACCATGCAATGAAATGGTTCCTTCGTTGTTTTTAAAAAAACCTAAAAACCTCGAGTCAAATAGATTCTGTCATTCAAAATTCTAGGACATCTTTTTCTTTCCAGCACTGTAATATTCTCCTTATCAATACTGCCACCTCTCCTCTTATCTTTCCTTCCCTATCTTTCCTGACACCTTGTACTTAGGAATATTTAATACCTCGCCCATGCCTTTTCTGGCACAGGTCTCCATTATCACTACAAGATCATATTCCCACGTCATTACATGTGCATGCACCTCTCTCCTTAATTGCCTCCATCCCTCTGTCCCTATCTTCTGCATAAGACACCTGCATAAAAAAACCTACATCTTTTGACTGCAATTTTGGTCATCCATCCTAAAACTTACTGATGCAGTTCATGGTCAGATTATGTTTCATACTGTTCCTTTGAAACACCTTGGGATGTTTTATTAATATAAAGGTGCTATATAGATTTAAATTGTTACTGTTGCAAACAATATTGCAACCACTGAGAGGAATGGTGTCCGTAACCTGCAACCATTTACATGCAGTGGGACAAGTTCAGGGTCCGGGATTGATGTTCCTGGTGGGTTCCTGGCGGGGACAAAGTAGAAATGGTTGAGAGCTTCAAGTCTTTAGGTGTCCAGATCACCAACAACCTGTCCTGGTCCCCCATGCCAACACTATAGTTAAGACAGCCCACCAACGCCTCTATTTTCTCAGAAGACTAAGGAAATTTGGCATGTCATCTATGACTCTCACCAACTTTTACAGATGCACCATAGAAAGCATTCTTTCTGGTTGTATCACAGCTTGGTATGGCTCCTGCTCTGCCCAAGACTGCAAGAAACTACAAAAGGTCATGAATGTAGCCCAATCCATCATGCAAACCAGCCTTCCATCCATTGACTCTGTCTACACTTCCTGCTGCCTTGACAAAACAGCCAGCATAATTAAGGACCCTACGCACCCCGGACATACTTTCTTCCACCTTCTTCCATCGGGACAAAGATACAAAAGCCTGAGGTCACATACCAACCAAGAACAGCTTCTTCCCTGCTGTCATCAGACTTTTGGGTGGACCTACTTCACATTGATCAGTTGATTTTTCTCTACACCCTAGCTATGACTGTGACACAACATTCTGCACTCTCTCCTTTCCTTCTCTATGAACAGTATGTTTTGTCTGTATAGCGCACAAGAAACAATACTTTTCACTGTATACTAATACATGTGACAATAATAAATCAAATCAAAACAATTCACAGGGTAAAAGCTTGATGGTCAGTTGTTGAAATAAAGTAATTGTGGAGCAAATCTCCATGTTATTTTCCTCCAATAACCACCAATTAACCTCCTGGAAATGGATAGTTTCTGTGAGATTGTCTTCACCAACACGATGGTGCATAGCCTACCCAGAGGGCGAATGAAAGTGGAAAATGTAACTTTTAGGAGAACTTTGATAGTCAGGACCTGCAAAGAGTATGAAACATAAAGTGGAGTAGGGAGTCAGTGATCATTCCAATGGTGGAAAGTTTACTTTGTACAGTCTTACTTTTCTAAAGATACAGCCACCAGTGGGCGGGATAATGCTCAGGACAAATTGAGTATATGCAACACACTAATGGACAAGTTACATTCTTCAGATTTTTCTGGGTTTTTAAAGTTTTGTATTTTTAAGCTTATTTATTAATGTCACATGTAGGCTTACATTAACACTGCAATGAAGTTGCTGTGAAAATCCCCTACTCACCACACTCCGGCGCCTGTTCGGGTATACTGAGGGAGAATTTATCATGGCCAAAGCACCTAACCAGCATGTTTTTCGGACTGTGGGAGGAAATCGGAGCAACCAGAGGAAACCCACGCAAATACGGGAAGAACATGCAAACTCCACACAGATAGTGACCCAAGCCAGGAATTGAAGCCACGTCCCTGGCGCTGTGAGGCAGCAGTGTTAACTACTGTGCCACCATGCTGCCCACAGGGATATGCACTTCCCTGGGGGTTAGTGTTACCAGCATTTAGATATGAAAAGAAAAGATAGTTTACATGGGCTTCTTTATCCTTCTTTTCATATGGCCACATCAAATTTAATTGTTTAGGTTAAAAATTATCTGGAAAGTTCACAACCAGTTAACAGAACAAAAATCAAAGCTGGCACTGCAGTGCAGTAGGGAGGGAGTGCAGCAATGTTGGAGATGCTGATTTTCAGACTGTAAATCTGTTCTACTAAATGTATCTATGATATTGTTACACATAGCGCACCAAGGAAATCTTAGAGAAGATTAAACAAAAAGGTGCAAGCTCTTATAGATGCTGGCTGGCACTACTTCAATATGTTCATTCAAAGAACAAAAGAACAAAGAACAGTACAGCACAGGAAACAGGCCCTTCGGCCCTCCAAGCCCGTGCCGCTCCTTGGTCCAACTAGACCAATCGTTTGTATTCCTCCATTCCCAGGCTGCTCATGTGACTATCCAGGTAAGTCTTAAACGATGTCAGCGTGCCTGCCTCCACCACCCTACTTGGCAGCGCATTCCAGGCCCCCACCACCCTCTGTGTACAAAACGTCCCTCTGATGTCTGAGTTATACTTCGCCCCTCTCAGCTTGAGCCCGTGACCCCTCGTGATCGTCACCTCCGACCTGGGAAAAAGCTTCCCACTGTTCACCCTATCTATACCCTTCATAATCTTGTACACCTCTATTAGATCTCCCCTCATTCTCCATCTTTCCAAGGAGAACAACCCCAGTCTACCCAATCTCTCCTCATAGCTAAGACCCTCCATACCAGGCAACATCCTGGTAAACCTTCTCTGCACTCTCTCCAATGCCTCCACGTCCTTCTGGTAGTGCGGCGACCAGAACTGGATGCAGTACTCCAAATGTGGCCTAACCAGCGTTCTATACAGCTGCATCATCAGACTCCAGCTTTTATACTCTATACCCCATCCTATAAAGGCAAGCATACCATATGCCTTCTTCACCACCTTCTCCACCTGTGTTGCCACCTTCAAGGATTTGTGGACTTGCACACCTAGGTCCCTCTGTGTTTCTATACTCCTGATGACTCTGCCATTTATTGTATAACTTCTCCCTACATTATTTCTTCCAAAATGCATCACTTCGCATTTATCCGGATTAAACTCCATCTGCCACCTCTCCGCCCAATTTTCCAGCCTATCTATATCCTGCTGTATTGCCCGACAATGCTCTTCACTATCCGCAATTCCAGCCATCTTCGTGTCATCCGCAAGCTTGCTGATTACACCAGTTACACCTTCTTCCAAATCATTTATATTCGATTAATCAACTTATTGAATTGGTTGATACCTAACAGAAATATGAGTAGCACTGCTACTGAAAGTTTTGCATTGATAACTGTTGTTTATGATAACACAAACTGAATAAAGAAACAATTTTGGGCAAAGAGTTTCCGTGTATTGATTGAAGATTGACCAAAAATAGGCAGCAGTTTGCACCAAGCTCTCTGACATTTAAAGGAGCCAAGTCTACTTGCACTAAAAGTTGGCTGGTTTAAGTAAACCAATTGATCCTTAGTCTTCTAAGTTTACTCAGTCACAACAAAGGGGGGGTGGGTGGAGGGAACTGATACTGTAAGTAATTTATTAATGGTTGCTGGTAGTATATTAAAAAGAGATAAGATCTGACTGAATGTATTCAGTGAATGGTAGGACACTAGGCTCTGTGAACAAAGGGACCTTGGCATGTTTGTCCACAGATCTCTGAAAGTGAAAGGGAGTGTTAGTAGGGTGGTGAAAAAGGCAAATAGGACACTTGCCTTTATCAATCGAGGCATAGATTACAAAAGCAAGGAAGTCATGTTGGAGTTGTATAGAACTTTGGTGAGCCCACAGCTAGAGTACTGTGTGCAGTTCTGGTCACCACAATATCGGATTGCAATGGAGGTGGTGCAGAGGAGATTTACCAGGATACTACCTGGGATGGAACATTTAAGTTATGAAGTGAGGTTGGATAGGCTTGGGTTGTTTTCGTTGAAGCAGAGAAGACTGAGGGGTGACCTGATCGAGGTGTATAAGATTATGAGAGACATGGACAATTGGATAAAGAGCAACTATTCCCCTTAGTTGAAGGATCAGTCACGAGGGGACGTAGGTTCAAGGTGAGGGGCAGGAGGTTTAGGGGGGAATGGGAGGAAACCCTTTTTTACCCAGAGGGTGGTGACAGTCTGGAATGTGCTGCCAGGGAGGGTGGTAGAGGCGGGTTGCCTCACATCCTTTAAAAAGTATCTGGATGAGCACTTGGCATGTCATAACATTCAGGGCCATGGGCCAAGTGCTGGCAGATGGGATTGGGTGGGAGTTCATTGGGTGTTTCTAATGTGTCGGTGTGGACTCAATGGGCTGTTAGGCCTCTTCTGGGCTGTATAATTCTATGTTTCTATGATTCTATGAATTTACATAACCCTTCCTACCTGTGATGGTGGACAGATAAAAATGATACTTTTTAACTGCGGCATGGTGGCACATTGGTTAACACTGCTCCGTCACAGCACCACGGACCAGGGTTCAATTCTGGCCTTGGGTGACTATCTAAGCTAAGTTTGCACGTTCTCCCCGTGTCTGCGTGGGTTTCCTCCGGGTGCTCCGGTTTCCTCCCACATTCCAAAGATGTGCAGGCTGGGTGAATTGGCCATGCTAAATTGTCCCTTAATATATAGGTAGGGGAATTAACAGGGTAAATATGTGGGGTTGCAGGGATAGAGCCTGATGCTCTGTCGGAGAGGTGGTGCCGATTTGAGGGCTGAATGGCCTTCTTCTGCACTGTAGGGATTCTATGGTTCAACAGAAACTAGAATGTGAACCATAAAGGATTGTGTTTTTACCAGAGAAACTCAAAATCTATTCTTTTAATTATGTGTAGATGGTTAATATTTTCCACATCCTTAAAAGCTTTAGAGTTGCCAACATTTAGTTGTTTGTGTAGAAATTCTGAAAGTTCTGCTGGGAACGAGTCTTCTTAACTTGATGTTACTTCAGCTAGAGGAGACAATTCTTTACCTGGGTTCAGTTTATAACCAGATAATCTGTCAAATTTGCTAATTAAGTGTAATGCTTGAGATGTAACTTTAGTCAGGAGAGCACACAACTTAGGCAAAGGGTTATTCAGTGCATTCATGATGGCCTTATCTTCCTCATACTTGAAGACTCTCATATTAATTAACAATAGTTCAGAAGTTGAAACAAAGTTGTGTTGTGCTTCGGAAATTCATAGGCATCAGAATTACGGTGGCACAGTGATTAGCACTGCTGCCTCACAGCACCAGAGACCTGGGTTAGATTCCCAGCTTAGGTCACTGCCTGTGCAGAGTCTGCATGTTCTCCCTGTGTCTGCATGAGTTTCCTCCGACTGCTCCAGATTCCTCTCATAGTCCGAAGGACGAGCTGGTTAGGTGCATTGGCCATGCTAAATTCTCCCTCAGTGTACCCAAACAGGCGCTGGAGTGTGGCGACTAGGAAATTTTCACAGTAACTTCATTGCAATGTCAATGTAAACCTACTGGTGACACTAATAAATAAACTTTAAAAATGAACTTTAAAGGGAGCACACATACATCATTAAAGTAACCATTTGTTTGCACAAAGTATACATGTTATTTAAAGCTTGTTTTTTGAGTGATTTTTTGCTCTTTCTTACCATACTTTCATACTTCCACACTTGGCACCCTCGATGTTAAAGGGGACGTTCAATTTGTGTGACATCAGCAACGCAAAATGGTCTTGCAGTGAATCAGCAGACAGTTTATCTAGCTTTTATTTTTGAATGATCTGGAAAATAATAACAAGATTTTTAATTTCATATCAAATAAGAAACTCAGAACAAAGTCTCCAAAAAGGCTGAGCTGTCATTCTGTCAACTTCAGTGGAAAGTGAATTCGGCACTGGGAAAATTTGACTGCCAATTCGCTGCAAAATTGTTTTATGCTACTGGCATCATTTCACTCTCTTGCCCTTTATATTTAATATTTGTTTTATTTTGGGATGCCCTGAAGGCAAAAATCACTTCAGTACCCGAAGCTGCAGTTTTAAAAATATGTCCATTCCAATTACATGTTCATAAGTCATTCATTCACAGCTCTCTTGTTCTGAAGCCTGAACAGAAGGAGAAAGATATTGAGGAAGAGGTGAAGAAAGAGGTTAGTTGGAGTTTCTGTTTCAGACCTTCAACTCAGCTGAGAAAAAAAAATGCAAGAACATTCACAAAGCCCATTGTAACACATCTAAGAGAAAAAAAATGAGTCACAGAAATCAGGAACCGCTTCTTAACTGGTATTGTGACAAAACTGATGTTTGGTGAGAACTTAGAAAACCAAAAAAAAGTCCTATAGCTTGCACATTAAACTACTAAACTATGTACTGAACTATGTACTGAACTATGCAAGTTGACTTGGTATAAATAGCCATAACAGATTGCCCTTATTGCTCACAATCCGTCATTCTTCACACACCTCAGGTAGAGAGGTAATCAAGATTCCTTGTGTCTCCTGATTGCTCCTGTTTCCTCCCACAGTCCTAAAGATGTGCTGGTTAGGTGCAGTGACCATGTTAAATTCTCCCTCAGTGTACCTGAACAGGCACCAAAATGTGGCGACAAGGGGATTTTCACAGTAACTTCATTGCAGTGTTAACATAAGCCTACTTGTGACATTAATAAATAGACTTTAAACTTTAAAGAGTGCCGGAAATTCAACTGATTAAATTTGCCCAAATATTGGGCAGGAAAATCCCCCATTTTTGCCCATCCATTGGGTACTTAGTTTTGGGTGGAACAAAAATCAACCCCGTAGGCTGTCCACATGGCTTAAGTTGACAATCTAGTTTCTTGAAAATTATATATTAAGTGAGCCTTTATATTTAGTTTAAAAAACAAAAAGGGATTTAATTCATGTAATAACTCAGGTCTGATTAGATATGAACAACTAAAACCTGTTTTAATTCACCTTTTGTACTACATACGTCTCTTCAAAAACTCTTGGAAGGTACACTCAACTGGAATATCAAACTGTCCATGGAATCACACCTTTCTTTGTGCCAATCCAATTTCAAAGCCCTTCTCAAATATAAAAACACAATAACATTATGAGTTTTTGAAATTGATTTTTGCTCAGAAATAAATAATTTGCCTAACTTTCCCTATAATGCATCACATTCCCCATTGATAGTTTTAAGCTTATTCCAGAAAGTCTGGTTCAAGAAAGGTAGCCCATGAAACAAACAATTATCTTATGAGGTACACTCTCCCTACTAATTGCACAGAAGTTTGCCAGCCCTAAACTAAACATTGAAATATTTTAGAAGAATATGTGAAAATAAATAAAATTCAAAACCAAGAAAAGTCCTGACACCTGAAAATAAACTATCAGAAAATTACAATAAACTAGCCAATCAAGGAAATTTGCTATGACCAATGTTCTGAATGGAGGTTTTTTTCATTAACTTTTAACAATTTGAGTGAACAGTATGTGTGGAGCAGTAAAGAAAACTTTAGCATGGAATTAGTAATGGCATAAGTCACTTGTGGCAACATTCTTGGACTATCAACGTTATAATGGGGCATGTTTTAAATCAGTTTGGGCTAAGGTTATAAAGTTTCAATTCCATCAGGTGGACAAGTATTTTGCTTTACTATCCAAATTATTAGTCCAATCTCGTTGAATCTGAATTCCCAATAGACATTATAATGGATGAATGGAAGTGAATTTAAAGCAATTACAATCACATTATGTGCATGACAACAACAATGACTAATATTTACATATTGCCTTGAACATAAGGAACAATTTGGCATGACCAAGCCACCTAACCTGCACAGCTTTGGAGTGTGGGAGGAAACCATAGCACCTGGAGGAAACCCATGCAGCCACGGGGAGAATCCACACAAATAGTCACCTAAGGCCGGATTAAACCTGGGTCCCTGGTGCTGTGAAGCAAGTGTTACCAACTGTGCAACCAGACCATTAGCACAGATGCAACTCTAAAGCATGACAGTGGCTTTCTGATTGTGAGTGTGAGGTCTACTATATATGCCCAGAATTCATTAATCTGTTGCATCGATCAGTCCATAGGGAGAAAGAAGATTAAATAATGGAGCCTGTGTTCAGTGCTGCCTGTTGATGGCAGTGATAAATTCAGGAGGAGAAGGGCCATACGCCACCTAGTGTAGCTTCAAGAGGAGGCCCAACCTGAGGTCCAGGATCCAGGGGAGCCCCCGCAAAACCCACAGGAAAGGAGGCTAGACCCATCCTATGGAGGTGACTTACACAACCAACGGCTAACAGAAGAAGAATCTCCTATCTGAAGATGAGCATCAGACAATGCCACGCCCGTCTGTACTGGTTAAGAGATGTTGTGGATCATATCTGCCACTTTCTGCAGGAGGACCTAACACCCCATGGACTGGGCGAACATCTCCTGCCAGTGGCTCTGAAAATCACCACCATGTTCAATTTTCCTGCAGATTGTTCCAGGAATCCAAAAGGGACCTATGCAAAATATCACATTCTTCAATTAATAAATGCCTCAAACGAGGTGAGAGATGCCCTCTACAGTAAGGCTCATTATTACATGAAACTCACACTCAATGAAGCTAGCCAGTCTATTTGATTTCTGGGCTTTGGTGCTAGTAATGACCAGCATGGACTTGGTGTGTTGGGCCCCAAAAGGGGTCAAGGAGTTAGTTCCAATGACCATTTACCGCTCTGCTGCTGCTAGGCTGCAGAGGGAGGGGCAAGGGGTTTACCTCGTCACTCTCCACTGGGATGGGTGTCTTGTGGATGGTCTGCCTTTTCTCGCCTTGGCAGACCTGAAGATCACCCCTAGCATGGTGATTTCAAGCAGCTCTATGCTCAACACCTTCATTCCTGCCTGTCATCTGTGAAAACCTTGAAGAGGACTGGCCACTTTAATCTTCATGCCCGTTGGTCACCTGGCAGGCCGTTAAATCACAGCAACACTCCATTCTGCATCAGGCTTTCCCTTTCTCTCGCAGGAGCTGCAGGTGTGAGCAGCAGCTTTGAAGTCCTCTGACAGAGAGGAGATGTCACTTTCACTAGGGGGGGTGGTGTTCCCTTCTTCACAGCTGTTCTCTCAGCCCCATTCTATTCACACAGCTTTGATTTGAAGCCTCTGAGTTTTCATAGAAAACTGAAATGCTTTCAAACCCTCTCTATTCCACTGAAAACCTTTGATCTTGTTCAATTTCGCAGTGCAGTCCTTTGAAATAGGCTTTGATTGACAACTTAATGGTTTTCTACTCAGCCTCCAGTCAGGTATGTTTCTTTATCTTTCCCCTTACTGTTGGATGCATCTGAAGTAATCACCACTCCCTCTACCCCCTCTCCTCCCCCCTCCAACACCAGGCGTTGTTCCTAATGGCAGTGTTTATACACATTCTACGCCTGATTGACAGATTTGGTTTCTTCAAAGGGGTTAAGTGCTTTCACTTCCTCTTTTGCAGACCACTTATTCCCTTTGAAGAAATAACAGCTGTCAATCAGATTTAGCATGTTTATAAAACCATTAAGCGGTCAATCAAAAGCCTATTTCAAAGGACTGGACTGTGAAATTGAATTAGATCAAAGGTTTTCAGTGTAATGGAGAGGGGTTCAAAGAATTTCAGTTTTCTAGGAAGGTACAGAGACTTCAAGTAAAAGCTGTGTAAATAAAATGGGGCTGAGAGAACTGCAGGGGGGGAAGTCGGCGCTGATGGGGAGGCAGAGGGGATGGGAATGCCGGGATGATCGGAGGGAGGGGGAAAGAGGGTCATGCTGAGGATGATCATGGTGAGGAGGGGAGGGGATGCCACCATGATCAGGGGGCAGGGGAAGGCCACAAATACCTCCATGATAGAGCTGGGGGCAATTAATATTTGTTTCAGTAATCGGGACACCTTTTAGAAAGGGCGCCCCGATCTCAGTGGAGCCGATTTCTGGTTCTAAGAGACCTAGCCTCACCAGAGTAATGGCACAAACCCCACCCATTTTTTTTAGATAAAGTGATAAAATCTGGAGAGAAAACTGGCCAGTGGAGCTGAAGAGTTCCATGCCAGTTTTTTTAACAGAACTAATACTTTACCAAATTCTCGTAAGGTTCCACAGTCTCAGAATGGACTATTAGGTATTAAAGAATCTTAGAAACATTATATTTCCCAGATATTTTAAACTGTACTTTAAACAATCAGGAAAGCTGTTGTATCTGTTCACTTGCTTCCATGCTTATAAGGACAGAATTTTGAACAGAGAATATAATACTAAACCTTATTCAGCCATTAAATGACATGTTCTTGCACAATTTAATAGATTTTATTCTAGAAAGGTAAACATAACTGAGGAAACTAATGTCATAAACAGTGAAAGTTATTCATTCTACATGTCTCCATATTTGAAAATTCCTTATTTAATTTACAGCCTATACAAACACTGCATGTTAACACTACAGCTAGCTTAAAGAAAATTCTCTTACGCTATAAAATGAAGCAATTCATGTTTTATGGTAAATTCCCCAAAATGCTCTTTATGGTTATGAATGTTTAGAAACACTAATTGCCTTTCATCCATCCATAAACAGCATCAAATTCAGACCAAACACTTTTTTCAACAGGAAATATTTCAAGATCAGAGGGATTTTCCAAGAATGAGGAATAGGACATTGCACCTTTGACACATTTACCTACATTTACAAAACACTTTCATTGTCCATAAATGAACTGAGATTCTAATTCTTATGAATTATTTTATGTGGGAGATGGAGGCAGGTACATGACTCGAAGGTAAAGCCCATAATATTGACCTGCAGCAGGTAACACTTTCTGTGCCCATCCAACCCTGAGTCTTTATGAAGCATTTTCTGTAGAAAAGGTTTATTTCTAATCACTAAGCATGTAAATGTTTAGCAGGAAAAAACATGGATTGTTCCTATTAGATCACAAAGTATTTAGTTGCACAGGATTATCAGTGCTGGAGTACAGTAATTATGTGTATAACAAAGGCATAGATATTTATGAAAATACTATGCATTAAAATGTATGTTTATAATGATTAATTTATGTAAGTTTAATGCTTAATTTAATTAATTATTGGAATGATTAATTATCAGAAGCATTATGTGTATATAATATACATGTCATAAGTTGCTTAGAATACAGTAGGTTTTGGGTTTTGCAAAAATGTTAAATAATGGAAATGTCAATTATATTTTTTCCAATACTTGAATAAAATATCAACTGTATTTCACTATGCATTGTACTATGGATTATTTTTATGTAGTGCATGTAATGTGTGCTAATATTTTATGAGTATGTTATAGGAAATACTGTTCGGAATGGAACAAACACAGAAAAATGCTGGAAAATGCTGTTTTTGTTTTTGTTTCTATTTCTGTTTTTGTTTCAGATTCCAGTATCCGCAGTATTTTGCGTTTATCTGTTCAGATGAAGTTATTTAACAATTCAGTAATATCCAAAATATATAGTGTTATACATCAAAAAGATGTACAAATATACAAATACTACTAATCTTTAATAAGAAGCAATGAATATACATAAATCACTCATTTAAAATGCATTTCTTAATGTATTTACTTCAGTTAATAATTGTAGCTAAGAAAGAACAAAATTGTTTATAGAGTTCTGATTCAAAACTTGGAATGATAGGTCTTTCCAATATCTGCTGAATTAACAATCAGCAGAGAAATATATCTATACCTAAACCCCAGCCATTCATCCTTAACAAAGAAGCTGGAGACCAAACACATCATTAAATCAATTTACTCATCTTACAGGATGTAATGTGTCAGTAAATTTGATTTTCTTTACTCAGTTGCTAAAGACCGGAGTAAAAACAACTCAAATTCCAGATGCCAAGTTTATTCAGGGTTTGTTTCACAAATAAATTGCTTATCCTGACTACACATTGGATTAAAATAGTCTGTTTTTCATAATCAGCACTTATTTATATCCTGGATCTTTGGCCTCTGAAAAACAAAATTAGCAACTTAATCTAAAATATTTACAGCCATGTTACTGTACATCTTGATGGCAATGAAAGTTACGTCTTCTAAACGAAATTGACCTTAATTTAATTATTTCATTTGGAATGCCAAATGAGAGTAAATGTCTACTTCTTTACAGTGGAAAGGAAAGGCAGAATATATGACACACATTTACATCCTCTAATTGCAGTGTAAAGATATTTTAAGGCATATTCATGAATAATACTAATACATTTTTTCAGCTCAGCTTCCGATGCTATCTATAAAATTTATTTTGTGTAGCTGAAATGTGATGATTTTATGGAGGATACAAAGCATACCGCAATCATTTGGTGTTGACATGTACAATAAACACTGTTTATTGCTGCATGTAAGCAGACTACTGAAGGCCATATGTTTATTTATATGTTTACTTCTAATCACAGATTTATAATTTAATTAGTTTCAAAATGAACATTCTACTTTATTTGAAAGTTACAAAGCATTCTAACAGTGGCTTATGATTACAGCATGTTTGACAGTTCCAAATCACGGTTAATAATGAACATATTTCAGATTCCAAATGGTTATTAAACTTGCAAAACAGTTGCAATGTCACTGTCACTTTCCTTTTATGATTGCTATTTTCTATTTGAAAACATTCTGCAACTGGTTTTGGAATTACTCGATACAGGATCAAACATACAGTTAATTCAATCCTGTCATGGTAAAGATCCATGTCAACATTTTCTTTCATACTTACTCATAAATAGATAATACTCATATCACATTGTAATGCAGAGAACATGAAAATGCATGTCCTGATTTAAGAGCGACTTTGAACTTTCTCAAACTTTTTCTTTGCCTTGCTGGTCTTCAAAGGAAAGATCAATTAAATTCTCAATAATGTGAGTAAGCAGCAGACCATTGAGTATGTCAAACAAATAAAAAATTGAGAAAACACAGCACATGATAAGGTCTCTAATTGAATGTAGTTTCACAATTTTGTTGTATGTTTAACATGCACAGCTTTTATTGAACACATTTATTGAATTTATGATTCATGATGTATGGTATATTTTTCAATGCAATGTGTGCTTTCCAGCATTACTATTCAGGATGTTGTTCAACCTGTTATCATTAACTTGTCCCCCAAATTTATGAATTCATTGCATTAAGTAATTTTTAACTTGCTCATTTTAAAGTTTTATTCTTGCAAAGAAGTGACGTTGTTTCCCAAAATCAACAGACTTATATAGATAATAAAAACTTCTTAAAAGAAGCAATATTAAACTAACTTAATACACGTTTGTCATTCTATCTTGTATAAATAATGAAAGCTCACGTTATTGATTTTTAGTGTTGCTATGTCCCACAAAGTCTATCAACTCTATTGATGTTACATGGCTTTCCAAATCTGATCTGTTTCAAAATATATTTGCTCCGATAAGTATTAATATCAATAATGTGAGGTTTGTGTACAAATGTCACTGACCTCTGCTCTTTGCCCCTGGGAAACTGCCAGGACCTTTGTGGGGCAGAAGGGGGTGTGGAGAAGGAGGAGGAAAGGTCATTTGCACCAATAAAGGATACACTGTATCAATAACTTTGGACTCTTTACCAAAAGTCTTAGATTAATCAAATATGGAAAGATATTTTTCACAGAATCTTTTTAATAGAAAAAAATTGCAATTTTAAATGTGATCTCTTTGCAACAAACAGCGCAGTGATGTCTGAAAATTATGAGTATTTTTTGTTTTGCAAATCACATAAAATTATAACTGCTTTCAGAAAAATCAAAAGTTTAAGAACTTAAAAAACATTTTAAATTTTCACATTTATGTATGATTTTTCATTCTGGTTATCAAAACATTTTAATGTAATATAAGGCAGTGGGTATATGAAACCTACCAATACTGATATTGAAGAGATAATGTGGAACTTAGGTTTGAATGCAACATAAATGTCAATGTTCTTAATAAAACATAGACAGATGCATGTGTTAGTTTTGTATTTTCTGTCAGATGAAATTATTTACTAAATATTCAATTCAATGTTTGTTAAATCAATGGAAGAGATTTAACAAAATAATTTTCATAAAATTATTATGCCTCCAAAGATTCTTTTGAAAAATCCTGCCTTGCAGTTTATATATATACTATTTTCAACTTGTATCAACAATTGGACTATTATGCATTTTCCTTGGATGTTAAAAGAAATAACAATTGATTAGTTCCTCATAGTTCCCAACAAACTTTCAAAACAACATTTCAAACTGTTTTCAGTGATTTCAGGAATGTAAAATTAGCACAAACTTTTAGTGTTTTACCATTTAGGTTTTTTTTCTGCACGTTGCCGCAGACTTGAGCCATTCATTTTTCTCCTCTCACTTTTCATTTAAACATTGTTGTAAACTATAAACAGGAAATCTGGACCAAAGACTTACCAAAAAAAATCTCCAGCCACAGTACTGTTTTAACATGCCAATTAAGAATGTGTCTTTTCAGAAAAAAAGTGCAGATTAAGTTGATCTCTGGAATGTAGATTATTTTGAATACTGTATCTGCAGCGGTAGGGTCAGGCTGGAATCTTGTTTCTGATTTTATATATATATATACATGTGCACATATAAATCATCATGACACATAAATGAGCAATCTTTGAAGTTTTTTTCCGGAGAAATAAACCGATTCACGTTTCCTGGAATGGAACAATTTTTAAACAAGTTCTAGGTTTTCAATGCAGGTATTGATGTTTAACCCCCCTCTGGCCCCATTTGATTAGTGCAGTTTGGCCTCAATAACGTTAAAGATCTGAATACACATGTAAATTGACTAATGAACTGCGGTGTTTGAACTTCGAAAATGTTCAATCTTTCTTCCCCCGTAAGTTAAATCTATACTTTATATAATTATAGTTTGCTGTTGATATTCTGCGATCTATTTCCCTTTAAGTATTGTGGGTAAAAGAGCTACTGTATGACAGACCCTTTGGAGGTGTTGGTTTTGGAGAAAGTAACCGTTGTGTTGTAGGTTCAGTTCTGCCTGTTTACTGATTATTTGCGTAGGGTTTAAACTGAGTTACTTTCACATCACTTTCGGGGGCAAAGGAGCAAAAATCCTACACAAGAACTCAAGATTCGTTGCTGGCAACATTGGCAAGGGCAGAATGAGTTGGAAGTAACAGGATATACGGTACGTACGCATCGTGAACTTTACCACTTATGAATGTTGTTCGCATTATACTTTGCAAGTTCACGATCAAGACTGCGTTCTATGATATTGTTCAATCCCAACACTTTTGCAAGCGTGTGAAACAAAGGGGTCGGAATCCAACGGGACAGTGGCCAAGGTTTTAACCGGTTTAATTTTTCCAAAAGTTAACTGAGCTGAACCGTTAGCATGTTGGGATCCAGGAAGCAGGATTGCAGTTTTTCGTGTTTTTTTTAATGGGGAGAAAGTGTTTTGGTGGTTGGTGACGGGGTGCGGAGGGGGGGGGGGGGGGCGGTGGAAGGAGAGAGGGGGTGGGGGAAGGAAGCTTATCTTGCGTTGTGTAGTCTTAAGTTTCTTTTCCTTTTCGGCTGCTGGAACTTGACAGTGAGAAACGAAAGGTTCATTGAGCTGAGAGGGCGAGAGAGAGAGTGAATGAGTGAGTTGGGAAGAGAGAAAAAAAGGCCAGGCGGCGTTTCGCCTTTGTTGTTTGAGGAATGCGGAAATGTTGATGTTCTGTGTCAACTGCTGAAGGGGGGTCACATTCAGGCGCCGTGGGAAAGAAAAGGCAGCACTGCTGCTCTCTGCTCTCTTTCTCTGACAAGGGCTAGAGGGGGAACAAATCCTCGGGATAAAAAGAGAAAGAGGCTGGGGGGGGGGGGGGGGGGGGACGGATTGTCTGCCCAGCCTCCAGATATATGTCCACACTGCTCTGGTCGGCAAAAAATAATAGATAGATATATATGCTTGACGAGTTTTGCGGCTTGTAGGGTTTGCGCTGACCCTTTCTTTTCGTTTTCACATGAATTGCAATTCACCACCGCCTCTTCCCCCCCCCCCCCCCCCCATCCCCCCACCCAATCCTCGACGATGGATATCCTCGTTTACACGCGGAACATCTACCTGTGTGGCCCAGTCTATAGCGATCAGGGCTGTCTGTCCGCCCCACTCGGCTCTGCGTGCTTTTTAAAAAAACATTTTAAGAACTAAATGCAGGGCTTTGAACATATCTTTAATAGCGTCCAAACCCGGCAACCTTTGAATAGATGTTTATAAACATATTGTTTTGGTTAAATAAGTCCTGGATCTTGGAGGGGGTGTAAATATTTGTTTGCAGTACATTATATAACACATAATATATATAAAGCTGCAAGGTCTTTCAAATATGGGATCCTGAGTCTCACATAAACTGCTCTCAATGATAAATGGAATGGAGCCTCTGATGTTTGCTGATAAAAGTATTTATGGTTCACCTGATTTCAGCCTTGTCCCAGAGTGCCCGCACCAACAGCATTGCCAATAGCCCTCAAACTGCTGGCGTTGAGGAGCTGGCTGTCAGTCTGGGTGACAGATGGAGATTTGAACTGAAACGGGAAAGCCTCTGGGCTGTACCTGTTTATTTACATTGGAGGAGGGAAAAGTTGCGGGGGCTGCTCTGTTTCCCCCGCGCCCCCTCCTTCCTCTGGGTACAGTGGCTGTGGGAGGAAAATCCTGTGGGTAACAGAGGGATTGAGAGGCAAATCGACACCAACCCCCCCGCCCCCCCGCCCCGTCCTCCCCACCACTGAAATTGAAGCCAAAGTGACAGACGGAAAAGGGGGAAAGAGAAGACTTTATGACTGGAGGTTTGATCAAAGCTGCAGCGGGAGATTATTTGTTTGAGCAAGAGGTTGTTAGTTTTGAACTATTTGTTTTGTACACAATCTTTGGGCAGCGGCAGCACGTGTTGAAGGTGGTCGCTGTGCGCATGCTTTGGGAAGCTGCGATCCCGGCTGGAGTGAGCGGGAGCCGCTGTGTCTCTCACTCTCTCAGTGTGTCCGCTTACCCGGAGAGCGGTCCCTCCACTTACCGAGGGACAGCCGCCTCATTGATGTCTTCCAGTGGGAACCCCTGCTTTCCAGGCACCGCTGCACAACTCTCCATGGTACAGCATGACTGGAATCATTAACTTTCTGTCAACTCGGCTGATGGGTTACTTGTTTGTTTTTAAATTACTTAACACCCTCTCTCCCTCTCATTGTCAGTTATTTATTTATATATTTTTGTTTTATTTTCCCCCCTCACTCGCTGTTTTGTTTATCCACTTTCTCCCCCCTTTGCCTTTCCAGATGTGATTGGCCCGAATATCCAGACTTGTTTCCGTCTATGTGTGAGAGGCAGCGCGGGGATCCGAGCCTGGGACTATGGAGGGGAAAGAGGCCAGCTTCTCTGACCGCTACGAGCCGGTGGCCGAGATCGGGGAAGGGGCGTACGGCAAGGTTTACAAGGCCAGAGACCGGGACAACGAAGGTCGCTTCGTGGCTCTGAAGAAAGTGCGAGTTCAGACCAGCGAGGAAGGGATGCCTCTCTCCACCATCCGGGAGGTGGCTGTACTGAGGCAACTCGAGTCCTTTGAGCATCCCAACGTGGTCAGGTGAGGGGGAGATAGAGAACGAGCTGCCATTGAACTTTTAACAATGTTACACCCCTGGCGTTGGAATTGCATCCACTTACATGCAATGTGCTCAAACCAATTGGGGGGAGAAAAAGGGGGTCAAAAATCAGATCTTATCCAGTGTGTTATCCGAGTTATTTGTAGGTATCCCAGCCTAAATGTTTTCTGTGGTCAACTTGGGATCTGGTTGAGAATGGGACCAAATGAGAACCATTTAGAATTGAGTGTGTACACACACTGGTGGAAAACTGTGTCGTGTGGTCAGTCAGGTCAACATGAAATATTCACCAGCCCCACCCACATATATACCACACTTCCTCTGGCGTAACAGGCAAACGTCTATTGAAATCGCACCAATAAAACAATTGGGGGTGGGGGGGGAGTGCATCCACCTTCCTGGTCAAATGGGAGAGTTTCCCCAAACCTGGTTGTTTGTTGGCCAATAAATATGGACTGTCCTAAACATTTGGCATTTATTTTTTTTGGAGGGGGGGCAATTTCTCATTCAGTTTCTGAGTTATGAATTATTGGAATTATCACTTTCTGAGTTAAATTAGTTATTGAAATGAAGTTTAATGCTTCACTATAGTTAATCATTTATACATGCAATGTTTGGGATATTTTGTGTAATTTCCGTCATTTCAAATAACCTTCGTTTACATTTACAAATACAGCCATTGTGACCCGCCAACCCCAACAAGTAATTTGATTAAAACCCAGAATTTAAAGTGCCCGCCCACACCATTTCGGGCAGTGCGGGCTGCCGAGAAACAAAGCTGACGTTGTGACATGAGGAAGGTTTTGTGCAAATTAGGTGAAAATGCATCAAGTTTCTGATTCTCTGACAAACAACCCACAAAAAATACCCTCTTTTGTTGCCTCTGTGGATATCGGAGCAAAGTTGCCTCAATTCAGCACTTCCAAATAATCATTGCAAGAAGGGACGGACGTGTCGTGACAATTTAAAGGACATTCGGAACTCCGCTTTCGGGGGTTGCGGAAGGTCTCGCGGAATGAAGCGCGAGAAGTGAGCGGGAAGGCGCCCCCTTCTCCCTTTCCCGTCCGCCTTCTGCTTGTGTCAATCTGGCCGCTTGCTCTTCACTGCTCACAGGTTCAGACTTTCCAGCAGCGCCAAGTGCCACCTTCATCACTCTGTAACGGAGCATGCAAAAAGAAAATACGCAAATGAGTAATTGCCAAAGATAAGATTAATTTTAGCTGACATAGCTATTTAGGGAATTTCCCCAAAAGTCCTAATCTTGGGGACTCGTGTTCTGAGTGTACTTTTCTTTGAAAAAATGGGCCCTCTTTTTGGAGACGTTGCGTGTACGGACTGGGATGACTGTTAACATTTCTTTGTTTCTGTCTCCCTTTAATTCTTACTGTAGGGCAGAAGCAGCAGAGCTTCTTTTGTTGGCGTTTTTCCTCATTTCATGTCATTTGCATACAGCTGCAGAGTAGTCTGTTACCTTTGAATGCACATTTGGATTTTAATTTGATTATAGAAACCACCTTAAGTCACTTCTAGAATAGAGGTTTTCATTTTCACTTGGCAGGAGGAGTTTCCAACTTCTTGGCTGCCAGATACTTTTTTTGGGGGGTGGCGAATGAGTAAAACATTTTTGGCTCTCCTTATTAAATGCCTTTTTTGTAATGTCTCGTTTCATTGCAAGTGTCATATCCATCTGTTGACTCATCTATTCTGAGCTTCAAAAATGTACTTCCTTTCTCAGTTTATTTTTTTATTACTTCTACTGAAAGAAGCACGAGTTAATTCTTAAATACAGAGTGCTCTGCAATTTTCAGTTTTGTCTTTTGCATGATCTAAGCAGAAGTTATTTTCTGCAAGTTAAAAGGGACGTCTTCATAAAAAGTGCATGCTGACCCTATTATTGTTTGCAAATATGTAATCAGGGAATGATCACTTCCATGTGAAGTTATGGTGATAAAGAAATCTAACTACTTTTAGGTCTTTCTCCTCAATTTTTATTAAGGAATTGATATGCCTTCCTGTGAAGGCAGTGACTGTTTTAAAATTAGATGAGGGAGCTGAGTCATAATCTAATTAAGAAAGGGAAAAATATCTTGGAATGTGCAGAAATACTTGTGTGAAATGGGTTTCACATAATCTACTTTTCCACTTGTGTGAAACCATACACAAGGTTTCTTCTGATGACTTGAAGCAACATATAAATGCTATTTACATTCAGATCTATGATTTCATGATAAATAGCAAACTTGGGTAATCTATTCTTATCCTAATTCCAACTGTTCTGAGGAAATAGATCATGAGTCTGGCAATGAACGCACTCAGCTTTAATCCTAAAGGACTTGTCTTTATATAGCACCTTTCATGACTTCAGAGATACAGCCAACTAAGCATATTAAAGTTAAAAGTTTATTTATTAGTCACAAGAAAGGCTTACATTAACACTGCAATGAAGCTACTGTGAAATTCCCCTAGTTGCCACAGTCCGGCGGTGCCTGTTCGGGTCATGCACAAGTGTAATCTTTAATACAATGTTAAAACCACTCAATTCACAAACGGTTTGTCTTCCACCTTCTCAAGATAAATTGCTAGTAGTCCAATGGGAAAACTGGCATTTTACGTCCAAACTGCAAGGAAATTACTTTGGAAATATATTTGGCAAGTCAGCGGGTGGCTTGTTACTGTTACAGAACCTTCCCAGTCTTGGATGCTGATTTCAGAGAGCCAACCTAACCATAAATTCAATTGAATCTAGAAATGAATTTTGGAGCTCTGAGATCAAAGAAGATGTCAATCCCTACCCTTAGAATGTGTCAACCATCGTTCAGCCGGTAGCACTTTGCCCTTGCCAAGTCAGAAGGACTGATGTTTGAGTGCAGTACAGAAGGAGTGCTGAGCAGCCAATGTATGCACAGCAGCAGTAAGGTAATGACCAAATCATCTGTTTCAGTGATATTGTTTGAAGGATATGCATTGATAAATGGGGATCAGCTCCCATTCTGTTCTTCAAAGCAGTACCATGGGATCTTTTAAGCCCACTTGAGGGGGCAGTTAGAGTCTTGACATTTTATCTGAAAAATTGTACCTCCAAGGATACAGCACTCCTTCTGTACTGCACTCAAACATCAGTCCTTCTGACTCGGCAAGGGCAAAGTGCTACCGATTGAACCATGGTTGACACATTCTAACGGTAGGGATTGACATCTTCTTTGATTTCAGAACTCCAAAATTCATTTCTAGATTCAATTGAACTTATGGTTAAGTTGGCTCTCTGAGATCAGCATCCAGGACTGGGAAGGTTCTGTAACAGTAACAAGCCACCCGCTGACTTGCCAAATATATTTCCAAAGTAATTTCTTTGCAGTTGGATATAAAATGCCAGTTTTCCCATTGGACTACTAGCAATTTATCTTGAGAAGGTGGAAGATAAACCGTTTGTGAATTGAGTGGTTTTAACCTAGTAGAGATTTTTTTTAAATGTTTTGGAGATTTGACATAAAAATAGACAGTGTTGGAGACATACGTGACCCATTAGTAGCTATAAAGAGAAAAGATTAATTTGAAAGTTTGGTTTGTCAGACCCCTTCTGAGGATCTGCACCAGAATGCATATCCACCATTGCTCTTTGTAGGTATGGTGAAACTCTTGTACGTTTCTATACTTTGTTTCATCTTAACCCTGCTATTATCAGCTTGAGTTCATGATACAGATCTGATAATCTTATAAGGATGGATGATATAAAAGTTAAAATTATACTGTGTGGTATAGGCATTATTCTCTTGAGATTGATGTTCACTATCTATTTGGATAGACTAAATGGAATGTCAGTTTGTGTCTTGTCTGGATATATTTGATGCTGACATGGATGTCCAACATACCATCACTTATTAATAAGCACCTAAAAAAGATACTTTACAAGTTTAACAGGATAACTATTTCACAACAACAAATTTCTCCCTCTCCAACAGCTCTTTCATTTATATAGCAACTTTAACATAGAAAGACATCAAATCAACCATAGGAGATATTGGATGGGCTGATCAAAAAGTTAGTAAAAGGGCTAGGGGAAATTCTCCCCCCAAAAATTCTAAGTGTTGAATTTGCGTAAAAACTGGAGTAAATCACACTGTTTTTTTCAGCGGGAGTTTCAAAATGAATCTCCCACATTCTGAGCACTGTGTCAGCGTGAATCATGTTAAAAATCTGTGACGGAGCCTATTCCCGCTGGAGAGGCCGGCACCACTGTGCATGCACCGATCTGTCAGCGCCGAGATCGCGCTGCACTGCCAGCCACTCGATTGCCGGTGAGCACAGCACCATCGCTGGCCTCCCTTCCTCTATCACTCAGGCCGAATGCAGAGCGGCAGTGGGAACTCTCACCCTTAGCAATTACCCCTAGAGGTCCTGCTCCCATTAAACCCCACCTCCTTGGCACTGTCCCAGCTCGATGGACAATGCCAGGCACTTTGTCCCTTGGGCAGTGCTCAGGGCCCAAGCTGGCACTGCCAAGGTGGCAATGCCCAGGGAGCACCCCTGGCACCTGACCCTCTGGGAGGGCCCTCGATTGCCCCCCTTCACTCCAGCGGGATCAGGCTGCTAGGTCCCCGCAAGTGGGGAGTTGTACTAAACCCCATTGGAATGAACTGCTCCTGGGATGGGGGGGGGGGGGGGGGGGCGGGGGGGTCAGGCTAACGGACCCATAGATTTCAGTCCTGTGCCCGCTAATACTTTTTAAATTGCATTTAAATTAGATTTTGAATACATTAGGCAGTTCCACGCCGATTTCTGGTGAGGAGCTGATGGCAGTGGAAATCCAGTGTCGGGAGACATGCGGAGGCCGTGGCGCCCAGCGGGGAGCCCGCAAAACGGCCTCCATTTGAGTCTCCCAGCCCACTGTGCTGCAAAAGCAGCATAGTGGGATGGGAGAATTACCCCATTGGATTTTACGACAGGTCTTAAAGAGGAAAGGTAGGTGGAGAGACAGTGAAACTTGGGTGAGTAATTCTAAAGCTTGGGGCCTGGATAGCTAAACGCTTGATCGTCAGTGATGGGGGGAGCAAATGCACCAAGGCTAGAATCAGAAAACCTGGAGAGGTTTCAGGTAGAAATTACAGAGGTAGAGAGGGAAGGAGAGCGAGTCAGAGCCATAAAGAGAATGGCAGACACAAGAAAGATAAAGATCTCCATAAATGCACACAGAGCAAGAACATATGAGAGGTACTCAAAGATAGAGGCATACAGAAGATAGATGAGCCAGCCTATGGGAGATTTATAGAAAGAGGCAGAGTGAAAAAAAAAAGAGTTGGAGAAAAGGAGAAAGTGTTTTGCGAGGCATATAAAGGAAAACCTGAAGACAGGAAAAGCGGAAACAAGCAGTGTTATTCAAAAAGAGAGTTGGAGACAAAAAAAATGTCACTTGTATGAAGAAACAAAATTTCATAATCATGGGAGATCAAATAGTAACTCCTAATAACTTCAGGGAAATTTGTTTCCATGTACTCAGACAGGCAGGTGTTATGTGCTTGCATTTGGTATATCTCCCCATTGGGTATGTGTCTACACTTGGCAACCTACACTAACAGTGATGCCACTTATATAATTTAGGAAGGTTTGTGTTATCATTTCTAAGATCACCTACAGAAATTTTGTACTAGCTTCCACAGTAGCTAGTCATAGCAAAATATTGTTTAAAGTTCCTTTTAGCATTCCGCATCTCTCAGTATTACATTTGTCAGTGAATTATTGTCAACAATAACATCATAGCCCCTTTACTCATAATTTATAATTCAGAACAGCTGACTTTACTAGGTGAACATGAAATCTGCAGGTAGTTTAAGATTGTAGGAAAATGAAACTTGTCAAATTTAATTATCAGAGAAAGTATACAATGTCGATTTATTAAATTAACTGCATTTTCTTATTCAAATGACCATATTTTGGTTATTATGTCTATAAATTGATGGGAGAAATGAGAATCCAACTTGCTCATTTAGCTTTCAGTGATCATTGTATTTAAAAGGAGATTTGAGCTTCAAGATCAAAAATACTTTTTATCTAATAAAGACTATAATTTAAGCTAACTGATAAGGTAGGTGGGAAATTCAGTGGATGTTATTTATATGGAGTTTCAGGTGTTTGATAAAGTTCCACACCAGAGACTGTTGGTTAAAGTTGAAACTCATGTAGTTGAAGTTAAACTATTGATCTGGTTAGGCAATTGACCAAATGGTGGGAGATGGGGATAATTGACAAGTACTTTAATTGGCAGTATGTCACTAATGGTGTTCTTTTCGGGTTCGTGTTAAGGCCTCCTTGTATTAACAGCTCAGATGATGAGCAAGAAAGCCACATAACTAAATTGTTGATGACACAAAGATAGATTGCATTGTAAGCAGTGGAGATGGAGGTAACATTACAAAGATGTCACTAGATTGTGAATGGGCAAAATTGTGATAAATGGATTTCAATGCAGGCAGATATGAGGTCAACCTTTTGGACCTAAAACAAATAGAACTAGATACTTTCGAAGAGGTGAACAGTTGGAAACAATGGAAGCCCAAAAGTTCAGAAGGGAGAGCATGGTGTGGGTGTCCAAGTACACATGATTAAAATGTCATCAATGTGAGTAATCATAAAGGCTCCTGGAATGCAGACTTTTATATGCAGATTACTACAATATAAGGGGATAGAAATCATGCTTCAAGTTCCATTGTGTAAATCCCTGACTAGGCCAGATTTGGAGAACTCTAAGCAGAGTTAGACACGCTTTAGACTCAAAATGTTGGAGCTTCATTGAGTATATTTCCTTCAGCTCTCCATGTGGCAATTGGACTGATACATTGTTACTCGGCACGCCTGCAATGCAGAACTAAATATATAATCACATAACAATAGATCATTTCTCTTTCTTTTAAAAATATAATGCCTCTATATCGATTTAACTGTTCCAATCATTTTTTTTTCTGAACAAAAAAGATTAACAATTAACTTTTATAAATATTAAGACTCTTTTACAGCTTGTTTTCTCAGAAAGACATCATTCATAGCATTGCTTAGGTGGGAAGCATGTATTGATTTTGGAGTGTAGCTTAGATTTATCAGAATAATGGCTGGGTTAAAGGTTAAACCTGAGGTTCACAAACAAGGTCCATGGGGATTTTACAGAGATCCGCAGACAAAAGTTGTGAAAAAGGTAATTTAATAAGAAACTTTAAAATAGTGTTTTTAAAAGAAGACTGCTTCAACAGCAATAAATTGTTATTAACATGAATACTAATTTCACCAATACAGCGAACCTCTAAGAACACTGTTTGTAAAATTCTACATAGGAAAAGAGATTCACCATATATTGGTTCTTTATATCAATTGTATAACGTACTAACACTGATTTCTGGAGAGGAATAGATAGTTAAAGTATGAAAGCTTAGGCTTTACCAGATTGAAGAACCTTTGGAGTGCATTTGTCTATAACTATTGTAATATACAAATTTTGCATGAACATATTCATGCTTTTTAAAAATTCCATTAAATGACCCTACCCTTTCTGATTTTTGATGAATCAGTGCAGAATGTTGATTAGATAAAGTAGCTGTCAATCATATCCCCATCATTGTCAAACATCAGACCATTATAGGCAGTTTGCAGTGAGAAGCAGGCACATCCATCTCACAGATATCCGTAAGTAGCCTACTTTCATAAAATCATGATTAAAACTGTCTTCACATGCAGCGCTTAATTATAATATATTATAATTAAATGGGGGATCTGTGATTGCTAATCTATTCAAAAAGGGGCTCTTCAATCAAAAAAGTTTGAGAAACACTGGATTAAATTGTGAGGAGAGATTTCCAAACGTGGATTGTATACGCTGGTGTTCATTTGATTAAAAGGTGATTTGATTGAAGTTTTCATGCTATTTGGGCAACCGATAGGGTAGATAGAAACTTTTTTTTGCTGGTGAACCTAGAACTAGGAGACATAATCTAAAAGTTTAAACCTTCAGGGATACAATTAGGAATTACTTCTATATGCAAAGGCTTGTCTTCCAGTTTCTATAAGTTAGAAATGATCACACTTTAGACTCAAAATGCTGGAGTTTCATTGAGTATGTGGATGTGTTATATCTGGACTCCCAGAAGGTGGTTGACAAGGTGCCACATAAAAGACTGATCCAGGAGGTGAGATCACAGGGGATTGAGAGTAGAGTACTTGATTGTCTTGAAGATTGGCTGCGAGACAGAAAGCAGAGGGTTGGGAAAAATGGGTCCTTCTCTGGCTGGTGAAATGTAACTAGCGGGGTGCCGCAGCAGTCAGTCCTCGGACCTCAACTGTTTACAATCTATATTAACGATCTGCAAGCAGGGACAGAGTATATCATAGCAAAATTTGAGGATGATACTAAAATAGGTGGGAAATCAGGCAGTGAAGAGGATATAAAGATTTTACTGATGGATATAGATAGGCTAGCAGAATGGGCCAAAATTTGGTAGATGGCATTTAATGTGGATAAGTGTGATGTTGTCAATTTTTGCAGGAAAAAAATAGAAAGACAAATTATTACCTAAATGGAGAGCAGATTCAAAATGCATCCAGGCAGAGGGATCTGGGTATCTGTGTACATGAATCACAGAAACGTGGTAGGCAGGTGCAGTATGTAATTTTAAAAAAACAAATGGGATGTTGGCATTTATTGCAAAGGGACTGGAGTATAAATTAGAGAAGTGTTGTTGCAATTGTATAGGGTGTTGGTGAGACCATATCTGGAGTATTGTGTCCACTTTTGGTCTCCTTATTTGAGCAAGGATGTGGTGGTATTGGAGGCAGTTCAGAGAAGGTTCACCAGATCGATGCTGGGGATGAAAGGGTTGATGAATGAGGAGAGATTAAACAGTTTGGGCTTATACCCGCTGGAGTTTAGAAGGACGAGAGGGGAGCTGATCGGGTTTTTAACATTTTAAAAGGGATTGATAAAGTAAATGTAGACCAAATGTTTCCTCTAATGGGGCAATCTCGAGCAAGAGGTCACAGGTATAGGTTGAAAGGCAGTAGATTTAAAACTGAGATGAGGAGAAACTGCTACTCATAGAGGGTGGTGAATTTGTGGAATGCACTGCCCCATGGCACGGTGGAGCCTGAATCGTTGAATGGTTTCAAGAAGGAGATAGATATATTTCTAATTTTTAAAAAAAGGGATAAGGTGATTTGGGGAACAGGTGAGGAGATGGATTTGAAAGCAGAGAGAGATCAGCAATGATCTGATTGAATAGCGGAGCAGGCTCGAAGGGCTTCTGCTCCTAATTCCTATGTTCATATTTCTTTCAGCTCTCCATGTGGCAATTAGACTGATACATTGTTACTCAGCACATGACTGCAATGCAATACAAAATATATATTCACATAACGATATACTATTTCTCTCTCTTTAAAAATATAATGCCCCGATATCGATAGAACTCTTACAATCATAAACATTTTTCTAAATGAAAGATTAACAATCAACTTTTATAAATAAACTGAGCTCTTAAGACCTTTTTTATAACTTGTTTTTGCAAAGACATCATTCGCAGCATTGCTTCGGTGATCGGATGTTGTGCCTTTAACTTGTAGATTTGGCATCCATCGCACTTGGTGGAGAGTTGGCATGTAGCTGCTGGTGTTGCAGGAGTCTGGTGTTGTTAATCTTCTGTCTCTTGCTAGTGATGTCGATGCTGCACCACTTGCTGATGCTGTTTCGCTGGTTAGTGATGTTGCTGCTGGTGTTGATGATTTTTGCTTTTTAAGCTCAGATCTATGTCAAATATGAACTAGGTTCTTTCTCATTTACATACTGGTTTCAGTCTCGATGATGTTTGACTTTGGAGTGTCAACTTCACCAATAACTTTTGCTGGGTTTCAAGTTTTCATGAATGGATCCTGTACATGTATAGTTTGTCCTTTTCATAACTTGGGCAGTGATTTAGCATACACATTGAAGTGTTGGCCTCCTCCTACTTGTGCATCAATGAGTTGCTGTCTTACTCCAGGAGTTTTCTTTATACTTCACATTCAGCAGGCAGTTTCATGTTGGAAATGAGAGGTGAAGATGGGCTGACATTAGGCAAAGCTTGGGTCTTAATTTTGTCTCTTGGCATTTTATGATGGTTCTCTTGACCATCGGGATGTGTAATTTTATAAATCTGCATATCCTATTGGGTAATGTAGTGATGAGGTGATGTTGCATCCATACTGTTCAGCAAATCTCTTCAATTCTCTGGAGATGAATTGGGTTCTATTGTCACATGTTACTCTTTCAGGAATTCGTTGCTCAGCGACCAGAACTCATACTGCTGAGCTGATTATTGTAGCTCTCACATCTTTCACCTTTCAGATAAAAGGTCTGCAACTACAAGATACCATTCTTGATTGTGTGTAAATCTGCTCCCACAGTTTCCATGGTTTGGGTGGCACTCCAGTAGCTATCAGCTTTTTCTGCTGGATATTTCTGAAATTACTGGCAAACACATCATTCCTTCAATGTCTTTATAAATGCCTATCTAGTACAGATCTGACTAATCTGATTCTAAGCATACACTTCTCCAATCCCACGTGGCCAGTGGATATTTTATGGAGAAGTCTTTCCTGCATTATTTTGAGTATAATCATCTGGATCCAATTAGCAGAAATCAGTCTTCTAGTAAGATGTAATCTTTGATAGACCAGTAATGCCTTATTGCTGACTGTGCTTGCCATATCTTATCAGTCCATCCTTGGATCACTTGCTGAGAGAACATTTATAACTCTTCCTCCTTGCTGGTCTCAACTCTAATTTGACTCTGAGATCTTGCGCTGATGCCTAGATCTTTTATCTCCTGCTTTTCCTGTGGCTACAACTAAGATAGGCATCTGCTAACATCATTCCTCCTTTTGACTTCTATTTCGGAATGAAATCATAATCCTGGAGTCTTGAGAATAACCGTTGTAGTCTTGTTTGTGTCCTACCCAGATTTTTCTTGTAGATCTGTTCCAGTAGATGACGATCAGTCTCCACTATTAATTTTTTCCCCATTGAGATATGCATGGACATTCACACATCCATGTACAACTGTCAAAGGCTGATGCTTCGGATGCAAATGCTATTGATTTTCCCTCTTGTACCAGTGCAGCCCACAGAACTTTTGTAGAAGCATCTGTTTACAAAATGACAGGTTTCTTTCTCCAGCAGTCTGACATATTTGTGTACAAATAGTTTGAGTTTGTTGAAACTCCTCTCTCAAGACTTTGACCACTGATACTGAACATCTTCTTCCACCAGCTCTTGTAGATTTGCTGTGAATTTTAATGTGTGAGGTGTGAAAGAGCTCATACTGGATCAAACCAAGGAAACTTCTCAAATGTTTCTTGTCTTTTGGAACTTCCATTTGTTATGGACGTGGAGAAAGAGAGCAGGATAACCTTCCCCTTTCTCCTCCCCTCTCTGGTATCGGAAACGAGGGGGAGCGATTCTCCCAAAAGTGCTGAATTGGTGGGAAAACTGTTCTAGATCACGCCTGTTTTCTCACTTCAACTTCACACTCGAATCTCCGCACTTTGTGCACTGCAGAGGTCCCAATCGTGAATATCATTAAAAACTCAGGGCGCCAGAGTCTGACAGTTCTGGAACTGTGCGCAGTCAAACTCAGTCTCCCTGTTTGCTGACCAGCTTGATCGCTGGCCAGCCCAGGACCCCTGTAGTACTGCCCCTCCAGCCCCCGCACGGCCCAATCGCGGCCCCCACAACAAGTCCCGGGCCAGCCTTGACTCCCGGAGTGCCCGGATGTCCAGCCCACCCTGCCCAGCAGTGGCGATTCCCCCCTCACCCCAGCAGACCCTCCCCCACCCCCCCCCCACCCGCTCATCAACCCCCCCAACTCTCTACCCCCCCGCCCCCCCCCCACTCCCCAGGACAGACCAACCCCCCAGCCCACACCACTTACTGCTCTCCCTCCAGCCCAGACCGATCACCATGCAGAGTGGCAGCAGGACCCCCTATCCCCACCGATCACTCCTAGGCCCCGGCCACAATAGGCCCCACCACCTTGGCACTGCCAAGGTGCCCCCTGGGCATGGGCACTTTGCCCCTTCGGCAGCGCTGGTGGTACAGACTGGCACTGCCAGGGTGCCCATGCCCAGGGGGCACCACCCGCTGCCACCCGAGGCCCTGGGGGGCCCCGATTGCTCCTCCCTTCATTCCGGCTAGGTCTCCCACTAGTTCCCCAAACATGGGGAGCTACTCTAAACCCCGCCGGAATGAAGTGCTCCTGGTGGGGTGGGAGATTCAACGGGACCAGCAAGTTCCTGATAATGACATTTAAAGTACATTTTTAAAAAAATTCAAATGACTTAGCTGTCTCCCTGCCGGTTTCCAACGTGATCTGGTCTCCGGCTCTGGGAGATGCGCATGTGTTCCTGGCGCATGCGCAAATCCCGGAACAAGGCCGACGACGCGCATCTCCCACCCCGACCCGTCAGAAAAGTTGCGGATCGCGATGGGAGAATCACCCCCAAGATGTGTGTTTAGAGAGAGTGGTTTACCTTTAGTGCTGTGACTTTTAGTAATAGACATAAAGCAGGATTTGGGGTGAGTTTAAATCAGAAGAAATTATAATGTTTATTTACATAACACCCTGAAATGTAATTGTAATGAAAAAACACTCACTCCACCATGTACGTAAACAAACACACAGAAGTAAAGATAGATTCTAGAGAACAAAGTATGCAGCTAGAATATTAACACAAGAACCAAATCATATTTATACTGAGTCATTTAAGGTGTACATGATGCAACCCTGGATGGATTCTCTCTCACGGCTCAAGTTGAAAGTATTTAGTTTTCCAGATAAGGTTTAAGCTGAGTTTCTACAGAGGTGAATTACTCAGGTAAAAACCATTTAGTCCCTCTCACACTGCCTGAGTTAGGCAGGGTTCTGTTCTCCTGGCTGGAGGAATAGTCCCTCTTGTCCTGTTGGTTTCCAGACTGACTGTTTTCTCCCTGGTGCTTGGAGTAAGTCAGGTTAGTTATCTGAAGCCAGTTTTGACCAGGTAGCCACACAATCAACACTTCTATGCCCACCCAGAATGATTTAAATTTAGAAGCCATTGCTATAAAGTGGAGATAGTGGCCATTCACATTTTCTTTTGATTTGACTGGTTTCTCTACAGCTCTCATTGTTAAGTATTGAATTTGAAAGAGTGGGTCTGGAAGTACATTGATTTTGAGTTTTGGGTAAGTCCACAAACAATAGAAGCTGTGAACTCGACAGATTTTTGTCTTAATGTGTCCACCCCAGTCACGGTCAATACATTGTAACTTTTAGAAACTTAATGTAGCCTGTGCAGAAATTGCAAAAGACACCTGACCTTCGGCAATCTTTGCAGCCCTAGATGTCCACTTTTAAAATAAAAGGCAGTTCCAGAAAAGTATGTACTGAATACAGTCCATGTTTAAAGTTATAAATATGACCTGTCTTTACTGGGTATGATGTATCTTGGATTTAGAAATGGCTCTGACATTTTCAGGACTTGACTATCAGGTGTGTAAGCATTCTGAAGAACTGTACATTCTACGTTACTGAAACAGATGGTTCTGCTATCCAGGTGTCCACTCCATGGCTTCATGATCTTTTTCATCATAGATCTGGATATCATCAGCTATGTGAACTGCTCCTTTACATCCTGGGAATGTCTCAGCTACTTTCTGCTGGAACATATCCCGGCTCGCATATCGAATGTATATCGGTCAAAGGGTATATTGAATGCTGTCAACAGCGAAGATCCTTGTCAAGCTTTCATGTTCCAGTAACCATTTCTGATATCAAGCTTGCCGAAAACCTTTGTCCTTGCCAGTGCTGGTGTGATCTCTTCTAATGTTGGATTTGGGTAATGATTCTTGGTTAAGATTTTTGGGATCCAATTAATTTTTAGCTGTCCATTTGTTTTCTCTCTATCTCCAAGATGGAATTTACCCAACGTGTAGGTTCTATGACTCGAGTGATCACCTCCTCTTCTTCCATCTCTTGTTGCTCTTTTTAACAATTCCTTTTTAGTTCTATTGGTGTTCTATTTGGGGGATGAATCACTGGTTTTATTGCTGGGACAATGGTAACGTGATACTTAAAAGCTTCAAAGCATCCAGCCATCTCATTAAAACATTCTAGATACAGCTGTTCCAGAACTTCCGTACTTCTGATTGGAGGGCCCTTTTTAGTGAATGCACAGCCTTTAACCCTCGATTTTCTACAAGTTATGCAGTCTGATTCACAGGTGTGACATTTCCTTCTCTCTTAACCTCACATCATCCACCGCCCTTCTACATCTTTCCTGCTTGTGTACAATCTTTTTTTGCTGTTTCACTGCATCAACCCTGCTGCCTTTCTCTAGTCTTTGGCACCATGTGGTCTGGCAGTGTCTAGAGCCTTCGATATTGTGAGCTTGTCTTTTGCAATTAATTCTTTGTGTGCAGAGCACCAACTGGACAACTTTTATTTGTGTCTGTGGATTCATATGTTCTGGCATTTTTCAGTCTTGGTAAGAAATTGTCAACGGGCCTTCTTGATTCCTGCCTCAAGCCTTAAAATTCTTATTGGTAGATCTGATTATTTGACTTTGGTTGGAGATTTGAACCATTTGGCCGAATGGTTCAGAAAATTATCTAGGTTTCTACTGTCATCTACATTCAGCTGTTGAGCAGATTTGACCCTTTCTGTCCTGCCTGCAAAAGGATGTAGCTGACACTTTCTTCTTCACTTTCTTCTTCACTTTCTTTCTTAAATGCCTCTACAACATCATCAACCTCTCAGTTCATCATGGGATGGATCTATGTATTTATGGCTATGGGAGTGGCCATTTTGTTTTTGCATGATTCAGTCAGTTCACTCTCTGGAACTAATTTGGGTTGATATTTTATTGTGGTTCAGCAAATGTTTTTACTTGCAGACTGCTGCCACCATGCTATGTTTACCCATTTCCATAAGTTAAAAATGATAGCACATTAGACTTAAAATGTTGGTGCTTCATTGAGAGTATTTTTTTCAGCTCTCCCTGTGACAGGCAGACTGTTGTGTTGGCAGTGGCTGCAGTGCAGAAGTGAATGTAGCACCCTGAGATGTATATTCACAACAATTAGTTCTAAGCTCTATACGAACAATACACCAATATACAACAAGTGGCTAAGGTTTGGAACCGTCTTCTACAAATGGTAATTGATGCAAGGTGAATTGATAGTTTTGTACAAGATTTTTGTTATCCAGAGTTTTAAGGGATGTGGGACAAAGGTGGGTATCGAGGTGAATTGCAGATCACCTGTTGTCACCAGGAATAGGAGAACAGGCCGAAGGGCTATCTTGCCTAATTCTTGTCCGATATCAATTTCATTGCAATTTGATATTATGTTTCATCATTTATTATTCTGAGGTTAAACATATGGAAAATTATCTTTGTTGAATAAACCAATAGAGAGCCATTTCTTTTATGACATTGTATCTTCAGAAAATCTTTACCCAGCACAAAAAATGGAGCATCTATAAATGTCCTAAGTAGGACAGTATTGTTAAGATCAGAGATTGTTTGAACTCCAATTGACTGACTACTGAGTTTTAACAATGCATTCTTTAGTATTTGAAGTCAAAAGAAATTGTTCAAATATATATCACTTTCATTGTATCTGTGTTTTACAATACTGACAGCAGTGCTGTTTCCATTCAGCATAAATCATTGTGGACTGAGTCTGCAATTTATAAAATGGAAATCTACAGTTTTATTTCCTTTTGACACTGGGTGAGTTATTAAAATAACAAGCATGTGTAACGGAATTGTTATCTGCAATACAATTAAAGGGTAAAACAGTGGAGCCATTATGTGTTCTGAATAGTTTAATAAGTTTTTAAAGGCAGGTCCATTTAAACTCTAAGATTGCTTTCCAGCCGTGTAACATGCCACCCAAACCATTTTTTTAAAAATCATTTTTCGATAAATATAGTTTATGACATGACTATCCATTGTCACATGAATGTGACAGGTAAGGCAAAATAGATTTTTGTTTTCAATTAATTAGCTATATTTGTTCTGTCTAGCATCTAGTTCTGCCTGCAATTCATAACATAAAATTATTTCTCACATCAGCTTGTATGCAATTTGCAAAGTTGCATAGCACATCTTAAAAATATATTAATATTCGTATAAGAATTACCAATGCTGGGATATGAGGGTGCATTCATAGATCTGAAAGAACTCATTGGTGTAATTATATTACTGATGCAAAGATTTGAAACAAATATGGTATGTTCACATTGTCCTGCATTCCAATTTCTGTGTCATTATTCAAGAAACTCCAGGAAGGATTGACTGCAATGGAAACGAAAATCTGGAGCGATCTAAACGTGTTGCTACTTTATCCACTTCATGCTATTGCCCAAATCACATGTTGTAGGGCTGCACAGTTATCTTGGCATTCAAATCACCATTCAAATGGTGATTTGAATGCCGAGTGCGGTTGACAGAGGAGAACCGGTGGATGTGGTGTATTTAGATTTCCAAAAGGCATTCGATAAGGTGCCTCACAAAAGGTTGCTGCATAAGATAAAGGTATACGGAGTTGGGGGTAAAGTGTTAGCATGGATTGAGGATTGGCTATCTAACAGAAAGCAGAGAGTTGGAATAAATGGGTGCTTTTCCGGTTGGCAATCAGTGACTAGTGGTGTGCCGCAGGGATTGGTGCTGGGGCCTCAACTATTTACCATATACATAGACGATCTGGAGGAGGGGACCGAGTGTAGGGTAACAAAGTTTGCAGATGACACAAAGATGAGTGGGAAAGAAAATTGCATGGAGGACACAGTGTGTCTGCAGAGAGATTTGGATAGGCTAAGTGAGTGGGCAAGGATGGAGTGTAACGTTGGAAGGAATAATAGTAAAATGGACTATTATTTAAACGGTGAAAAATCACAACATGCTCCTGTGCAGAGGGACCTGGGGGTCCTTGTGCATGAATCACAAAAACTCAGTTTGCAGGTGCAGCAGGTAATCAAGAAGGCAAATGGAATGTTGGCCTTTATCGCGAGAGGGATGGAGTATAAAGGCAGGGAGGTCATGCTGCACTTGTACAGGGTACTGGTGAGGTCGCAACTAGAGCACTGTGTGCAATTTTGGTCCCCTTATTTAAGAAAGGATATATTAGCTTTGGAGGGGGTACAGAGAAGGTTCACCAGGTTGATTCCAGAGATGAGGGGGTTAGCTTATGAGGAGAGATTGAGTAGACTGGGCCTGTACTCATTGGAGTTTAGAAGGTTGAGGGGAGATCTTATAGAGGCATATAAGATAATGAAAGGGCTAGACAGGGTAGAAGCAGCGAGGTTATTTCCACTTACAATCGAAACAAGAACTAGGGGGCATAGCCTCAAAATACGGGGGAGTCAATTTAGGACAGAGTTGAGGAGGAACTTCTCCCAGAGGGTAGTGAATCTTTGGAATTCTCTGCCCAATGAAGCAGTAGAGGCCACCTCGTTAAATGTGTTTAAGTCACAGATAGATAGATTTTCAACCATTAAGGGAATTAAGGGTTATGGGGAGCGGGCGGGTAAGTGGAACGGAACCCACTATCAGATCAGCCATGATCTTATTGAATGGCGGAGCAGGCTTGAGGGGCTAGATGGCCTACTCCTGCTCCTATTTCTTATGTTCTTATGTAAATCCTGCTTGTTTTATCCAAATTCTAATAGACTTTGGGATCATCCCAAATAAATTAATCTCTCACGGATTTCAGGAAGGCAAACCAATTGTACCCTGTGATCTTAAGAAAACACATGAGGCTAGATTTTCAACTTTCCCATTATCAGAATCGCCAAATCTTTATAGATGAATAAATAGACAATTTCTGCAATTCGTAGCTGCACAATACTAGTTTCATGTCAAATTAATCTGATACTTGCAGGTACCCATTTCTTAAATATGAAGTTGTCTATTCAAAAAATATTCACCAGCATGAAAAAAGATGAAGCTGTACTCCATCAAGTTGCAGACCCCTACCTACACTGTAGCAGCAGAATAGAACTTTGTACATTACATGATGCACTAATTTTGTTCTTTCAAGGCAGTTGATCTTCCTGTTCATCATGAACAAAGCCCAAAGAGGTTTAGTTGTATATTTTAAACACCGCTGTTTTAATTCTATTAAAACATCAGTACATTTCAATTCACAAATAAAATAACACTTAAGTTCTTATCACACATCCTGCATCACGGGAGTCTGACTTTCTATTGTAATACTAATTACAGGTGCATATTGAATGAAAACATACATCTCAGTTTAAAGTATAAAGATTGACACAAGTTGAAGAATGCTTCAAACATTTAATTAACCTCTGCTTCAGATTGTACTGTTGAGCTGCCTTGGTACTTTATTCATTTTTTCCCATTTGTTACTGCCTCATTACAAGTTCCATTTGCATTCTCTGCTTGCTGTAAGTAGTTTCCTTATAAAACCTTCAAGTATTATAGCAGCTGTTTATTAGTTTGTAAAGAATGCCTGCCCTTCAACACAAATGTTTGATTCACTATAACAATATATAACACGGACCTTTCTGGAACATGGGCATCATACACCATCTTTAATGGCCAGAAAAACTGTGAAAACAAACAAAGGTCCCTTGACCTGAAGTGTTAATTCTGTTCTCTCCCTAAAGATGCTGCCAGACCTGCTGACAATTTCCAGCATTTTGTCTCCTTTATAACAAATTTTGTACTTGCAGCTGTTCTGTTTATTAGCATCTATTGATACTGATGGAAGTATATAATTTTAGTGTTTTTTGGCCTTTTAAGACAAAATGAATCAGACAATTAAGATATTCTGTGTAGCTGTTTCCATGAAATATATCAAGCTGTTTCCCAATTGATGCACAGGCAGTGCAGAGATGTATGTTTGGCTCGAAGTGCCATTGTGTGCCCTCAGGGAGATGCAAACAGAAGTCCAGACTGCATTTGCACACATTCTTGGATGACTGACAACAGATTGCTTCTAAATTATTGTTGCTGCATGGATCAAGGGAGAACAAATAAAGGGGGTTTACTATTGATAGAAAAAGTTACTTTCAACTTCACTTGTTAATAGGTCAGAGCAATAAAGATGGTGAAAAAATGCCCAGGGACTTTATCTTGCCACATAATATGATGCAGCTGTCTCAAGAAGTCAACTGTTCCATGCTTCAACTGATTTTTAAAAAAAGTTATTATTTTTAGATTGCATTTATCCTTCTATGCTGAGGATGAAATTATTTTCACTCCCTGCAAAATACAAATAATGGTCACTTGTATCTGAATACAAAACAAATTTTACCAGGAAGTTCAGATGATATCAAAATCAATGAAAGCAAACATAAGGTCCCATAACCTGTCACTTGAAGTGGAAGTTATAGCAGTAAACTATTTTGATGTATTCATTTATGTATTATACATAACCAAAAGAGAAAATGCTGGAAAATCTCAGCAGGCCTGGCAGCATGTGTAAGGAGAGAAAAGAGCTGACGTTTCAAGTCCAGATGACCCTTTGTCAAAGCCCATGTATACATATGTTGGTATGGAGTTTGTTGGGGAATTTTTGTTTTTGTGATGGGTGTTGTTGCTGATGTCAACAGTCAGGATACAGTCTGTGGGTGATGGAATGATCTATCATCACATAAATAGTGTTTGTGAACAAAAGTAGGCCATTCAGTCCCTCAAGCCTATTTGTCCTTGCCATTCGGTTACACCAGAGCTGATCCATCACTCAACTCCATTTACCTGCTTTTGTTTCATATCTTTTTGTACCCATGTCTAACAAATATCAATCGTGGTTTTGTGTGGAAAAACGTGCCTTCTGATTACACCCTACAGAATCCATAGACTACTTTGTCGGCAGATGCAGAGAAAATAGTACCTATTGTGATTTTTCAAAAGCAGTGAGAGACTTTCAACGTACTTTGGGTCACTCATTCCATGTGCCAGATTCATTGTCCTGGACTGTAAGTAACATTGTTCCTCGGTGATGTGAATCATCAAGACTAAAGTCCCAGGACTGCGGGTCTCCTAGCATGCCATACGATCACGATAGTAATAAACCATGGGATCATTTGGACATCACAAGACAGATCAACCTCAGAAATTAGTCCTGTCACCTCAGTTCTTGAGCAGTTTCAAATGGGCTGCAACATTGCACTTGCAGGAGAATGCAAGTCCATCAATTGATTTCAAACATTTAAATGTAGCATCAAAGACAAATTGAATGTCAAACTAGACAAAATCCGAATCATTTGATGAATAGAAGAGCACACCTCTTGTTGCAGCTCAATCATGTGTCATAGAGAAGAGCATATCATTAAGAATGTGCACTGGTCCACAACATTTAAATGCAGCTTTGAAATGTTGTCCTTCCAAAATACCCACATTAAAAGATTTAAATCAGAAGATTTAAAGTACAAAATTCTTCTTGAAGTTTGATGTCAGCATGGTTACTGGTCAGTACATCTCAAGGAGAAGTCCACTAGCTTAGTACATTTCATACCTCCACAATCTCCGAATGAGGTAACAGCCATAACCCTGCTTGGATACACGGCAGGTGCCAGATGACTGGAAATTTGCAAATGACAAAATCACAGAATTTTTACAACAGAGGAGAGCCCATTGAATCTGTGCCAGCTCTCTAGGATCAATTTAATCAGTGCCTCTCCCCTGCCTTCTCCCTGTAGCCCTGCACATTCTTCCTTTTTAGATATCAATCAAATTCCCTTTTTAATGCATCGATTGAATCTGCCTCCACCACGCACTCGGGTAGTGCATTTCAGATGCTTACCACTCGCTGCAAGAAAAGGTTTATACTTGTGTCCCCATTGCTTCTTTTGCCAATTACCTTAAATCTGTGCCCACTTGTTCTTGATCATTCCACCAATGGGAACTTTTTTTTCTTTATCTACTCTGTCTCAACCCCTCGTGATTTTGAATACTTTATCAAATCTCCTTTTGACATTCTCCTTTCCAAGTGAAACCATCTCAACTTCTCCATTCCTGCTCCGTAAATAAAGTTCCTCATCCCTGTGACCATTCTCATGAATCTTTTCTGCACATCTTTCCTGAGTGTGGCACTGAGAACTGGGTGCAAGACTCCAGTTGATACCTAACAAGTGTTTTATATAGGTTTAACCTATCTTCCTTGCTTTTGTACTTTATGCCTTTATCAATAAAGCCTCGGGTACTCTATGCTGCTTTAGCCATAGTCTCAATCATTTCCACCACCTTCAATGATCTATGTACCTAGATCCCTCTGCTTCTGGACCCCTTTTAGAAATGTATCTTTTATATTGTCTCTGTGTTCTTCCTACCAATCACTTCATGTTTTTCTGCAATAAACTTAATCTGCAAGCTATCCAGGTCCTTTGAAATTCTACACTATCCTTCTCACAGTTTACAGTGCTTTCAAGTTTTGTATCATCCACAAATTTTGAAATTGTGTCCTATACACCAAGGTCTAGATCATTAATATGTATCAGGAAGAGCAACAGTCACCCCTGGGGAACTCCACTATGAACCTTCCTCCAATCCGAAAAACATCCATTAACCACTACTCTCTGTTTACACTTACTTAGCTAATTGCCTATCCATGTGGCTGCTGTCCCTTTTATTCCATGAGCTACAACTTTGCTTTATCAAACGCCTTCAGGAAGTTCATGTTCACCATATGAACAGCATTACCCTCACTAACCTTGGTTACTACGACAAAAACCTCCCACAAGTTAGTTAAATGCAACTTGCCTTTCACAAATCTGTATTGGCTTTCCTTGATTAACCAACAATTGCCAATGTGATTGATTATTTTGTCCTAAATTATTGTTTCTAGACCTTTCCCCACCATTGAGTTCCAACTGATCTCCCTGTCGTAGCTGGGCTTACCTTTACCTTTCTTTTGAACAAGTGTGTAAGGTTTGTAATTCTCCAGCCGTCTGTGAGCACCCTGAGTCTAAGGAAAACTGGAAAATTATGGGCAGTGCCTCTGTAATTTCCACTCTCACTTCCCTCAGTATCCTAGGTTGCATCCCACCCAGTCCTGGTGTCATATCAACTTAGCCTATCCAACACCACCTCTTATTACTTTAAAACCCTTCAAGTGTCTCCTTTGCCCTCACTGCACTTTCAACCTTGGTCCACTATCAGCAGTCTTGATCTCTCAATCTAGAATGCTGTTCCTAAACTCATATATTATGTGACCTCATCGATCAAAATCTTCTGCAAAACCTTAATGCATTTGTCCATACTTTTAGTTCTCCTAACAGATTATTGGGTCATTGCTTTTTGTGGGACCTTTATATATACACATTCACTATAACATTGCAATACTGACTACACTTCAGAACTAATTCATTTTGGATGTTGAAATGCATGTGCTTTCTTCACATTAAAGACACAATGAAAATGCAAGTTATTGTTGCAAGCAAATCTGAAAGAAGAACTTTCTCAATGGATCTTTTCAGTATGGTTACTGAAAGCAATCGAGATAGATCACTAACAAATAACATTTTGTAGAGTCTTGCGATTGGATTAACTGCCGTGAGCTGACTTCAGTATGTCATGCTGATTGTGAATTTAATTTGTTGAAAATACATTCAACTTGAAAAAATGGTTTAGAGTAGTTTTTCTTCTAGATATGAGAAAGATTTTTAGCTCAGTTGCTTATATCTCTAAGATTCGACACTACCAATAATACTCTTTTGTTTGAACTATTTTTTCAACTGTTATCAGAAAAACTGATTTCATGCTCTAATTCTTCATGCCGCTGGGCGGCACGGTAGCACAGTGGTTAGCACTGCTGCTTCACAGCTCCAGGGACCTGGGTTCGATTCCCGGCTTGGGTCACTGTCTGTGTGGAGTTTGCACATTCTCCTCGTGTCTGCGTGGGTTTCCTCCGGGTGCTCCGGTTTCCTCCCACAGTCCAAAGATGTGCGGATTAGGTTGATTGGCCATGCTAAAATTGCCCCTTAGTGTCCTGAGATGCGTAGGCTAGAAGGATTAGTGGGTAAATGTGTAGGGATATGGGGGTAGGGCCTGGGTGGGATTGTGGTCGGTGCAGACTCGATGGGCCAAATGGCCTCTTTCTGCACTGTAGGGGGGTTTCTATGATTTCTATGTTTGGCTGATGGTTATGGCTCAGGTTGATGAAGTTGTGTGATTTTTAAACTCTGTCTGGTAAACTTTGTCAATATCACTTAATCAAAAACCTGTGGTCCTTTGGGATACTCCCTTCAGAACACAATATAAAATAGCAGCTCTGTCACAAAAGACATACCAAACCACCAACCATGCAACCTTTAATATTGAAAAGCGCTAACACAGTGCCACCTACATAAATAACAGGTATTTGGGAAATTTGTTACGGGTTTTCAATGAAATGTGTATTCCATGTAATGAGAAGCTGTAGCGTTGCTGGGGCTGTAGTTCTTGATGTAGTCCCCACAATAACTTCTGCACAAGTCATATAAATAAACAGAAGTGAGATGTGATGGAAAGCATAATGTTGTATTTAACTTGCCTTATCTATCTTGTGGTATTTGAATAGTAAGTGATGATGTATTCTTTGTGCTAATTACGCATGCTGACAGAAATTCTTGGAATTTAAATCTTATTTCATAGACTTTTTAATCAAAAAAAAGCAATCGATAAGATTTCTTGTGTTTCCTCTGTTTGATAAAATTGTAGTGCTGTTCTTTGTAAAATGGTTATGTTACTTTAAAACAAATCGGGCCTTGTGCCTAGATTTGCCAACTGGGTAGTTGTATTTCTGAAGTTGATGATAACGTGCTTTATTTTTAAATCTATAGTGTGGGAATGTTTGTCTTTTTCTCTGTGCCAGCCTATTGCTGGACTCCGACAGGTGTGTGTGTTGTACCTCAGCCTGGCATTTCTCACCTCTATTATTTCAAATTCAGCCAAATAATTCTTAGTTATTATTTTACAAAATAAAATTGGGACCTGCTGAAGAATTGTTTCTCTCAGGACAAACTGACAATTTACTGTCTATGTTTGCTGAAGCAATTGTCTCAGTATAGCAGCTCTTCTCCATTTTGAATTTGTGACTGTTTTCCCATATATTTAACACAAGAATCAAGAGTTTGAGCAGGGCATTTGGCCCCTCAAGCATGTTCTGCCTTTCTATGAGATCATGACTGATCTGACCGTGGCCTTGACTTCACTTTCCTACCTGTTACCGCCCCCCCTGCCCCCATAACCCTTGACTCCCTTATAAATCAAAACTCTGAGTGACCTATCCTTGAATTTATTCAATGGCCCAGTTAACAACCCTCTGAGAATAAATTCCTTCTCCTCGCCTCCATTTTAAATGATGGATTATTTTTTAAACTGTGCCCCACCTCCAACTTCTAGATTCCCCCACAAGAGGAAACTCTTCAGCATCTACCCTGTCATGTCCCTTCAGAATCTTGTTTCAATAAGATCACTTCTCATATTTCTAAGCTCTAGTCAGTACATGCCCAACCTGCTGAACCTTTCCTCATAAGAAAAAAACCTTAATCCCAGGACTCAGCGCAATGAACCTACTCTGAACAGTTTCAAATTCAAGTAAATCCCTCTTTAAGGTAAGCAAAACTGAACAAAGTACTCTAGGTGTAATCTCACTAATGTCCTATATAGCTTCAGCAAGACTTCCCTACTTTTATACTCCATTACCCTTGCAAAAAAACATCAACATCCCATTTGTTTTCCAAATTAATTGCTGTACCTGCATGCTGACTTTGGGTGTCCATGTACATGAATCACAGATTCTTCCTGTCAAAGTGGCCAACCTCTCATTTCCCCTTCATCTGTCAAATTTTTGCCCACTCATTTAATATGCCTATATCTGTTTGTAGACTCCTATATTCTACTCAACTTGCTTTCCTACCTGTCGTCGTATTGTAGATAATTCTGCCTACAATACAGTCTGTCCCTTCATCCAAGTCATTAGTACAGATTGTAAATAGTCAGGACAGCATCACTGATCCCTGCGGCACTTCACTAGTTACAGTTTGCCAACCTGAAAATTACCCATTTTTGTTTCTTGTTCAACAGTCGATCCATGCTAATATATCACCCCAACATCCTAAGATCCTATCTTACATAGTAATCTTTTATCTGGTACCTTATCAAAAGCCTTTTGGAAATCTAAATACACTACATCTACTGGTTCCCTGTATCCATTCTGCTTATTGCATCTTCAAAGAATTCCAATAAATTTGGTAAACATGATTTCCCTTTCACAAAACCATACTGACTCTATCTGACAGGATCATGTTTTCTATATGTCCTGTCGGCTTGATTTATTTTGTCATTTCTCTGCCCTCTCCATCTAACATTAGAAGCCATCTGATTTTGGAATAATAACTATTTGGTCTTGAATATCTTCTATATTAATACCTTAGTTTGACTATCCCACATTGTTGACGGTAGATAAAGTGCCTGATTGACAAGATAGTTCTAAATTCTTTTGACAATCAGTTTAAACATTAGTAAGTTTACCTTTAGATTTACACAAAAATAAATGTGTAGGCACAAATAATATGACACAAATTGTATATTGCAACTTTTGATTTTGATCACCTGTTAATTTTAACTTTAGTTGTATCCAAGAACACTGTTGTGACTGAAAATAATCCCTGGTTCAAAAAGGTGTTCTGGTTTTCCGGTAGCTCTGTGGCCTGGAAGGCTCTGTTCCAATTTCACTCCCAATTTATTTTTTTTCTATTCATTCATGGGACTGGCCAGCATTTATTGTCCATCCCTAGTTGTCCTTGTTCAGAGGGCAGTCGAGAGTCAACCACATTGCTGTGGCACTGGAGTCACATGTAGGCCAGACTGGGTAAAGATGATAGTTTTTTTTTCCTAAAGGAGATTGGTGAGACAGATGGGTTTTTCCGACAATCGTCAATGGTTTCATAGTCAACAGTAGATTCTTAATTCCAGATATTTTTTATTGAATTCAGATTCCACTATCTGCCATGGTGGGATTTGAACCCGGGTCCTCAGAACATTAGCTGAGTTTCTGATTTGATTTGATTTATTATTGTTAAATGTATTAGTATACAGTAAAAAGTATTGTTTCTTGCAAGCTATACAGACAAAGCATACTGTTCATAGAGAAGGAAACGAGAGAGTGCAGAATGTAGTGTTACAGTCATAGCTAGGGTGTGGAGAAAGATCAATTTAATGCAAGGTAGGTCCATTCAAAAGTCTGATGACAGCAGGGAAGAAGCTGTTCTTGAGTCGGTTGGTACATGACCTCAGACGTTTGTATCTTTTGCCCCTTGGAAGAAGGTGGAAGAGAGAATGTCCGGGGTGCGTGGGGTCCTTAATTATGCTGGCTGCTTTGCCAAGGCAGCGGGAAGTGTAGACAGAGTCAATGGATGGGAGGCTGGTTTGCGCGATGGATTGGACTACATTCACGACCCTTTGTAGTTTCTTGCGGTCTTGGGCAGAGCAGTAGCCATACCAAGCTGTGATATAACCAGAAAGAATGCTTTCTGTGGTACATCTGTAAAAGTTGGTGGGAGTCGTAGTTGACATGTCAAATTTCCTTAGTCTTCTGAGAAAGTAAAGGCATTGGTGGGTTTTCTTAACTATAGTGTCGGCATGGGGGGACCAGGACAGGTTGTTGGTGATCTGGACACCTAAAAACCTGAAGCTCTTGACCATTTCTACTTCGGCCCGTTGATATAGACAGGAGCATGTTCTCCTCTACGCTTCCTAAAGTCAATGACGATCTCCTTCATTTTGTTGACATTGAGGGAGAGATTATTGTTGCCGCACCAATTCACCAGATTCTCTGTCCCATTCCTGTACTCTGTCTCGTCATTGTTTGAGATCCGACCCACTACGGTGGTGTCATCAGCAAACTTGAAAATTGAGTTGGAGGGGAATTTGGCCACACAGTCATAGGTGCATAAGGAGTATAGTAGGAGGCTGAGAACACAGCCTTGTGGGCACGGGTGTTGAGGATGATCATGGAGGAGGTGTTGTTGCCTATCCTTACTGATTGTGGTCTGTGGGTTAGGAAGTTCAGGATCCAGTCACAGAGGGAGGAGCCAAGGCCCAGGCCACGGAATTTGGAGATGAGTTTCGTAGGAGTTTTGGTGTTGAAGGCTGAGCTCTAGTCAATAAATATCAGTCTGACACAGGTGGCTTTGTTATCTCGGTGTTCCAGGGTTGAGTACAGAGCCAGGGAGATGGCGTCTGCTGTGGACCTGTTGCGGTGGTAGGCAAACTGTAGTGGATCCAGGTAGTCCGGGAGGCTGGAATTGATTCGTGCCATGACTAATCTGTTGAAGCGTTTCATAAAGATGGATGTCAGAGCCACCGGCGGATAGTCATTAAGGCACGCTGCTTGGTTTTCCTTGGGTACTGGGATGATGGTCGCCTTCTTGAAGCAGATAGGGACCTCAGATTGTTGTAAAGAGAGGTTGAAGATGTCTGCGAATACTCCTGCCAGCTAAACCGCACAGAATCTGAGTGCTCGTCTGGGTACTGCATTCAGACCAGTCGCTTTCCGTAGGTTGGCCTTCGAGAAAGCTGTTCTGACATCTACAATGGTGACCTCAGATACAGGTTCATCCGAGGCTTCCAGGGTGGAGGGTGTGCTCTCGCTGACTTCTTGCTCAGAACGAGCGTAGAATGCATTGAGCTCATCAGGGAGGGGTGCGTTGGAGCCGGTGATTTTACATGCCTTTATCTTGTAGCCTGTTATGTTTTGCAAACCTTGCCATAGTTGGCGGGGGTCGGTGTGGCTAGCCTGGGTCTCTAGCTTAGTCTGGTATTCTGTTTTGGCATCTTTGATGGATCTCCTTAGATCGTACCTGGCTTTCTTGTATAGGTCAGGGTCGCCTAACTTGAACACCTCAGACCTAAACTTCAGCAAGCAGTGGATATCCCTGTTCATCCATGGTTTCCAGTTGGGAAACACTTGGATTTGCTTCTTTGGCACACAGTCTTCTACACACTTACTAAGGAAGTCAGTTACTGTTGTGGCATACTCGTTGAGGCTGGTCGCAGAGTTTTTAAATACTGACCAGTCCACTGACTCCAAGCAGTCCCGTAGGAGATTATCCGATTCCTCAGACCAACATTGCACAACTTTCATTGACGGATTCTCCTGCTTCAATTTTTGCTTGTAAGCCGGAAGCAGGAGCAAAGCCTTGTGGTCTGATTTGCCAAAGTGTGTGAGGGCAATAGAGCGGTAGGCATATTTGATATTTGTGTAGCAGTGGTTCTGAATTAATAGTCTAGCAATTAATAATCTAGCTGAGAGTCATAGAGATTTACAGCATGGACACAGGCCCTTCAGCCCAACTTGTCCATGCCACTCTTTTTTTTTTCAACCACTAAGCTAGTCCCAATTGCCCGCATTTGGCCCATATCCCTCTATACCCATCTTATCCATGTAACTGTCTAAATGTTATTTAAAAGACAAAATTGTACCCGCCTCTACTACTAACTCTGGCAGTTTGTTCCAGACACTCACCACCCTCTGTGTGAAAAAATTGCCCCTCTGGACCCTTTTGTATCTCTCCCCTCTCACCTTAAACCTATGCCCTCTAGTTTTAGACCCCCCTACCTTTGGGAAAAGTTATTGACTATCTAACTGATCTGTGCCCCTCATTATTTTGTAGACTTCTATAAGATCACCCCTCAGCCTCCTCCTCTCCAGAGAAAAAAGTCCCAGTCTATCCAGCCTCTCCTTATAACCCAAACCATCAAGTCCCGGTAGCATCCTAGTAAATCTCTTCTGCACTCTTTCCAGTTTAATAATATCCTTTCTATAATAGGGTGACCAGACCTGTACACAGTATTCCAAGTGTGGCCTTACCAATGTCTTGTACAACTTCAACAAGACGTCACAACTCCTGCATTCAATGTTCTGACCAATGAAACCAAGCATGCTGAATGCCTTCTTCACCACTCTGTCCACCTGTGACTCCACTTTCAAGGAGCTATGAACCTGTACCACTGGATCTCTTTGCTCTGTAACTCTCCCCAAAGCCCTACCATTAACTGCATAAGTCCTGCCCTGGTTCAGTCTACTAAAATGCATCACCTCGCATTTATCTAAATTTAACTCCATCTGCCATTCGTCAGCCCACTGGCCCAATTGATCAAGATCCTGCTGCAATCCGAGATCACCTTCACTGTCCACTATGCCACCAATCTTTGTGTCATCTGCAAACTTACTAACCATGCCTCCGATATTCTCATCCAAATCGTTAATATAAATGACAAATAACAGTCGACCCAGCACCGATCCCTGAGGCACACCATTGGTCACAGGTCTCCATTTGGAAAACAACCCTCTACAACCACCCTCTAGCTTCTGTCATCAAGCCAATTTTGATTCCATTTTGCTACCTCACCCTGGATCCCGTGAGATTTAACCTTATGCAACAACCCACTATGCGGTACCTTGTCAAAGGTCTTGCTAAAGTCCATGTAGACAACACCAACTGCACTACCCTCATCTACCTTCTTGCTTACCTCTTCAAAAAACTCAATCAAATTTGTAAGACATGATTTTCCACCCACAAAGCCATGCTCACTATCCCTAATCAGTCCTTGCGTCTCTAAATGCCTGTAGATCCTGTCTCTCAAAATACCTTCCAACAACTTATCCACCATAGATATGAGGGTCACCGGCCTGTAGTTCCCAGGCTTTTCCCTGTAGCCCTTCTTAAACAAAGGCACAACATTTGCCACCCTCCAATCTTCAGGCACTCAACTGTGACTATTGATGATTCAAATATCTCTGCAATTTCCTCCTTGGCCTCCCACAATGCCCTGGGATATACTTCATCAGGTCCCGGGGATTTATCTACCTTGATGCGCTTTAACACTTCCAGCAGCACCTTCTCTGTTATATGTACACTCCTCAAGACATCACTATTTATTTCTCCAAGTTCACTAACATCCATGCTTTTCTCAACAGTGTATAGTGATGAGAAATATTCATTTAGGATTTCACCCATCTCTTGTGGATCCGCACATAGATTACCTTGTTGATCCTTAAGAGGCCCTACTCTCTTCCTAGTTACACTTTTGGCCTTACATATTTGTAAAAGCTCTTTGGATTCTCCTTTGCCTTATCTGCCAAAACAATCTTGTGTCTTCTTTTTGCCCTCTTGATTTCCCTCTCAACTCTACTCCCACACCCCCGATATTCTTCAAGGGATTCACTTGATCCCAGCTGCCTATGCATGTCATGTGCCTCTTCCTCCTTCTTGACCAGGGCCTCAGTATCCTGAGTCATCCAGAGTTCCTGATTTCTACTAGCCTTGCCCTTCACTCTAAGAGGAATGTGCTTACCCTGAAACTTGGTTAACACACTTTTGAAAGCCTCCCACTTACCAAATGTCCCTTTACCTTCCCACAGACTCCCCCAGTTAACTTTTAAAAGTTCCTGCCTGATACCATCAAAATTGGCCTTGCCCCAATTTTTAGGATTTTAGCTTTTGGGCCAGACCTATCATTCTCCATAGTTATCTTAAAACTAATAGAATTATGGTCACTGGTCCCAAAGTGATCCCTCACTAACACTTCTGTCACCTGCCCTTCCTTATTTCCTAAGAGGAGGTCAAGTTTTGCCCTCTCTCTAGTTGGGCCATCCACACACTGAATGAGAAATTCCTCCTGAATACACTCAACAAATTTCTCTCCATCCAACCCTCTATTACTATGGCTGTCCCAGTCAATGTTGGGAAACTTAAAATCCCCTACTATTACCACCCTATTTTTCTTGGAGCTGTCTGTAATCTCCTTACATATTTGCTCCTCAATTTCCTGCTGACTATTTGGGGGCCTATAGTACAACCCTATCGATGTGATTTCCCCCTTTATTTCTCAGTTCTACTCTTATAGACTCAGTGGCCGAACACTCGGATATATCCCCTCTCAGTACTGCCGTGATGTTTTCCCTAATCAAAAGTGCAACTCCCCCTCCTATCAGGGGGTTCTATCTTTCCTATAGCATCTGTACCCTGGAACATTGAGTTGCCAGTCCTGTCCCTCCCTTAGCCATGTTTCAATAATTGCTATAATATCCCAGTCCCACGTACCCATCCATGCCCTGAGCTCATCTGTCTTGCCTGTCAGGCCTCTTGATTGAAATAAATGCAGTTTAATCTGGACTTCCCTTGTTCTCTGCTCTGCTTTTGCCTGATCTGTCTGGTACTAGGATTACTGACACTGCCTTTACTACTTAATGTGCTCTCTTTAACTTCTGTGCTGTCCTCAACATTCTCTTACGTCTCCCTACTGCTTCGGGTCCCGCCCCCCTGTCAAACTTGTTTAAACCCTCCCGAGTGGCTCTAGCAAATCTCCCCACCAGGATGTTAGTCCCCCTCCAGTTCAGGTGTAACCCATCCCTCTTGAACAGGCCAGCCCTTCCCCAGAAGAGATCCCAATGATCTAAAAATCTAAATCCCTGCCCCCTGCACCAGCTCTCAAGCCACACATTCATCTGCCTAATCTTCCTATTCCTACTCTCACTAGTACGTGGCACCGGGGAGTAGTCCAGAAATTACTACCTTCGAGGTCCTGCACTTTAACCTTCTGCCTAACTTTCTATATTCACACTTCAGGATTTCATCCCTTTTCCTACCTATGTCATTGGTACCAATATATACAACGGCCTCTGGCTGCTCATCCTCCCCCTTAAGAATGTCCTACAACCGCTCAGAGACGTCCTTGACCCTGGCACTATGGTGGCAACACACCATCCTGGAGTCTCAATCGCGGCCATAGAAATGCCTGTCTGTGCCTCTAACTAGCGAGTCCCCTATTACTACTGCTCGCTTGCTCTTTGCCCGACCCTGCTCTACAGTAGAACCAGGTGTGGCGCCACAGGTCTGGCTGCTGCTGGTATCTTCCCCTGACAGGCTATCCTCGACAGTATCCAAAACGGTATATCTGTTTGAAAGGGGAATAGCCACAGGAGACTCCTGCACTACCTGCCTGTCTCTCCTGGCGGTCACCCATCTACCTGACTGAACCTGAGGTGTGACAACCTCCCTATAACTAGTGTCTATCACACTGTCTGCCTCCTGAATGCTCCGCAGTGCATCCACCTGCCGCTCCAACTGAACAATGCGGTCTGTGAGGAGCTGTAACTGGACACACTTCCTGCAGACAAAATTGTCGGGGGACTAGATTGCTTAATGCCTTAGTCATTCAACCTTTATATTTCACTGTAGGTTGGAACCACTAGCCTATCCCATCTATGCCTCTGTACATCTGTCTCCTGATGGCTCCTCTGGTTTGCTTAATCCCTGAAATCCTGTCTTTCTCAATCTGCCTTTCTCTATCTCCTGATATGATTCAGCATGCCCAGAATGTGTTTTCCAGCTCTTTCTGTTATACTGCCTGATAAACCCTTGAGCTCCTCTGGTGATCTACCTTTCACCCCTCTATTGATCGGTGTCCTTGACCCAGATCAGAATGGAGGACAAAAAGCATATTGGGAAGAAGAGGCAGGAGATTAAATGTACAGAAAAAGAGAGAAGCACAGGAGAATGATAATGAGGAAGGTGTATTTGAAGATGATACAGAAAGTATACAAGGGCAGCAATTGAATGAGTGAAAAAAGCTTTTTGAAGTATGGGGGCATAAAAAGATAGTGTAATAAGGCTTCTGAGGAACCAACCAATTGGACAATATTGGAGGAGCACTATAACAACTGAGTCAGGGAGCACCAGCGACATGTGTGGAAGGTAAAAACTAAGGGAGCTAGAGCATCTATATATTAATGATTGGGAGGATTGGGGATAGCAGGAAAGCTTAATTATTTACCCAACTCATGAAATTCCAAGGTTCAAATTTCAAGGTAAAATTTATTACAAAATTGTAATATTGTGATGAGACGAAGTTAAATTCTGAAAACTTAATTTATTAGGATCATACTGTTGCTCTACACTTGTTATTAATTCAGGTGGTCAAATCTTAAGAAAATTGGTATTGGGACATGACTTCCATGCTGTTGATTTCTAATCCTGATTCAAGTAATGGCAGTGAATGCTTTTCAGGAAGTGATTAGGACAGTGCTTCCCAAACCTGTTTTCTCAGTGTGACCCCATTTCAGTGCCTCAGACTTGGTGTGACTCCAGAATTGTTCAGCAGCGGAGTTAGGGGGGACAAATTAAAACCAACAGCCAGACAATAACAGCTCCGTTAACTGAACGGATGGTGTTGATCAGATTGGTGCCAGTATTACAGGGTTCGATCTCTGCTCAGGCTGGACTGGGTTTGGGACCTCCCTCTTTGCTGTATCTGTGGTGGAGATCATAGTGCTGTGGGTTGAACCTACCTTTGGGCAGAGAACTTAAGGAAGAAAGACGTATTGCGGAGAAGCTCCTACCCTTCAAGCACCCCTTTGCTTTCTAAATTGTCATGCTTTGTTATTTACCTATCAATATTAAGAAAATGATTATACAATTTATTTATAATATATATAATTGTTACATAATTCAAAACATATTATATAGATTATGTAACATTAAAATGGTGACTGAATCATTTCTCTATGCCTTGTCCAATATACTGTCCAATCTTCTAACCCAGCTCCTCCTGGAGATGACATTTGGTCTTCTCTCCATGTGTATTAGTGCAATAGATTCCTCTTTTAAGATTCCTCTTTTTCACGCACGTGTCTAATTTCCTTTTTGAAGTTTATTTGTGGCAGATCACTCTATATTCTAATCACTTTTTAATTCTTTTTGCAATTATCATAAATGTATATAGCTCCATTACTAACATGCGGACGAATGAGCAATCTTATTACAATTGTTACCGTTAACCTTGCCATAATCCTGCATAATCTCAAAGCTCTTTATTGTCTCTCCCAAATCTTCTCAGTTCCCAGGAAAAAAGTATTAAACTTCTCAAGTCTGTCTTCATTAGTGCCCTTAGTCACCAGGGTGGTAGCATATCTTTTCCATTGTTTTATATCATTCGTATAATATAGTTCATGAACTGCACACCATACTAAGAACTAACTATGGTCTTGTACAAATTCAACATGTCTGCTTTACTTTTGTATTCTATAGACTAAATGTTTGCCGTTGCTTTCTTTTTTTAAATCTTTACTTGCAATGCTAAATTTAATGACCTGTGTATCTGCAGTATTTCCAGGATCACAACTCCTGTACACCCAGTGGCCTACCAGTCATGCCCTAACATACAGGTTTATTCAGCTGTATTGTAGGACTCAACTGTGGGGTTCAGGCCTGGTTCACCAAACAAAATGCTGACATTAGTATTCTCTTCAATCAGTGGAGCAGGTTGCAAGTCATAGTGGTATAATCAGACAAAGTTAGTATGGATTTACAAAAGGGAAATCATGCTAGACGAATCTATTGGAATTTTTTGAGGATGTAACTAGTAGAGTTGACTGAGGAGAACCAGTGGATGTAGTTTATTTAGACTTTCAGAAGGCTTTTGACAAGGTTTCACATAACAAACTACGATGTAAAGTTAAAGCACATGGGATTGCAAGTAATGTCTTGAGATGGATAGAAAGCTGGTTAGCAGATGGGGAGCAAAGAGTTGGCATAAATGGGTCTTTTTCTGATTGGCAGTCAGTGACTAGTGGGGTTCTGTATGGATCTATCCTCAGACCCCAACTGTTCACATATATTAATAATTTGGAAGAGGGAACTGAATGAATTATCTCCAAATCTGCAGATGATACAAAGTTGGGTGGGAGGGTGAGCTGTGATGAGGATGCAGAGATGCTTCAGTGTGATTTGGAGAGGTTGTGTGTGTGGACATCTGCATAGTTGATGCAGTATCATGTGGATAAATGTGAGGTTATCCACTTTGGTAGCAATGATAGGAAGACAGATTATTACTTGAATGAGTGTAAATTGAGAAAGTAGGATATTCAACGAGATCTTGGAGTCGTCATGCATCAGTTGCTGAAAGTAAGCATGCAAGTACAGCAGGCAGTAAAGAAGGCAAATGATATGTTGGCCTTCATAGCAAGAGGATTCGAGTATAGGGATAGGGATGTTTTGCTGCAATTGTATAGGGCATTGGTGAGGCCACAACTGGAATAGTGTGTGTTGTTTTGGTGTCCTTATTCTGAGGAAGGAAGTCCTTGCTCTAGAGGGAGTACAGCGAAGGTTTACCAGGCTGATTCCTGGGATGGCAGCTCTGTCATATGAGGAAAGACTAAGTCTGTTAGGATTATATTCACTGGAGTTTAGAAGAATGAGAGGGGATCTCATAAAAACTTATAACATTCTAAGAGGGTTAGACAGGGTAGATTCAGAAACAATGTTCCAAATGGTGGGGGAGTCCAGAACTAGGGGTCATAGTTTGAGGATAAAGGATAAATCTTTTAGAACTGAGATGAGGAGAAATTTATTCACCCAGAGGGTGATGAATGTGTGGAATTCACTACCACAGAATGTAGTTGAGGCCAAAATGTCTGACTTCAAGAAGAAATTAGATATAGCTCTTGGGGCTAAAGGGAACAAGGGATATGGGGGAAAGGAGGATCAGGATATTGAATTTGATGATCAGGCATTGCTGGCTGCTGAACTAGTGATTGGCCCATTGCCCTCCTCTGCAAGCCATCCAATATATGTCCATTATAGCATGCTGCCTCTCATTGCTGTTTAAATGAAGGAATCTCCGCTGTCCTTGGATACACTGGTAGGGTCAAGAACAGAGATCACTGGTCCCTGTTCAGTTGCACTTTGGCTGAGGGAGCAGATTGAGGTAAATTAGAGACAGAGAAATTTACCAACAACTAAGCAGGACTTACAGATGGCACTTTTCAACTGTCATATCTGTTTCTCACCTGAAAAAGGGACATCCAGAAATTGAAAATGGGAGTGCATTTGGAGGGTAGGATTGCTGTCCTAGCAGCTCCATGAATACCCAAAGTTCGCTTGACACAATTTCCTCTAGCTGTAAAACCCTAGTGGCAGTTTTCAAATATAAGTGGACAGAGGTTGTGCCATGTGTGCTCTCTGCCCATTTGTGTTGGTTATTGAATGGCCTAACCAGGAATCTTCATGGTCCTCTGGCCCTTTCAATATAGCTCCTGGATTGTTGCTAGCTACAGTCGGGTAGTTTAGGTGTCACCTGGCCCAGGATTCCCCCTTCCTCCTTGAATACAAGGCTCTCCCAAAACCCTTTTGCTGAAACACATCTGCTGGTGCCCACCTCCTGCCCAACTTTCTGCTCCTGCTTGCAGGCCAGCTGCCAATTTCAGGCTAGTGACTGACCATTGGGCAACAAATGAGATCTGGGAGTTAAAATTGCTTAGGCCTTGCACTGGCAAAATCTGGGGGCTACCATACACCACTACCTCTGCTGGCACAACTCAAGACAATAGTATAAAAGTGAAACCAGTAGCATTTTCTATCCTAACCCAAAGCTGTGATACCATTTGCAACATTTTTTGTTCATTCTTGGGATGAGTCTCACTGGCAAGGCCTGTATTTATTGCCCATTTTGAACAACTCTCGAGAAGGTGGTGGTGAGTAGCCTTCTTGAACTACTGTATTTGCATGTGTTGTAGGCAGTGTTGTTAGAGAGGGAGTTCCAAGATTTTGAGCCAGCAATAGTGAAGGAATTGGGATGGAATGTGGCATGGAGGGCAACTTGCAGGTTGTAGTGTTTCCATACATCTACATAGGTAGAGGTTGCATATCCCATATCCACATTTTCATCTCAGTTGGAATTGAATTTGGAATCTTCCTCGGCCTGTATAGTTGAGTTGCACACCAGACTGTTTATGTACTCATTGAACAATTGGGAGCTTTCATATTAAATAGGAAACATGTGATATATAGATACATACTGATAGTGTTTGTTAGGTGTCTGCAGAGAACAATATTTTGGCTTTGAACATGGGTATTGGTGTGAGTTTTGTGACCTGGGGCCAATACTACTGTACCATACAGGGACTTCAAAGTGGTAAGAATACAGATGCCTTAACTTTGTTTTAACTCATGATTAACTGCACAGCTTGAAAGCAACAATAATAAAATATATTTATGCACAAAGTTCAGCTTGACCTTACAAATGCATATAAAATACTAGTTCTGATAAATACCATCAATTTAGAGGTTAAAAACTCTTGGTATGAATTTTGACTTCCATTTTACTATCGATCACAAATTAAGCACAGTGGACATGCTGCTAGAAAATGTATCAGAAGGAGATATTTTAAACTTGCAACAAAAACCATTGTGAAGTCAGCAGCATGGCCATGCTGCCAGTCCGTCTAAATTTAGTTTCAGGCCTCATCAGTAAAATCAGGTATGCTGCCAAGTGCTCGTTGAGTGTTTAGCAAGTAGATGAACACACACCAGGCTGAAATGGGTGTGGAATCTGGTGGCTCAAAGAGCCAACTAAGCCAGTATTAATTATTTCTCACATTTCTACCAAGACCATTTGAAATAGGTGTCCTTCTGGTCCGAAAGGAGTTATGTTGGACTTGGGAAGTTAATCTGTTTCTCCCTCCACAGATGCTGCCAGACCTGCTGAGTTTTTGCAGCACTTTGTTTTTATTTTTTATTAATTGGAAATTGGGTTTCTTCAACTGGGGTATTACCCCAGTTTGCACATGTAAGCATCCTCTGACATATCAGTGGCTGGCATATTTTGCATGAATTTACAGGCCTGCCTTAATTGCAACTAGCTGACCTTGGGAGCAGCTAAGAGGTGTGCGGTTGAAAATCGACCCCAAAGTATTTTAAATGCAGTTCCTGAAAAAGTAAAAGAGAGAGAATTGCACTAAGAGATGCTTTATGGGCATGTTTCAGAATCATACTGGATTCTTATGCACTGTCTCATTTGTAATTTTAAGATTTTTTTATTGGTCATTGGGTGCCTAAAACAATAGAACCAGACTTAATCTGTGCAACCGGCAAATTATGCCTTAATTCTGGACATGAACCTAAGCAATCTTGTTGATGTGAATCCCTGTTGAAGGTTCCATGAGCCTAATTGAAATACTGCGTAGTGAAATAGCCGTATAAAACAGAGCTAACCAGTGGTAAGCCTGAGAAATCAACCACACTAATGCAGTTGCTATTACAACAGGTCAGAGTCTAGATATTCTGGAGAGCGGCTAGCCACTTCTTGATAACTCAGTGCCTTGGTGACTTACAGGGCACAGGTCAGAAGTGTGATGGAATACTCTGCACTTGCCTGGATTGGTGCAACTAAAGACCCAAGAAGCTCGGACACCATGCAGGATAAAGTAGTCTACTTAACTTTGCTAGCCTAAACATCCAACCTCCTCATCACTGGCCTACTGAAGCTGCAGTGTGTACCATCCATACAATACACTCCAGCAATTTGCCAAGGCTTCTTCAGCCGCACTTCAAATCTGTGAGTTACACCACATAGAAAGACAAGGACAGCAAGTGTACAGGAGCACCATCATCTCTCTGTTACCCTCCAAGTTGTACAGCATCCTGAGTCAGATATGTCATTCTTGCTTTGTAGCTGTGTCAAAATCTTGGAACTCTGCAACTGCCAGCATTATGATTACACCTTCGTCACATAAACTGCAGTCGTTTAAGAGGAAAGACCAGCACTGCCTTCTCAAGGGCAATGAGGCATAGGAAATTAATGTCTACTTTGCCATAAAGAGTAAAAAAGTTAACAACCAAAGAAAAGTTGAAAATTCTTTAACCACCAAATGTAATGCTATAAAATTTACACATCCTTTATAGATTTATAGATTATGCCAGTGTCAGGTGACCCTGGGCCTTGCTGGTCCTAGATTTATTGATCTTTATTGATTAGGACACAAAGATAAGTGGAAAAGTGAATCGTGTGGAGGACGGAGAAGATCTGCAGAGAGATTTGGACAGGCTGAGTGAGTGGGCGAGGATATGGCAAATGGAGTATAACGTTGAGAAATGCGAGGTTATACACTTTGGAGGAAATAATAACAAATGGGATTACTATCTCAATGGAAACAAATTAAAACATGCTACCGTGCAAAGGGACCTGGGGGTCCTTGTGCATGAGACGCAAAAGCCCAGTCTGCAGGTACAACAGGTGATCAAGAAGGCAAATGGGATGTTGGCCTATATTGCGAGGGGGATAGAATATAAAAGCAGGGATGTCTTGATGCACCTGTACAGGGCATTGGTGAGGCCGCAGCTGGAATACTGTGTGCAGTATTGGTCCCCTTATATGAGGAAGGATATATTGGCATTGGAGGGAGTGCAGAGAAGGTTCACCAGGTTGATACCGGAGATGAGGGGTTTGGATTATGAGGAGAGGCTGAGGAGATTGGGTTTGTACTCGTTGGAGTTTAGAAGGATGAGGGGGGATCTTATGGAGACTTATAAGATAATGCGGGGGCTGGATAGGGTGGAGGCGGAGAGATTCATAGAAATCATAGAAACCCTACAGTGCGGAAGGAGGCCATTCGGCCCATCGAGTCTGCACCGACCACAATCCCACCCACATATTTACTTGCTAATCCCTCTAACCTACGCATCTCAGGACTCTAAGGGGCAATTTTTAACCTGGCCAATCAACCTAACCCGCACATCTTTGGACTGTGGGAGGAAACCGGAGCACCCGGAGGAAACCCACGCAGACACGAGGAGAATGTGCAAACTCCACACAGACAGTGACCCGAGCCGGGAATCGAACCCAGGACCCTGGAGCTGTGAAGCAGCAGTGCTAACCACTGTGCTACCGTGCCGCCCATTCTTTCCACTTAGTAAGGAAGATTCTTTCCACTTAGTAAGGAAGTTAAAACTAGAGGACACAGCCTCAAAATAAAGGGGGGTCGGTTTAAGACAGAGTTGAGGAGGAACTTCTTCTCCCAGAGGGTGGTGAATCTCTGGAATTCTCTGCCCACTGAGGTGGTGGAGGCTACCTCGCTGAATATGTTTAAAGCGCGGATGGACGGATTCCTGAGCGGTAAGGGAATTAAGGGTTATGGGGATCAGGCGGGTAAGTGGTACTGATCCACGTCAGATCAGCCATGATCTTATTGAATGGCGGGGCAGGCTCGAGGGGCTAGATGGCCTACTCCTGCTCCTATTTCTTATGTTCTTATGTTCTTATTGGCCAAGCAATAAAGACACCAGGGAGCTGGAGCAAATGCAAGAGAATCACAATTTCTGGTCTCTTTGAGGTCCATGTTAATGAGGTAGGGAAAGTATTGGTCACGGTTTCATGAATGCATTGCAAAATATAGAGGAAATGCCGGTTTAGAAAAAAGTTACTGTTAATTTTTCTCAGTTTTCACTAAAGATCAACGTTGTGCTGGATGCATGCTCCTGTACTAAACAAGGCTCTAGGAAAATCTGGACCACACTCCTTCCAATTCAATGATAAATGTTAGCACAGATATCAGATCTTTATCTACTTTATTTTGCGGTTACTCCCGTGTAAATTCACCGAACTCTGTGGCTTATCTCACACTCTCTTTGTGTGTAGATTACTGCAGATATGCGTATATATTGTGTGATTTGGACTTCCAAGAAGAAAGATTACTGTTAAACACAGTGTTTAATGTTAAACACAATGTAGTATGTAATAAGAAACTTGAAGGTGTCATTGATCCATCCTATTGCATTGTAATGTTTCAATTTAAGTAAACTGATTATTAAACTACAATTTTTGAACATTAAATAAATCATTAAAAGCTTGAATAGCTTTAAGAAAAACTTTACTGTTACAATTGTTGGTTTGATTCTTCAGATGAACTGCCTGTGCCACCAGTGGTAATTTTGCAAATGATCTAGGAAGAATTAATAACATGAGAATAGGATTATTTACTAACAGAGATGAGTTTAGGAATATAGTGGCATTTCAGTGATTCGACTCAATTCTGTTTTGGTTCTTCATTTTGTTTGCAATTGGACTTAGCATCCAGCATGGAAGTAAGGGTTCCAAAATGTTGTCAACTCTGTCAAGTATTTGATTAGATTAAATGTATCAATATGAAGCACCATTACAAAAATATTTACAGGTTTAGTATTAGTGTCACAAGTAGGCTCACATTAACACTGCAATGAAGTTGCTGTGAAAACCTCCTAGTCGCCACACTCCAACGCCTGATCGGGTACACTGAGGGAGAATTTAGCATGGCCAATGCACATAACCAACACGTCTTTTGGACTGTGGAAAGAAACTGGAGCACCCGGAGGAAACCCACGCAGACACGGGGAGAACGTGCAGACTCCACACAGACAGTGACCCGAGCCGGGAATCGAACCTGGGTCCCTGATGCTGTCAGGCAGCAGCGCTAACCACTGTACCACCGTGACGCCCTAACTGGATCAACACTGCTTGCTGAAATTAAAACTAAGACACAGCGGGTTTCTTTGATGGAGCGAGTTTATTGACTTAGTTGACAGTCCACACTACTCGAAGACACCCGTGTCCCAGCTATCGCCATTAATAATATTTTGTGGAAAACAAATAAAATAAATTTCTATCCTCATTTATGGGTGTACAAATATCCATCACCTGTTTAACAATGTTATTGTCATTAAACATTAATGTGATTAACAAGACATTGACAGACTCCCCTGTCCTTTTTAAATTGAACAATCTTTCAAACCAATAAAAAAGCAAGTATATATACTTTTCCATCTTTTATGTCTCGCATTATATTACAATCAACCATTAATATACCCCGTATTCCCCTTTTTTTTTCATTACCATGTATAAGTAATTACAGAGCAATCAAAGAAAGTATCGGTTTTCCATATTTTCATTATAACAGAAGGTGTCCTCTTCCAGTCAAATAACTTCTTGGAGCAAGCGCCTTCCTTTATAAAACAGGCTGACAATTGGTAACTTGCATCTGCCCATTTTGTTTTGGAAATCTCTCACCTTTACATCATTCCTTTATGCTAGCAATAGCAATCCTCAGCCTTTTGTTTAGCTACACCCTTGGTCAAATGAACATTGTCCCAAAGGTATCTAAATAGAAAATGGGCATTTTTTTTCTCAGATGGCCCCTTGTATAGGAGTTCCTTAGTTCATAAGATAAGTACACCCCATATCTATTGTTTCTACTAAAGCCAATGTTTCAGCAGGTAAGGAGTTTTTAAATATCCTTTTTAATTTTCTTTGTTTCCCGACCAATAGACAACATTTATTATTCTTTCCCACCAAGAATAGGATAAACCCTGTTGTGCTGGAATATCCATCTGGAATATGCATGTGAAGCGTCATTAAAAATGACTAATCTCATAGCTTCTGAATTGCCTAAGGCAGGAAACTTGATGTGCATTTCTCTGAATTTAATTTATTCAATGATTTATTTTCTTTTTGAACTTCCTCAACATAGTCCTCCTTTCCTATACACTGTAACTAACATCAGAACTAGTCTGAGTGCATGACCAGCTCAACTGTCCAATCAAACTTTTTAATTGGCCTGCATCTTCCTTGGATGTAGGATCCTCTTTTTGTGGGGATCTGGCCTGAGTTAGTTGGATGCAATTGACATTTTCCAAATAAGACTGTTGATTCGAGGCCACTCTCGAATTATTCTGCTAAATGTCTAACCCTGTATATTTAAAGACCCCAAGCCTTAAATTTCTCCATGATTTTATCCATCATCCATTTCTCAAATTCTGTAGAACCTCCCCACAGGAAATCAACAACATGCATCATAAATATGCCTGCTAGTTTCTTCTTGTGCATTTGCTGGGCCTGCCTTTAGATGAATGCCACATGTTTTCAACAGGATGAACCTAACTGAGAAATCCTACACCCTTGATGCATCATTTGACCCATAAGCACACATGTTCAATTTCCACAGTTTCCCTTCCATATCCCGAACTTTTTAGGTGGTTTCAAAAACACTTCCCTTTGAAATTTCTCAACCTGCAAAAATGTAGCTTGTATATCAGTTGATTTACATTCCCAGGATTGTGTTGCTGAAAGATCTAAGAAAATCTTGAAGCTCATTTTTTTCCTACAGTAGGGGAGTCCACTGTGTCATCTTTGTCACCAAGGCTTTTTTCGAAACCCCAAACTACTAGACTAACTTTAGCCTTGTACTTGCCATCAGGAAGCACCTTTTTTGTGCATATCCACCTGTTTGGTAAGGTTGGCTACCGCCTGTTTGGTATTTCAGTGTATGCACCCAATTCTTTCTAACTTTACAGCTCTTTTTGTTTGGCATCCTTTATCAATTCATCTTCTGATCTTTTCAATCATAATGGCTTCTACAGCTAGCACTGCTGCCTCACAAGTGCCAGGGACCTGGGTTCGATTCCCAGCTCGGGTCACTGTCTGTGCAGAGTTTGCACTTTCTCCCCATGTTTGCATGAGTTTCCTCCCACAGTCTGAAAGACGTGCTGGTTAGATTCATTGACCATGCTAAATTCTCCCTCAGTATACCCGAACAGGTGTGTGTGCCAGAATGTGGCGACTAGGGGATTTTCACAGTACCCTTTACTGTGAAGGGTAAATCGTGCCTCACAAATTTGATAGAATTTTTTGAGGAGGTAACTAGGTGTGTTGATGAAGGTAGGGCGGTTGATGTCATATACATGGATTTTAGTAAGGCGTTTGATAAGGTCCCCCATGGTCGGCTTATGATGAAAGTAAGGAGGTGTGGGATAGAGGGAAAGTTGGCCGATTGGATAGGTAACTGGCTATCTGATCGAAGACAGAGGGTGGTGGTGGATGGAAAATTTTCGGACTGGAGGCAGGTTGCTAGCGGAGTGCCGCAGGGATCGGTGCTTGGTCCTCTGCTCTTTGTGATTTTTATTAATGACTTAGAGGAGGGGGCTGAAGGGTGGATCAGTAAATTTGCTGATGACACCAAGATTGGTGGAGTAGTGGATGAGGTGGAGGGGTGTTGTAGGCTGCAAAGACACATAGATAGGATGCAAAGCTGGGCTGAAAAATGGCAAATGGAGTTTAACCCTGATAAATGTGAGGTGATTCATTTTGGTAGGACAAATTTAAATGTGGATTACAGGGTCAAAGGTAGGGTTCTGAAGACTGTGGAGGAACAGAGAGATCTTGGGGTCCATTTCCACAGATCTCTAAAGGTTGCCACTCAAGTGGATAGAGCTGTGAAGAAGGCATATAGTGTGTTAGCTTTTATTAACAGGGGGTTGGAGTTTAAGAGCCGTGGGGTTATGCTGCAACTGTACAGGACCTTGGTGAGACCGCATTTGGAATATTGCGTGCAGTTCTGGTCACCTCACTATAAGAAGGATGTGGAAGCGCTGGAAAGAGTGCAGAGGAGATTTACCAGGATGCTGCCTGGTTTGGAGTGTCGGTCTTATGAGGAAAGGTTGAGGGAGCTGGGGCTGTTCTCTCTGGAGCGGAGGAGATTGAGGGGAGACTTAATAGAGGTTTATAAAATGATGAAGGGGATAGATCGAGTGAATGTTCAAAGACTATTTCCTCGGGTGGATGGAGCTATTACAAGGGGGCATAACTATAGGGTTCATGGTGGGAGATATAGGAAGGATATCAGAGGTAGGTTCTTCACGCAGAGAGTGGTTGGGGTGTGGAATGGACTGCCTGCAGTGATAGTGGAGTCAGACACTTTAGGAACATTTAAGCGGTTATTGGATAGGCACATGGAGCACACCAGGATGGTAGGGAGTGGGATAGCTTGATCTTGGTTTCAGATGAAGGTCGGCACAACATCGTGGGCCGAAGGGCCTGTTCTGTGCTGTACTGTTCTATGTTCTATGTTCTAACTTCAATGCAGTGTTACACTAATGTGACACTAATAAAATAAATTTGAAACTTTAAAACTTCTAGTGCCATTCTTTGCCTGTTCTATGGTCCTTGTTCTTGTCAAGCTATGACCTCTACTCAACCTCCTCTCTCTGGATGACTGCTACACAATCTTTCCCTCCTACGATCAGAGTCTGTTTGGTAAGTCTGTGATGAAAGGGAGAGAAGAACTTAGTGAAATTACAGTCACTAGGGAAGTGGTACTGAGCTAAATGATGAAGCTGTGGGCTAACATGTCTCTGCATCCTGATGGACTTCATCCTAGGGTCTTAAAAAAGGTGGCTAATGAGATAGTAGCTGTATTGTTAATTTTCCAAAATTCACTAGATTCTGGAAAGGTTCCATCAGACTGGAATGTAGCAAATATAACTCCTTGACTTAAGGAGGGAGGGAAGCAGAACAGAAAACTACAAACCCCTTAGCTTGATGTCTGTCCTGGGGGAAGGTGTTAGAATCAATCACTAAGAAGGTCATGGCTGGACATTTAGAAGAACTCAAAGTAATTGAGAAGAGTCAGCATGGCTTTGTGAAAGGGTTATCATGTTTAACCAATTTACTGTAGTTCTTTGAAGGAGTAACATGAGCTGTGGATATAGTGGAGCCTGTAGATGTGCTCTACTTGGATTTTGGCTTTTGATAAGGTGTCACATCAAAGGTTATTGTAGAAATAAAAGTTCATGGTATTGGGGAGTAACATATTGGCATGAATAGAAGTTTGGCTGACTGGCAGAAAAGAAGAGTATGCATGAATGGGTTTTTTTCTGATTGGCAGAATGTGATGAGTGGAGTCCCATAAGGTCTGAGCTGCAACTACCCAATCCTTGTCATCTCTTAAAATTACCAAAATGGTCTCTATCCTCATTTCTTTAGTTTGTGGTTCTTTTTTCATATTGATGTTTGCTCCCCATATCTAAACAATCTTGGAATGCTGCCAGCATCGAAGCCTCCATCTTTTGTATTAATGCAATTGGTACCAAGAAAGTAGTTGGAAATAAATGTTTCCCCAGGATCTTTGTTAAAGCTGCAGATATCTGTTCCAAAAGCACATCTCTTTCTGAGAATCTAACTCCAGTCAAGACCAGGAGCTTATTCATGTTCGATACTTCAGCACAATCCAACAATTTAAAGGCAAGCAGCAAACTAGGAATCTCTGAATCACATTTTTTGCAATCTGTTATATAACCTGTTAAATTCCATGATATATTCATCTATGCAATAACCATATATCCTTTTAAATTTAATCAAAATCTGACCATGCCTCATATACAGTTAACAGGTAATCTTTTAAAATAAATTTTAAGAGATTATCCAAACCTCTTTCAGTGTCCAAATGATTAGCTTCCAGCTCCAAAGATATTTGATCCAGTTTCTAATGGAAAGTGAAAGTTCCAAAGCCGTACCTTGCTTTTTCTTTGGTAAGGATGTAACTCTTGTCCATACAGCCACTTCAATCTTCCATTGGTCTTAAGGTTTGGCTTCACAGAACAATGATGGGAAATCATTAATACTTTACACTTGGTTTCTGCCATTCTTAAATGTAACTCCAATTACAACCTTCTGTCTCAAAAGGTATCTAAGTTTCCAATCTTAACCTTTAGGCAAATCATTCTCTGCTACCGATGTTAAATTGATCCATTCTAGTTGGTGAAGTTAAAACTAAGACACTGCAGCTTTCTTTGCTAAAGAGAGTTTATTGGCTTAGTTCACAGTCCACACCCATCCAATATATCAGTGTCCCACCTAACCCATTTATATGCATACACAAACCTATAACCTGTTTTAACAATGTGATTACTATTAAGCTGTAACAATTTTATTACTAAGACATTGACAACCATGGTTGTTTATTTCTACTGGATACTCTCAACTAGCAACTACTGTCATTTCTGTTTCTTCTATCTAGTGAAATAATAATAATGAAGCAACAATCTAGTATATATGAAAAACATGAATGAACATATTGTAGTTTTCTAGTGATATACATCTATTACATGTTATTGTTGTACAATGAAAAGTAACGAGGTCCATCATTTTGCAGTGGGCTAAACACACATTTGGCGGATACAATCCTTGAATCAAACAGAATGAGCCGAAGGAATTTGAGGCATTTATACAACTCAACCTTCAGGAAGTATAGGGCCAAAAGGGCATCACATTCATGGGCAGTCCACAGCTCAGCCGTTAGCACAGCTGCCTCACAGCACCAGGGACCTGGGTTCAATTACAACCTTCGCTGACTACCTGTGTGAAGTTTGCATGTTCTCCCTGTGTCTGCATGGGTTTCCTCGCACAGAGCAAAGGTGTGAAGGTTAGATGGATTGGCCATGCTAAATTGCCCCTTGGTGATCCAGGATGTGTAGGTTAGATGGATTAGACATGATAAATGTAAGGGGGTTATGGTGATAGGACGGTGGGGGAGGGGCTAACCTGGGTTGGATGCTCTTTGGAGAGTTGATGGGCCAAATAGCCCCCTCACTGGGGGGATTCTAAGGTGTTATCATCTTTAAATGAGAAGGTGAGATTTTATCACTTGGTGCTTTGTATGTTTTCTGGGCAAAGGATCTTTATGAAAAGGAAAAAGTTGCCTGTATGTTTGAATTGCAAGCTGAATTGGAAATGTGTTATCCTGAGATTACTCTGGGGTTAATGATTCCTATAACATATGCAGTACAAATCGGAACAAAATTTGGCAAAATCTGGAAGAACTTTTCAGAACATGGGACATTTTTCTTTGTTTATACCAGCTAAATCAATAAACGGACAATTTTATTTTTTTAAGGACAGTGAGGCATTGTCAAACATTTAAACACAGTAAGAAGTCTCACAACACCAGGTTAAAGTCCAACAGGTTTATTTGGTAGCAAATGCCATTAGCTTTCGGAGTGCTGCTCCTTCGTCAGATGGAGTGGAAATCTGCTCACAAACAAGGCACACACACACTCAAAATCAAGTTACAGAATACTGATTAGAATGCGAATCTTTACAGCTAATCAAGTCTTAAAGGTACAGACAATGTGAGTGGAGGGAGCATTAGGCACAGGTCCACATCAAAACATTTAAATGCCATTAAATTATTTTCCATGGAAGGAGATGCATCCTAATTTTCTGTTGCCCCAGACAACCATGACTTATCATCAGATAGCAAATGTAGTTCTCACTGAAGCCTAGCTTAATATATTCATTAACAATGTTCTAACATGCACAAACCTGCAGAACCAGTGCTTTCGGCAATTATGTGCTTCTATTCTCAAAATAACTAGAACCCTGTCTCCCATGCACTTGCAAATGCCTGTGTACACGGACATAGCAGTATTGCAAACCATCTATAAGTTTAATATAAACCACAGACTTGATTCCAGTTTTAATAGTTAAGTCCTCTTAATTGGAATTGGAGCAATTTGAATTATTGGATAATTTGAATTGTTTATGCAATAAATGTTTGAATTATTCAGAGAATAAAGCATTAGAAAGAAGAGAATCCTTTAATGGGGATGTGTAAATCACATGCTGCAACCAATAGCCTTTTCGATCTCGGGTAACAAGTGCTGGCTACTGCCATTGGTCACCACACCTTTCGGTAGCATTTGGATAATTTTGATGTTTGGATTATTGTTGAATTCTTGACACCTTGTGTGGATAAACTGCATTACAGTGTATTGTTGCATATACAAATTCACTGTATATATGGTGTCCAAGTGCCCATTAAGGTTAATCCATTTTATTGGTTGCTTTCTTTTTGACTTAACTTAAATTTCAAAAATGTTATTTAAGTTACTCCACCTTAAAGTTTCAGAAAGTTTGGTAGCAGGGAACAGTGTAGCAAATCACTTTTGTTTAAGCTTTTCATAACCAGGGTGGCACACCTTAATTCTAGTAGACCCTGCCTGTCCGCACGACCTCTCGAATTGGGTAATGGATGAAATAATGAACACACTGTATCCTGCCTATCTATCCACAATTCCTGTTCCCTCAGTGCACTGACACTTGCAGCTGAAGCAATCAGCCATTTCAGCTCTTGTTACTGCTTTGGTCTTCTAAATTCAACAAAGTGCCATTAAGAGATAAAAAAACAAAAGTTAATTTAAATGTGACCTTTTTTAGCAAGAGAATAACAGCATTAGCCGCTGTGCTATTTTCAAGACGAGCCTTAGAAATACTGGCCTTTTAATGATGCTTTCTATAGTCTGCTAAAGTACATTTATGACAGATCATTTTTCATATTAACTGGATAAGTTAAGTCGAAGAAACCATTTATCATGTCTATTTTTCCATGTTTGTGCATTTCCAAGTAAATCGGCGCAACTAGCCACATCAAGAATTCTACACTACCAAAATCAAAAAAGTCCCCAACAGTGAGGGGTGTGAAGTTGTGGAGAGTGGAGTGAACCTCAATTCTTACAAGGGAGGGATTGAAGCTGGAAGTTGGGAGACATTGTTAACCTGTATCATAATTAAACATGTATTTTGTTCTCCAATCTGGTTAGTACTATTATATGGTTAACAAGGACCAATGTTTGGTAACTGAGTGATCTTGGGTGTCACATGGTTATTTTGGAGCCATCAACAGTGATCATGCTATTAATTCATTGCTGTTCATTTTCTCTAATTGCTATGAATTCTGCAATAGTATAATTACTGTTTGCAGTGTTAATTGTTAATACATACATAATGATATACCTACCCAAGTAACAGCTGAAATTTACTGCTCAGCCAGAAACTGAGATTAGTTGGTAGCACTTTTGCCTTTGAGTCACAAAGTTGTGGGTTCAAGTTCCATCCCCAAAATGGAGCACAAAATCTAAGCTGGCACTCCAGTGCACAGAGGGAGTGCCGCAGTGTCAGAGGTGGTGTCTTTGGATGAGATGTTAAACTGAGGCCCAGTCTGCTTTCTAAAGTAATATATTTTGAAGGGAAGTTTGGTGTCCCGGTCAATATTTATCAGTCAACATCACTAAAATAGATTTTTTGGTCATTACTGCATTGCTGTTTGTGGGAACCATCTGTGTGTAAATTTGCTACTGTGTTTCCTACATTACAACAGTGATTATTCTTCAAAAAGTACTTCATTGGCTGTAAAGTTCTGAGGTCATAAAAGATACTGTATGAATGCAAGTCTTTTTAATATGTTTTCTATTTTAATAATAGATGTTTGTTAGCTGCACTCAGTGTTTAAAATATTGCAATAGTATTGGTAAATAGAAGATGAAAGAAAACACTGCAAGCCTATCAGTATCTATAAAGAAATAAGGCAAATTTATACCTGTCCTTTCTCTCTGTGGATCCTACAGGGTTGTTGTATATGTCTCGCATTTCTTGTTCAGTTAAACAGTGATCATTGGTCAATGGGAAAATTAATTGCAGTAACTCTTAAATTGCTTCTATTTAAATATTGCTTAACTTGTAAAATTAACAGGAAGATATTGACTTGCCGCTAATTTAACTAAATTTAGCACTTTCCCGGGTTGATCATTGGACTACATGGGAATTTTTGAAACATCAGCTCACACGTGCTTGTAGTTTCAAAGCAGTGGATGCAACTACTTCCAGAAGGTGTTGTCACACCACTTCCATAAATTGCACCTCAATATCGCTTTCCATCAACAATAGCCATTTGTTGGTTTGAACACTGTGGTGAAACAACAATTTGCATTTATATGTGCCTTTAATGGAATAAAACACATGCAATATCAAAATGGTGTCAATAACGAGCCATATAAGGAGATATTGGGGCAAATGGTCAAAAATGTTGCCAAAATTGTAAGAGGCATCTTAAAGGAAGGGGGAATGGTGCAGACCTTTAGGGAGGAAATTCTGGAACTTAGGGCCTGGGCAGTTGTAGGCACAGCCACTAATGGTGAAACAGTTCAATTGCTGTTCTGCCGGAGGTCAGAATTGCAGAAGTGCAGACAACTTTGTAACCTCATCCAGCCCTACAACCCTCAAGTGGGGAGGGTACGACACACACGGTGAGTATGACTTGGTGTGAGTTAAATATATTGAATACATAATACATCTCATTCAGGATTGGGGAACCTTGGCTGATACCTATATTACAGCATGCACCATGAACCCAATGTTTATGGGGAAGTAACCCCAATATTTAAGGGGACCCTGGTTGCAGAGTTAACTTAGAAATCCAGAAGATGGGGAGATCCTGCTGAAATTATTGTTTAAGATTCCATTTCATGTGTTCAGCTTGTTAGACTGGTTGTCTGTTGAAACATGAAAATTAGTGGTAGAAGGCCAACTGGAAAGTATTGTGGAAGGGTGTGGGGCTGGAGCATGGCAGTCAGGAGGAGGCCGGCAAAGATTGGGGCTTGATGGGGTGGGGGTCGGCCAGCTGCAGAAGGTTTGATTGAGGGATCATTGGGGCAAACACTCATGCTCCTCCTGCCTCACAATCAGTGCTCAAAAAAAGCATTTGGATGTTTGATGCTACTGCCTCTGTCTACATTTAGTACCATGTTTTCCAAGCCCTGGAAATCCAGTAAGCCAATATTAAATTTATATCAGGCTCCCTATTGCCTAATCCCCTCCTGCCTATGATTGGGAATGGGAGATGATATCTTATTATCCAATGTTTCGAAAGTAAATGATTGGATATGGAGTGCTTTAGAATATCCTGAAAATGTGAGTGGTGCAAAATAAATAGTTTTATTTTCACAGAATCACAGAATTGTTAGGGTGCAAAAGGAGGCCATTTGGCCCATCATGTCTGGACCAACTCGCCAAGCACTCTGATGTATAATGCTGTGCCTGACAGTGGCACTTGTGTCTTGAGGTTAGGCTCATCAAATATTGTAAAATTACTTGATAATTTCCAGAGACCTTTGCTTTATGCATCCATGTGCTAATATTCAAAGAGGCTAATTTGAAGGTAGTAACTTCTAAAGTAAAGTAAGTAAAGTTTATTTATGAGTCACAAGTAAGGCTTACATTAACATTGCAATGAATTTACTGTGAAATTCCCCTAGTCACCCTACTCTGGCACTTGTTTGGGTCAATGCATATAACCAGTTGGTTCCACTTGGTTAGGAATGACTTAATTCACAAATTATACCATTATGATGTGCATTTACATTTTGCAGAAGGATGTGTGGTATTTCCGTTCCTCTTAGCCAGCAGTTCCTGTCTAAGAGTTCTTAAAGTACATCACCGTGATTGGATCCAATGTTACGAATATATGTGGATCATATAAGAAATTAGGTGTAACTCCCTCATTTTGCAATGTGAAGGATTTTTTTTAAAGCTTGTGTGTATTACACTGGATAAATAACATTAGTAGCAACCAGAAAGAAGGCACATCAGAAAAGGAAATTATCTTATCTCCCTGAGAACATGCCACAAACATTGATGGCTGCTAGCTTTCTACTGTATTAGTTAAACTGTAGCAGTTTGCGGGCATGCTATTGAGTAGTATATAAATGTTCCCTTGGCCAGTTGCAAACTTTTAAAGGTGTGGTGAACCATAGTTGGTTACCACTGAGTACTGAACCATAGATGGTCAGCACTATGGGTACTTGTAGATATGTTACTGTTGTCACTGTTGGGGTTAGGGTTGGGCTGTTCTACCTGTTGATATTGTTCTGTGGTACACTCCAGTTGGCTCCACCTACCTGGAGGAGTATAAAGGTCACTGCACTGCCTGGTGACCCTTTAGTCTGGGATTGTATTGTATATAGTATGCTCCATTCTTGTTAGTAATAAAAGCCTTTATTTCCCGGGTACGATCCAGCCTCCCGAGTGATTTAATCGCGCATCAATTTTATTACTAACAAAATTTTGGTTAAACAAAAAACCATGGAGCAAATGTTGAAACCCGATCGGCTTACTTTAGATCCACGTGCGGCGGGAGCACGAACACTTTCGACCATTGGTTAAAGTGTTTTCAAGACTACATCGATGCCTCAACAGCCATTCAAAACGACGCCGATAGACTGCGGGTCCTCCACGCAAGGGTAAGCGACACTGTATACTCATCAATCCGCAATGCCCAAGACTACAAAGGGGCCATCGAACTACTTAAGAAACTGTACAACAAACCGCCAAACGAGATCCATGCTCGACACCTTCTAGCCACTCGACGGCGGCAGCCCGGCGAAACGACAGGACAGTACCTGTGTGAACTTCAGCAGCTAGCCAGAGCCTGCAACTGCAAACCAGTGTCGGCGGCCCAGTATACGAACGACTTGATCCGAGATGCGTTCGTGGCGGGAATCGGCTCATCGTATATTCGCCTTCGGCTGCTAGAGCAAGGTAACCTAGACCTCGCAAAGATGGTGGAATTGGCTGACACGATGGAAACGGCCTCCAGAAGTCTAGAAACTTACCCCGCCGACCACGTGGGAACATCGTGGCAAGTACAGCCACCGACTCAACTTTACCCAGCGGCTCCGAAAAACTGCGCGATTGTGCTTTCAACCTCGGACCTGACGGCGGCGGCAGCTCCAGGAGGCCCGCGGTGTTACTTCTGTGGATTGGCGAAACACCCTCAGCAGCGATGTCCAGCTAGAACGGTATTTTGCTCCGCGTGTGGGAAGAAAGGGCATTATGCCAAAGTCTGCAGGGCCAAACCACGCTCCAAGCATAGCAGCGCGACGTGTGATTCTCCTGAGCCTGTCTCCTTGTCTCCAGCTTCTTCGAGGTCTTCCACCACGTGCAATTCCAGAGCGCCGCCATTCCTGATGACAAAGACGCAAGACACGTGCGACCAGCAGGGGCTGCCACTTTTAGCGCCACCGACCACGTGCGATCCATGGGCGCAGCCATTTTGGTCGGCACCGAACGCAGATGACCAGCAGGGGTCATCATCATCAACTATCTCAGCTGCCTGCAGTTGCACTCAAGACCCAATGGTGGCGTCAATCATCCTGGACCAGGCCAAGCCTCACAGACTCGACAAGTCCATGATGGGCATAGAGGTAAATGGACGCCTAATTCATTGTTTGTTTGACAGCGGGAGCACGGAGAGTTTCATTCACCCTGACACCGTGAAACGGTGCGGTCTCCGAGTACAGACTGTCAGACAGACAATTTCAATGGCGTACAGGTCCCGGTCTGTTACCGTGCTAGGGAGCTGCATGGTCAACCTAACGGTGCGGGGCACAGTTTATGAGAACTTCAGGCTCCTCGTGTTACCGCACCTTTGCGCTCCAATACTCCTGGGACTAGACTTTATGGTCCACCTGAGGAGTGTAACCCTGCAGTACGATGGGCCACTCCCTCCACTTTCAGTGGGAGCACAGCAGCCTCTAAATTGCCCAGCGCGCTCCACATGTAGCCTCTCGACACTCAGAATCACCCCACCATCCTTATTCGAGAATCTCGTGCCAGGCTGCAAGCCCATCGCAACCAAGAGCAGGCGTTACAGCGCTGAGGATCGGATCTTTATTCGATCTGAAGTTCAGCGGCTCCTCAGGGAAGGGATCATTCAACCTAGCACTAGTCCATGGAGAGCGCAAGTCGTGGTGGTTAAAACTGGAGACAAACCCCGGATGGTCATAGACTATAGTCAGACCATTAATAGATACACGCAGCTGGATGCGTATCCTCTCCCGCACATATCTGACATGGTCAACCAGATTGCGCAGTACCGGGTGTTCTCCACCATTGACTTAAAGTCAGCTTACCACCAGCTCCCCATTCGCCCAGAGGACCGAAAATATACGGCCTTTGAGGCGGATGGTCGTCTTTACCACTTTTTAAGGGTTCCCTTTGGCGTCACGAATGGGGTCTCGGTCTTCCAGCGTGCAATGGACCGAATGGTGGACCAGAACGGGCTGCAGGCTACCTTCCCGTACCTGGATAACGTCACTATCTGCGGCCATGACCAGCAGGACCACGATGCCAAACTCCTTAGATTTTTACGCACTGCGTCTCGCCTGAATCTGACCTACAACAGGGAGAAGTGCGTATTTAGCAAGCGCCGCCTAGCAATTCTCAGATATGTGGTGGAAAACGGCGTCCTTGGCCCTGATCCAGACCGTATGCGTCCCCTCCTTGAATTTCCCCTGCCCACTAGTATCAAAGCACTGAGAAGATGCTTGGGTTTCTTTTCATACTATGCACAGTGGGTTCCCAATTATGCGGACAAAGCCCGTCCGCTCATAAAGTCTACCTCTTTTCCCCCAGCAGCAGAGGCTCGCTTAGCCTTTGAAGGGATAAAAGCCGACATCGCGAAAGCCACAATGCACGCTGTTGATTAGTCCATCCCCTTCCAGGTGGAGAGTGATGCATCTGATTTCGCCCTGGCCGCCACACTGAACCAGGCGGGCAGGCCCGTCGCCTTTTTCTCTCACACCCTCCAAGGCCCTGAAATTCGGCACTCCGCGGTGGAAAAAGAGGCTCAGGCCATTGTGGAGGCCGTCCGGCATTGGCGCCATTACTTGGCGGGAAAACGATTCACCCTGCTCACGGACCAGCGGTCCGTGGCGTTCATGTTCAATAACACGTTACGGGGTAAGATCAAAAATGATAAAATCTTGAGGTGGAGAATCGAACTCTCCACCTACAACTATGATATCATGTACCGTCCGGGGAAGCTCAATGAGCCCCCAGACGCCTTGTCGCATGGAACGTGTGCAAGTGTGCAGGAGGATCGGTTACAGGCCCTCCACAATGATCTCTGCCATCCGGGGATCACTCGGCTCTTCCATTTCGTAAAGGCCCGGAATCTACCCTACTCAGTGGATGATGTCAGGTCCATAACCCGAAGCTGCCAGGTATGTGCTGAATGCAAACCGCACTTCTGCTGACCTGACAGGGCACACCTCATTAAGGCTCTCGCCCTTTTGAAAGACTGAGTGTGGACTTCAAGGGCCCCCTCCCTTCGACAGATCGGAACGTGTACTTCCTCAATGTGATTGACGAGTACTCACGTTTCCCTTTTGCCATTCCCTGTTCAGACATGACCGCTGCCACGGTTATCAAAGCATTACGGGATCTTTTCACCCTGTTCGGTTACCCCAGCTATATCCACAGTGATAGGGGCTCGTCATTTATGAGTGACGACTTGAGGCAATACCTGCTCTCAAAAGGGATTGCCTCAAGTAGAACTACAAGTTACAACCCCAGGGGTAACGGACAGGTTGAACGAGAAGATGCTACAGTCTGGAAGGCTGTTTTACTGGCGTTGAGGTCTAAAGGTCTTCCAGTCTCCCATTGGCAAGAGGTACTCTCTGATGCGCTCCATTCCACCCGGTCCCGCCTGTGTACGGCAACCAACGCTACTCCACATGAGAGGATGTTTTCCTTCCCTAGGAAGTCTTCCTCTGGGACCTCATTGCCGTCTTGGTTGATGTACTCGGGACCTGTCCTCCTGCGGCGGCATGTTAGGACCCGCAAGTCCGACACTTTGGTTGAACAGGTCCATCTCCTCCACGCCAACCCTCAATATGCCTATGTGGCATATCCTGACGGGCGAGAGAACACGGTCTCTATTAGAGATCTGGCGCCTGCAGGGGACTTGGAAACCCCAGTCGCTCCCACACCCCTAGTTAGGGACCCCTTGACCTTTATCTCCCCTCCTGACACGGCGCGGGCAGTATCGGGACCACCACTTAATCCTCTTACTCCCGTGTAAAGCTTGCCTGAGTCCAGGAGTCCTCGAGGCGTGCTCGAGTCCAGCAGATTGTCGCCACCTCGTGGTCCACCCGTCCGTGAGGAACTGGAGGAGTCACTGGACACCGCCTTGGAGAGACGGTCACCAGAACCGGTGTTACCGCCAGTGTTGAGGAGGTCGCAGAGACGGTGCGGTCCTCCAATACGACTGAACTTGTGAATATATGAACAGTTGTTCTGTTTTTTTTTGCCCCGCCAGCCTTTGTTTTAAAGGAGGGGTGAATGTGGTGAACCATAGTTGGTTACCACTATGAGTACTGAACCATAGATGGTCAGCAGTATGGGTACTTGTAGATATGTTACTGTTGTCACTGTTGGGGTTAGGGTTGGGCTGTTCTACCTGTTGATATTGTTCTGTGGTACACTCCAGTTGGCTCCGCCTACCTGGAGGAGTATAAAGGTCACTGCACTGCCTGGTGACCCTTTAGTTTGGGATTGTATTGTATATAGTATGCTCCATTCTTGTTAGTCATAAAAGCCTTTATTTCCCGGGTACGATCCAGCCTCCCGAGTGATCTAATCGCGCATCAAAAGGCAAATAATTTAACATGGATGCAGCCTTGGTTGAGTAACTTGCATTGTGTGAGTGGATAAAAATTACAAGTTTAGTTAAAGTTGATAGGAAGTTAACATTTACAGATGTTTTTTTGAATTACTGCCTGTAAGAAGATTGTTGCATCTGATTATTGTGCAGTTCTTTTCATAAAGTTTTTATGCTTTGGGTCCAATCTTTGGCAGAGATTCTCATAGTTGCTACAATTCTAATTTAGAATTAGAGTATGAGCATTCCAATGGGAATTCCATTATATTGGCATTTCTTTGAGGAAGAAGAGAAGGATGAAGGGTCTGACCCCAGCCAAATGAAATTAAAGCTTAAACTGTCGGTGTTTGCTGCTCTGAAACTAACAGCAGCTTCAGGAACTTGCAGGAGCACAATTAAACACAGAAATCCAGACGTTGCTGTCAGTGATTGTGCACCCTTTCCGAAAGGTGCAATGCTGATGCACGTCCCACAATGCAGTCACTGATAGAATCATCAAATGGACACAAATGTTCACTGTTACGCTGTAAAAAAAATCTTGGAAAAAGTTATACCTTGTCAAGGATAACTGGGGTTTAAAGGTGCACTAGGATTATAATTACTGCTGAAAGAATAATTTTATAATTGTTATATTTCCCCATTTATAAAAGTATTCCACATTTTTAATTTTTAAAAATTGTAATATTTTAATTTCAAATTTAATCCCATGTCTTATGTCCGGATCATTTATTTTGCAATATGTAAAATTTAAAATGAAGGGATACAGTGTTTTTGATGTTTTTATGAAGTATTGTCACAGACAGCAAACAGCATGATTGGCCACTCATCCCACTTGACACATTATGTTGCTTGACATCTGGACATCCCGTTGTCATGGCACCAGATTCAAATTGATGTCAGGAAAGGAGAAATCGGTGCCAGAGACTAGAGGTTGCAAGGTATTTGTGGGTAGCTTTCTTCACAGTCGGTGGTGAGTGCTGTCACTTCATTGCTAACCGCAACTCCAGTCCTGTAATTAAGATGGCTGTCGCAGTGGGATATCAGCAAAGTCAGTCAATCTGCAGTTTACACATCTCATGACAGATGGACTTTAAGGCAGGACAGCATTATTTGAGCTGCAAAAAGAGCACGGTTGGTTTCTCGGGGAGCAAAGTTGCCAATTTGAACCATTACTCAATACATCTCGGGGACAGGCACAAGTGACAGCAGAATGCAGCTACAGTGAGCCTAAAGTAGCCACCAGGACCATGTTGAATGAGCAGACATCCTGGAACATTCTGCAATGTCTACCAAGGTCATTATTATATGTTGTATGCCACTTTGCCTTCCGATGAGGCATAAGTATGGGGTAAGCAGGAGACCAAGACACACATCTACAGCTGTGAAACAGACAGCATGAGAATAAAGAAGATTGCAAGAAGCAGTAATAAATTAAATCTTCGCTTAATTGACTAGTTTGCTCAGTGGATATAACATTTAACATGTAATCAAATACACTAACCAAACTATCATGAATTGCATTCCTTCCATCTTCTGAATCTTGTATCACCATCACAAGAAAATTGATATATTTCTTTATAACTTACTCCACAGTGACTGGAGTAAGTCAATAGTTGGTTTCCCCATACTTGCTCTCAGACTGCCAAAGGTGCTTGATAGATACATCCATAATGATCACAGACTCCTGTTCCTCTTCTGTCATCATCACTTGCTTGTGTGATCATCCTATTTACTTTTCTGGAATTCGTACCCAAAATTGCAAGTTGGCAGTCCTTTGATTTCAATGGAAATATAAAGTAAGTAATATAAATTGATATTACTATTTTAGTACCATTGTCTTATAATACATTGGTAGAGCCTGGTATAACTTTATCAAAATGATGCAAGGTGCTACATGCTCAGATGTCAGTTCTGCAAATTGGTTTGTGGCAGTAGTTACACTAATGTCATTCATCTGCTTTACTTCTAGCAACAGGTTGTTGACTTTATCAAATATTTAGCAGATTCTACGCATTTTTTCTGTATTTTCAATAGTTGAGAGATAAAAGATATTAAAGTTTTTTTTCACAGATTTGCACTACTTCTGACCTGTCTCTTACTCTTTATACCATCAAGGAGTAGTCAGGGGCTGGGTTTCTTAAACAGAAGAGGTCAGTGGACATTAGGAGAGATATTTGATGGATAGCCGAATCGAGATTGCCAATTTTACACTGTCATCCAAAGTTAAAATGAGCCCATAGCAATTATTTACAATTTTGGTAAGATCTATCTCATTTACTGTTTCCTTAGCTCTTCAGAACGGTTGCTGCAATAATGATGAGTTTAAGTTATTCATCAGTCTTTACAGTAGACGGCTGTATATTTGGATGCTGGTGGAGAAATTTTCCATCAGTTGCAGATCCTAGTGTTTACTCTTGCATCTAAACTAACTGCTGGTTGCTTCAGCATGGCAGTTCATTTTGCAACTGCACAAAACTCTTGCGTGTTTTTTTTCTCAATCTGTTAGCAGTTTAACTGTGAAGCCTTGAAAGGACATATGTCTACACTTTAGCAGATGAATGTGTGATTGGGAAGGAACCCAGCTACACTAGATTATGTGGATGTTGTATGTACTGGAAGATCAGGTGGTTCAGAGGGCATGCCTGTAATAGTAAACACCTGATTTTTTTTTCATTCATTGCTGATTCCATTCTCTTAGTTATAACCTACCTCAGATCAATCTGCAGTTGGGAAGTAACATTGATCATGTAGATTCTCTTTCTATTGGCTGTTCTGGAGGAGACTGTCATCTTGCCAGTTCCATTTCCAAATGTGATTTCATAATTTGAACATGAGAAGAAGTATACACCCGCTTTTTGCGAAGGACAAAGCTGAAACATTGGCACTTCTATCTGAAGGTAGCTGCAAAGTGGATGATCTATCCCAAGCCTTCTCCTTCGATCCCCTCATTAATATGGTTCTTCACATGCTATTAAGAGTCTGATACAGCAAAGGCTATGGATCTCAACTTCCTGGCTGTAGTGTTGAGAACTTGTGCTTCGGAACTAGCTGCACCTCTGGCTATGTTATTCCACTACAGCTACAACACTGGCATCTAGCTGACAATGTAAAAGAATTGCCCAGTTATGTCCTGTCAACAAAAAGCTGGAGAAATCCAATCCGGCCAATTACAGCCCCATTATTTTACTTGGTAAAAGGTGATCTACATTAATTGCATACAGATGCTCTGTTTGGGTTCTGGCAGAACCATTCAACTCCAAACTTCATTGCAATCTTAGTCTAAACATGAACAAAAGAGCTGAATTTCAAGAGCGAGATGAGAATGATTGCCCTTGACATCAAGACAGCATTTGACCAAGTTTGACATCAAGACAGTGGGAATCACAAGGAGTGCAAGGGATGGGGTGAGTGGGAAACTCTCCATGTGCTGGATAACATCTGACAGAAATATGGTTGTGATTATTGGAGGCTGAGGACAATCATTCTTAGCCCCAAGACATTAATGCGGGAGTTCCTCAGGGGAACGTCCAAGGCCCAACCATCTTCGCTGTTTCATCAGCGACCTTTGTCAGAAGGTCAGAAGTGGGATTCTTTACTTATGATTGCACAATTTGCAGTTCATTCACAACTCTGTAAATAATTAAGTTGTCCATGCCTGCATGTAGCAATATTTGGACAACATTTGGATTTGGGCTGCTGAGTGACAATTAAAATTTGGTACAATAAATTTGTTAGGCAGTGGTCATCTCCAAAAACAGATGGGGCAGCACGGTGGCATAGTGGTTAGCACTGCTGCCTCTCAGTGTCAGAGACCCTGGTTCAATTCCGGCCTTGGGTGACTGTGTGGAGTTTGCTACGGTTTCCTCCCACAGTCCAAAGATGTGTATTGATTGTCCATACTAAATTGCCCCTTAGTGTCCGGGGGATTGGGGGTACACTCAATGGGCTGAATGACCTCCCATTGACACTTGCCTACATGAATTTATCCATCATCAATATCCTGGGTCTCATCATTGACCAGGAACCTAACTCTACCATCCACATAAATACTGAGGCTTCAAGAGCAGGTCAGGTCTCGATATACTGTGGTAAGTGACTCCCAAGACCATCAACAAGACACAATGAGTCAGGAGTCTGAAGCAATACTCTCTATTTGCCTGAAAGCTTGGTCAGTGTTCATGTCAGAATGACTCATTTGATTGACATCATGTTCACCAGATTAAACCTTCATTCCCTCCACCACCAGTGCACCATGCCACATGTAACACATGCAAGATGCACTGCAGCAAATATTTGACAGCACCCTCCAAACCCATAATCACTAATCCATGAAAGAACAAGGGAAGCAGCCATGTGAGAACACCACTACCTGCGAGTTCCCCTCCAAGCCACATGCCATCCAACTTGTAAATAAATCACAGTTCCTTCATTGTCCTTGAGTCAGAATCCTGGGATTAACGTTGTGAGTGCGTCAGAGGCTCAGTACCATCTTCTCGGGGGTAATACATTTTGGTCTCGTCAGTGATGCCCAAATCTGAAGAATTTTTTAAAAACCTTTCAGAAAATGGCTCGAATGGAGCAGATACTTTGCAGAAATTGATTCCACTTCAAATTTTGCACCCTTCATGCTGAGACTGTGTCCCATTCCTCCACCTAAAATGGGTCAGAATTTCTAGAATAATAACATTTACTTATCTTTATACTCTTTTATACCCTGAACACTCCAATAAAAACACCTTTCTGTCTGCATTCCTTCTGTTAATCCTGACATGTTCAACCTATGTCAACCTTAATTCCCAATTAAGTGAATTTTTGTACAGACACATCTGTATCAAGAAACCATAAGTCAGTACACTGTTTAAACATTTTGAATTTGGATAGTATGTCAGTTGCATACCAATTCAAACTGGGGAATTTTGTGGATATTTCGACTTTATCCCTTTGACCTTGCTTCTCCTACAGTACCTGAGTCAAGTGTCACTGTAGCTGCTTTTGTGTGCTTTTCTGAGGCTCTGCCCATAATAATCGCAACCTTCTCTGGTCCGATTCTTATGACTTTTTATTATTGTTTTTTGTTTTGACTCATGCCTTGCTCGACCCGTCGATCCAGCCCACACTCTTTGGTCACTCTGCCTTTCCGACTGAGCTACTCCACTGCTGGTCCTCTTGATGCATTGTCCCACTCAGTGAGTGGACAGACTATGCACTACAATCTCACAATGAGGGATCTGTCTGATTAGCAGCTGTTTATTTAAGCACTAACTCTGCAACATGTCCTTAGTGCTTCTCCATGCAGCCATTGCATTTTCAAGTCTCTGACGCTGTGACTGCATTACGGTTTAACCAAACGCTGAGGATCTCATGCTATGTATCACAATGTTCACCATGTTGTACCTGTACTTGATCTTGCTCCCACCATGTCACATTGTTATACTGATATAAGCAACAATCACTAATAAGGATTCTGGGTTCATTTATTTAGACTAGGCACAGGGAACATTTATGAATTGGTCAAAAACTTGAAGACATCGGCAGCAACTCTTTGTGTCTGTGTTCTTTGCTCAAAAGCAAAGGTGAAGCTAAGACAGGGTTGCGTGATGCACTTCCCATGCTGCTATCCCTCAAAGGCAACATATTCTGCTTTAGCTTCACAGGAATTTCATTAAATCTATAATGTCTGCAAAATGCTCCAGGGAATGCTCACGTGATCAAACCTCCAGGTATGCGTTCATGCAGTTGACAACCATACATAATGCCAATCGGATAAATTTAAATTTCCAGGCATTTTCCCTCCTTTGCCTCATTATTTCTGTATAGCTGTGGATGAACAATCCTCAAATGTAACGTGGCTCAGAAACCCTTCTTGTTCTACTCTGCTTATTGTCTCTAACCACCTGACAAGAACAAAGAACAGTACAGCACAGGAAACAGGCCCTTCGGCCCTCCAAGCCTGTGCCGCTCATTGGTCCAACTACACCATTCGTTTGTATCCCTCCATTCCCAGACTGCTCATGTGACTATCCAGGTAAGTCTTAAACGATGCCAGCATGTCCGCCTCCACCACCCTACTTGACTGCGCATTCCAGGCCCCCACCACTCTCTGTAAAAAACGTCCCTCTGATATCTGAGTTATACCTCGCCCCTCTCACCTTGAGCCCGTGACCCCTCGTGATCGTCACCTCCGACCTGGGAAAAAGCTTCCCACTGTTCACCCTATCTATACCCTTCATAATTTTGTACACCTCTATTAGGTCTCCCCTCATTCCCGGTCTTTCCAGGGAGAACAAGCCCAGTTTACCCAATCTCTCCTCATAGCTAAGGCCCTCCATACCAGGCAACATCCTGGTAAACCTTCTCTGCACTCTCTCCAATGCCTCCACGTCCTTCTGGTAGTGCGGCGACCAGAACTGGACGCAGTACTCCAAATGTGGCCTAACCAGCGTTCTATACAGCCGCAACATCAGACTCCAGCTTTTATACTCTGTACCCCGTCCTATAAAGGCAAGCATACCATATGCCTTCTTCACCGCCTTCTTCACCACCTTCTCCACCTGTGCTGCCACCTTCAAGGATTTGTGGACTTGCACACCTAGGTCCCTCTGTGTTTCTATACTCTTGATGGCTCTGCCATTTATTGTATAACTCCCTCCTACATTAGTTCTTCCAAAATGCATCACTTCACATTTATCTGGATTAAATTCCATCTGCCATTTCTCCGCCCAATTTTCCAGCCTATCTATATCCTGCTGTATTGTCCGACAATGTTCATCGCAAGTCCAGCCATCTTCGTGTCATCTGCAAACTTGCTGATAACACCAGTTACACCTTCTTCCAAATCATTTATATATATCACAAATAGCAGAGGTCCCAGTACAGAGCCCTGTGGAACACCACTGGTCACAGACCTCCAGCCGGTAAATCAAGCTCAGTAAATTTCAGCTCCAGCGCCTGTGGATGTCATGTACACCTATATTTTTCAGAAACTGCTACATTATGCCAGTAACATGCGACATGGATTTCAAATCTACTGATATGATAAATGGATGCAAATCAGACAGAAACTAAAGTAACTAAAAGTAGTTTCATGCAAGTTTTATGCAAACCATGTTTAAGTGACCTTTTTTCACTTAGCTATCTTATTCTGCTGATCTGTTGCAATTTGATTGGGGGCGATTCTCCCATCCCACTGCACTGATTTTGTTAGCACGGTGGGCCGGGAGATTCAAGTGGCGGCCGATGCACACTGGGCGTAGGGCCCTAAGCTCATCTCTTTTGGCGTCAACGGATCCATGCTGAAAATCAGCATAACTGACATTAGCAAGCGTTTATATACCTTTAATTAATTAGCGGGTGCGCGACTAGAATCTCTGCCCCTGCTAGTGTCTCCCCCCCACTCTGGCATGACATCATGCTGGCGGGGATTACAAAAGCTGTATAAAAGTTGGGACCTGGCGTGACAGCATTGAACAAGAGTAAGGAGGTAGCAGCTCTGGAGTTCAGGGTAGGTTAGAGGCAGGGTATGGAAACTTTCTGCCTGCTGTGGGGAGGTCCCTGGAGAGCTAGAAGTGCTGTTGGGGGCAGTAGCAGTCGGTGGGGGGGGGAGGTGCTGGGGGGAGGGGGTTGCTGGCTGCCCTCAAGATGTCTGGGGATGGTTGACATTGTAAGCACAGCACATGTACAGGTTTCAGAATGGGATGCACGCTCACCCTTGCAGCCCGAAGAAGTTTGTTCATCTTCTTGTGGTACTGCTCTCCAGACCGAGGGGTCAGTGTCCTGGCATTCACTGCAGATACCACTGCCTCCCATATGACGCTTGCTATGCGACCCCCTTGGGCAGAGGCCCTAAGTGGGATACAGCAGATGTCGCCTCTCCTCCACCGCTTCCAGCAAAAGTGCTCCAAGGGCACTTTTTCTTCAGGGCCATGTTCCTGGCACAATTTACTCCAGTTTTCACACACATTCGACACTTCAAATTCTTTTGGGAGAATCGCTTGAATAATCTATTTGTATCCATTCAAGACAATGGTCAGCAGAAGAAAACACTCGATTCAAAACCATGTAGTGCTTTTAAAATGGCTGCTAACAACTAAAAGTCACACTTAACTAACAATACTTTTACAGTTAATATCTATCTTATGAATCAAACCAGCACATTCAACACTTACAAAAAATGACTGTGGTTAACCTTTGTTATTTATAATTTGATTTTTACCCACTCATTCCAATTCGGGCTGAGCAGTTCTTTCATTAGTCTCCTTACCACTGTTGGCTTTTTGCAACTTTACAGTCATTTGGAATGTACAGAAAACCTCTCCACAAACAGCAAATGCTGGGACCATAATGGCTGCAGCCTCTCAATTGGCTCCCAGAAACAAATAAAAAGAATGATATCTGGTCTAACTCCTGATCTTAAAGCAACATATCATCCGGTCTACCCTAAGGAATACCATGGAAGATATGCTAGTATGTAAATTATACATCATAGAATAGAACCATACAGCGCAGAAGAAGCCCTTCAGCCATCGTCACATTAGAAACACCTAAACTCCCACCTAATCCCATATGCCAGCACTTGGCCTATAGCCCTGAATGTTATGATGTGCCAAGTGCTCATCCAGATACTTTTTAAAGGATGTGAGCCAACCCGCCTCTATCACCCTCCCAGGCAGCGCATTCCAGGTCGTCACCACCCTCCAAAAAAAAGTTTTTCCTCGCATCCCCCCCTAAACCTCCTGCCCCTCAACCAGATACAAGTCTCATCTACTATCATTACTGTTGTGTACATACAGTCACAGGATTGTTACAGTGTACTGGCTCTCTCCAAATGAGCACCATGACTTAGTGCCATTCCCATGCTTTTTCCCCTTTCCCCTGCACATTATTTCTATTCCAATTCTATTCAATCTCTTGCTTGAACCTGCCTCCGCCACACTTCCAGGCCAGGCATTCCAGACCCGAGCCGCTCACTGTGCTTTTTCACAAATTGCAATGATGGACTGATTACCATCCATGATTTTGAATAAGGAGTCTTCTGCACTCTGCTGCTCAGAGACACCAGTGTCTGGCAGATGCTTCATTTTCAGAGAGGGAGAAGAGCCATCAGAGCTATAGTTTATTTTTAACATGCTAACGTCAGATGCAAGTCGTGCAGTGAATTGTTTCAGAGTGATTTGCGTAATCTCTTGTTAGGCAAACACCTAACACATTTGTGTGCCTAATACCCAGTAATAATTATACATCTTTAAGCACAGCAATTATATTATCCACTTGCTATGAGGCATATTGTAAAAAATATCTTCTCATTTCTCCTACCAACCTGATGTCAGTTGCCACTTTAAGCATTTTTTAAAGTTTTGTTGTTCTGCTCTTCTGCAGGTGGGGGTTACTCTCAACTTGGTGCCTTGCCCACCAGAATTGCAATTTCCAAATTCTGCAGTCAAACAGAGGCAACCTTATCAGGATTAGTTTTTGCTGCCTTTCTCTTTGTATGTTTTAGCTTCCATCTTTCATTCTGATGAGTGTGACTTCCTTTGAAATGATGCATTGCACAGTTTACCTTCTTCAGAAAAGACAAAACCTAATCGAGAACCGAAACAGAGGATAAAACTATTGGATAGGAAAATACTTAAGGCTGTTACAAAGGATGCGATCCATGCTCTCTAAACAAGGCAGGAATGAACACATGACTATGTGTTAGCAACTACATAATAGCAACTATTGCCTAAAGTAGTTACTATTTCATTTTTTTAAAAATTGATAACTATCTGGAAATGTGTTTGGACAGTTCAATAATTAGTATAGATTGTGACATGTATAAAGACATAGAAGTTGCAATATGGAAACAGGCCATATGGCCCAACCAGCCCATGTAAGCATCATATAATGATATAGCAGAGGAGGCCATTTAGCCTGTCTTGCTGTTTCTAATTCTTTAAAAGAGCTATTCAATTAGTCTCATTTCACAGTATTTTCCCATAGTCTTGAAAATTTTACCTGTCAAGTGTTTATCCAGTTCCTTTTGAAAGTTGTTAGTGAATCTGCTTTCACCGCCCTTTCCAATTCATAATAAATAGCTATGAAGGAAGGTTTTCTTTATCTCACCACCAGTTTTTTTGCCAGTTTATCTTGTGCATGACCAAATAGCTCCCATAACATTTTCTCATGTATTCATTCATTCACTTGATCTTCTTTCACCGATTTAATCTAGAATGTTGATTGTAGTTTTTACTTCAACCACGAACCCTAGAAGTGAATGCCAGAGTTGTCAACCCTCTAAAGAAGATTTTCTCACCCTTTGTCCTTTTGTATTTCACCTTGATTCAGTGACTTCTTCTCTCGGCCCCATAACTACTAGCAAAGGTTTTCTATCTCCCCTGCCCCAACTTTTCATTATTTTAAATACTAATGATCAACTACTCCACAGAATGTGATCTTTCTGCAGCCCTGGAGTAGGGAAGCAAGAGTGAATATATATAAATATTTCAACAATTTTTTGATTTTCTTTGCAGAGTGTGACATTAGTGTCCCTTTAAGAGATTTTTTAAAAATCATGATCGCTGTAGCTCTCTGTCAGTGGCCGCGATTTTCCCAAAAGTGCTGAATTGGTGAGAGAACTGTTCTAAATCCCAACTGTTCGGTCAGTTCAGCTTCTCACCTGAATCTTCGCACTCTGTGCACTGAAGAGGTCCCAGTCGGGAATCTCATTAAAAACCCGGGGGGCGGGGGGGGGGGGGGCGGGGCGGGGGCGTGCGAGGCGTATTCGTGCTGGGGTTTGACAGTTCTGGAGATCTGCGCATGCGCAGTGGCCCCAAACTGACAAACTCCAGTTTGCTGGCCAGCCTGGAACCACCGCAGTGCTGCCCCTCCAGTGCCCCCCCATCAACGGCCCGATCGCGGCCCCCACAGCAATTCCTGGGCCAGCCCCCCAGCAGTGGTGATTTTCACCCCCACCCCCCCCCCTCCCCACCCCCCCCCCCCCCTCCCCACCCCCCCCCCGAGTCTGCCCCAATCACTGCCCTCCCTCCATCTCAGAGCGATCCTGTCTGCAGAGTGGCAGCAGGATCCCCAACGCCACCGATTGCCCATAGGCCCCGCCCACAGCAGGCCCCATCCCTTGGCAATTCCCGATGCCCGGTGAGCAGTGCCAAGATGCCCCCTGGGCATGGGCACTTTGCCTGGTGGGCAGTGCCAGGAGCACAGGCTAGCACTGCCAGGGTGCCCATGCCCAGGGGCACCCCCCCCCCGCCCAACCCCTGGGGAGCCCTGATTGCCCCCCCCCCCCCCCCCCGTTCACTCCGGCGGGGTCTTCCGCTAGTTCCCCAAAAGTGGGGAGCTAGTCTGAATCCGCTGGAATGAAGTACTCCTGACGGGGCGGGAGATTCAATCGGGACCTGAAAATATACATATTTAAAATACATGCAGAAAAGATTTAAATGACTTACCTGCCTTCCCGCCGGTTTCCAGCATGGTCTGACCGGTGTTTGTTCGCCGACTCTGGGCACGTGCGCAAATCCCTGATCAAGGCCGCAGACTCGCGTTTCCCACCGCGACCCGACACAAAAGTTGCGGGTTGCAGTGGGAGAATTGCGGCCTGTGTTTCTCAGCTCACAGCCTTAAGTGATGTCATTGTTGGGAGGAGAAAAAAACTGTGTGCAGCTCAGGTGACAAGTGTTGTTTTTAGTTTTGTTTTAGCTGCAGTGTTAGAGGCAGTCTTAAAAGCAAGCTGGAAAAGATGTCTCTTTTTCTCTCTGTTTTTATTTTGGAAGTTCTACCAGTTAGCTGAAAGCACATCTTGTTTGCCATCCTGCAGTAAAGAATCTGTGTTTTGGGGGGCTGATGACTATAAGCTGCTCTGAGTTTTCAAGATCATTTGAAATCAGCTTTCAACCCAGGGAACTGGATTCCAACATCATGTGAGCCTTGGCCTATGCAGTGATAAATCTGTTTAAAGGGTTTTGTTTTTTGGATTTTGGTTTTAATTGGAACATATTAGAAATATTCATTAAGAGTTATACCTTATAGCGGTTGTTTTGTTTCTTGTTTGTAATTGATAAAGGTTCTAATTTTATTACCATACATGTTAACTATATTCTTAAATGAACTTTGTTTGTTAAAAGCTCCCTCGTGGGCCAATTTGAATTATACCTGAAGTGAAACATCTCATGTTTACCGTAGCCAAAGTCGAGACGCAAAACCTGAGGTTCAGGCAGGCTTCATAAAACACTTTGGAGTTTCTGACTTGAACCATAACAAGAGAAGAATATATTGTGCACAACTTTCCTTCATGCAGATAACTAGTAGAATAGTACCTTTTGGTAAGAATGGATTTTGCGCTGTCTTTGAAGGGGCAAACTTGTTGACCCAAATGCAGGGTGCGGGTAAACAACTTTTCTTGTTCCATACTTTTTTTTAACTTTCTTACGTTGGCCCCACAATAATTAGGGAAAAAAATCTCTCTTTGTTCAATAACAAAAAAACTATATGAGAGTAGTCATTTGGATGCTTGGAATGATTCTTTTTAGGATAATTTGGGTTTTGGAGGGCCTGTAATGTGAGTATTTGCAAAGTCAAGATTGCTTCAGACTTTAGCCAAATGTTTAATCTGCTGGAAATGCATATCAGAGATCTGGGCACATTATGAATGGCTTTCTAACCGTTTAGAATCTTTGCTTTGTTGTTTCCCTGGTACAGCCCATCTTTAATCTCACATTTGAAGCATGTAAACTGAAGTATACCAAGCATATATCTCAATCTCTACCCGAGCAACAGGAAAATAAGACTTGCAAAAGGCATTATGCCTCCATCCTTCTCCTTTATCTAAATACGAAAGCCTTCTATATGCCTGTCTGCTAGATTGCATAGATACTCTCTTTGTTGGCTTTCAGTGTTAACACCTTCTAAATTGCAGCTGACCCAACACTCTGCCACATGCATGGAAAGAAATTACAACATGCTGCTGTGCAGAGGGACCTGGGGGTCCTTGTGCATGAGACGCAAAAACCCAGTCTGCAGGTGCAACAGGTGATCAAGAAGGATGTTGGCAAGGGGAATAGAATATAAAAGCAGAGATGTCTTGCTGCATCTGTACAGGGCATTGGTGAGGCTGCAGCTGGAATACTGTGTGCGGTATTGGTCCCCTTATTTGCGGAAGGATATATTGGCCTTGGAGGGAGTGCAGAGAAGGTTCACCAGGTTGATACCAGAGATGAGGGGTGTTGATTATGAGGAGAGACTGAGCAGATTGGGTTTGTATTCGTTGGAATTTAGAAGGCTGAGGGGGGATCTTATAGAGACCTATAAGATAATGAAGGGGATGGATAGGGTAGAGGTGGAGAGATTCTTTCCACTTAGAAAGGAAACTAGAACTAGAGGGCACAGCCTCAAAATAAAGGGGGGTCAGTTTAGGACAGAGTTGAGGAGGAACTTCTTCTCTGAGGGTGGTGAATCTCTGGAATTCTCTGCCCACTGAAGTGGTGGAGGCTACCTCGTTGAATATGTTTAAATCACGGATAGATGGATTCCTGATCGGTAAGGGAATTAGGGGTTATATGGATCAGGCGGGTAAGTGGAACTGATCCACTTCAGATCAGCCATGATCTTATTGAATGGTGGGGCAGGCTCGAGGGGCTAGATGGCCTACTCCTGCTCCTATTTCTTATGTTCTTATGTTCATCCTGTCGCAACCTAAGTCCTGTTCATCCTCACCTCAGTTCCCACTGACCTAAACACCTCACATTTAATATCCTTGTTTATATGAATTATGACCTTTTTGTTTGTTTGTGGGTCTATCCTTAATTGCAATTGAGAAGGTGGTGGAGTGATGCCTTACATGAGGAAAAGGTTTTTCATATCGTAAGTAGTTAGGCTCTGGAATACTGTGTCAGAGAGTGTAGTTGAGGCAGGTCCAATTGAGGTATTCAAGAGGAAAATAGATGAACTGAAAAGGAAGAATGTGCAGCATTTTGGGGAGAATGTGGGGGTATGGCTCTAGGTGAATTGCTCATTTGGAGAGGCAGTTCAACATGACAGGCTGAATGGCCTCCTTCTGAGCTGTAACAATTCTGTGATTCTTGAACTGCTGCAGTCCTGCAGTGTAGGTTCATCTACAGTATTGTTTGGAAGAGAGTCCCAAGGTATTGATCCAGAACAATGAAGGAACAGTGATATATTTCCAAGTCAGGATGATGTGTGATTGGAGGCAAATTTTCAAATGGTAGTGTTCCCATGTATCTGTTGCCCTTGTCCTAGGTACCTGAGGACGCCAGTTTGGAAGGTGGTGTCAAAGGAGCCTTGATAATTTGGTGTAATGCACCTTATAATTGTGCACTGTATGCCATTGGTGAAGGGAGTGAAGGTTTAATGTGGTGGATGGGGTGCTGATCACGTCAGCTGTTTTGTTCTAAATGATGTCCAGTTTCTTGAGAATGTTGAAGCTGCACTCATCCAGACAAGTGAAGAATATTGCATCTCTCTGACCAGTGCCTTGTAGATGGTAGCCAGATATTGGAGAGTTGTGAGATGAGTTACTTTGCAGAATTCCCAATCTAACCTGCTATTATAGCCACAATATTTATATATTTGTGGTTCAGTTTTGGTCAGTGGTAACCCCTTGGTGTTGATTGTGGGGAATTCAGCGATGATGATGCCATTGAATGTCAGCGGGAGATGGTTGGATCCTCTCTTACTGGAAATGATCATTGCCTGGCACTGAAGTGACAAGTAACATCCATAGCACACATCGGTCCAAACCTGAATGTTGTCCACAGGATGCCCATATATGCACGGACTACTTCAGTGTCTGAGAAGTTGTGAATGGTTTTGAATGTTCTGCATTCATCAGTTAATATTCCCAGTATCAACCTTATGTTGGAGGGAAAATCATTGATGAAGCAGCTGAAGATGGTTTCATCTAAAACAGTATCCTGAGAAACTCCTACAATGATGTCCTTGGACTGAGATAAATGGCCTCCAACAACTGGAACTATCTTCCTTTGTACTAGGTATGACTCCAAGCAGAGGAGAGTTTTCACCTGATTCCCATTGACTTCAACTTGACTAAGGATTCTTGATGCCACAATTGGAAAATGCTGCCTTGATGTCAAAGGTAGTCACTTTCAGCTCAGTCCAGTTATTTTGTCTATGTTTGGACCAAGGCTATAATGAGTTCTGGAGCCGAGGGGCTCTGGCAAAATCAAAACTGAGTGTGGGAGAGCAGGTTATTGCTGAGTAAGTTTCACTTTATCACAATATTGCTTGTACATTCCATCATTTTGCTGATGATCGAGAGTACACCAATGGGGTGATGATTGGGCAGGATTGGATTCGTCCTACTTTTTGAGAACAGGATAATCCTGGGCAGTTTTCCACATTGTCAGGTAAATGCTAACGTTGTACTATAGTGGAACAGCTTGGCTATGAGCACAGCTGCTTCTGGAGCATCAATCTTCAGTACAATAGCCAAGATGTTATCAGGGCTTATAACCTTCACTGTATTCTGTGCATTTAGCCATTTCACGAAGTGAATTGAATTGGTTGAAGACTGGCATCTGAGATGCTGGGGACCTCAGGAGGAGACAAATGTGGATCATCCACTCAGCAATTCTCAAAGGAAAATGGATAAATATTAACAGCATGGAAAAGGGTAGGACTATAGGATTAAGCGGGTAGCTCTTTCATAAAACTGTTGTAAGCATGGAAAACCAAATGACCTCTTTACTTTAAAATCCTATGATTTTATGCTGTTAAAATATTAATGTAAATGTATTATTGTGAGTAAAGTTGGGACTAATCAGGCCTACAATTGTAAGAGAAGCGGGGTGTACTTACACACCACATGGACTGTAGCAGTTTAAGAAGAGAGCTCAGCACTTTATGGGCAGTTAAGGATGGGTAATAAATGCTGGCCTTGCCACTCATACCCATATCCAATGAATTAATCAAGTAAAAAGTTTGCAATTGTAAGTGTAGTTGGGAATTATTGGGCCTGCAATTGTATTGTGGGTCACATCTATTGTGTGAAATGTTTAATTTTATCAGAAATGCCTAATGGTGAATGGTTTTGATCTGAGAAGCTACCTTCCAACTTCCCCACCTTTTTACTTTCTTTTATTTTGTTCTTAGGTTGTTTGATGTATGCACTGTGTCTCGAACAGACCGAGAGACAAAATTGACTCTTGTTTTCGAACATGTTGATCAAGATTTGACTACCTATTTGGAGAAAGCCCCAGCGCCAGGAGTGCCTGCAGAAACAATTAAGGTATAAAGAATGATTTTTCATACAAATAGTTTCTATTTTAGATCATTCAAAACAAATGCTATCTGAAAAGTTGGCAGCAAGATTTGATATATTTACTCTTATAATGCAAAGATTTTATCATGTAAATTTCTTCCATATTAAGAGAGTTAATTTGACTTGGACAATAATGTATAGTCTGCAGTAATTGATCAGTTACCTGTTTTACATTTCTCACAATCAGGAAGGAAATCTAACAGGCGCGGGATCCGTTATCATCCATTTCACTTATCACTCACATTCAAAATGAGTCCTAAGGACAGAAGGAGTAATTTTTAAGTTCAAAGTATGCATGTGTGGATTTCTTCTGGCATTGCATACAGTGAATTGAAGGATAAGCTGCTTTGCAACAAAGGATGTTCAAGTCACATGGAAGATAATATTCTGTCCTTTGTTTGATTTCCTTCCATTTCCCCTCCATTTCATATCTACATTTCTATCCGCATTCTCTTATTCGTCATTTCCCATGCACCCCCCCAACCCCAATTAAGTCTGCTTAGCCAAACATGATGGTTGTTATTTACTTTCTGTGTGCAATGAGATGGACTAATCATGGTATGATTAGAGCATAGAAGGAGGCCATTTGACACATTGGAGCTTTGCTGGCTCTCTGCAAGTGCAACTCTCCTAGTCTACTTCCCTGTCCTGTAAATATTTTCTTTTCAGATAATTATCCAGTTCTCTTTTGAAGGCCCTAATGGAATTTGCCTCCAACATATACTGAGGTAATGCATTCTGAATCATACTTAACTGCATGAAAAGGTTTTTCTTCATATTGCCATTGTTTCTTGTGTCAATCACCTGCAATCAGCACCTCCGGTTCTCGATCCTTCTGCGAACAGGAACAGTTTCTCCCTATCTACTCTGTGCAGACCCCTCATGATTTTGAATACTTCAATTACATCTCTTTTGAAACTTCTCCAAGGAGAACAGTGCCAGCTTCTCTGATCTATCAATGTAACTGGTTCCAGGGCTGATGAACTTCATTCACATGAATCCTTTCTGCGCCCTCTCCAATATTTTCACGCCACGTAAAATGTGGTGCCTAGAACTGGATGTAATACTCCAGTTGATGCTGAACCAGTGTTTTGTGCAGATTTATCATAACCTCCGCATTTTTGTACCCTCTGCTCCAATTTATAAAACCCAGTATCCCATTTGTATTATTATCAGCTTTCTCAATCTGCCTTCTGATTCGTGCATGTATACACCTAGGTCCCTCTGCTCCTGCACCCACTTTAGAATTGTATCCTTTATTTTATATTACCTTTCTTCATTCTTCCTACTTAAATGCATCACTTTGTACTTCTCTGCATTAAATTTCAACTGCCACTTGGTATATAGAGATATGTATGAATCTCCCCTGTGGTCCGAGGATATGCAACAGATCAGCAGGTTCTTTACTATATTGGGGTGCCCAAGACTATCGGCAGTGCTGCGAATGTTTCCTCACTAATGGGCAGAGTTTTCCATGCGCCGTTTCTCAGCAGTGGGATCTTCTGGTCCCACCATTGTCAATGCGATTTCCCAGGGAACGCACCTCCCGCTGCCAGGAAATCTGCAGCGGGATGCGCCATCGGTGGGACTGAGGATGTCGCCAGTGTGAACAGCTGGAAAATTCCGGTGAATGTCTTGGATCATTAATATTTATTACCTGCTTATTTCTAGTTAATTTTTCTATGGCCATATCTATCCAAATTGAATTTAAATTCAATATTCAATCCCATTCAATATCCAGTACAGGATGAACAGAAATTTCTTCCACCGAAGACCGAAGTGATCTTCTTAGCTCCCCACCATAAACCACATTCCACAGCCACCAGCTCCATCCCTCTCCCAGGCAATCATCAGAGGCTGAACCTCAGTGCCATGTTTGACCTGGAGATGAGATTCCAACCACATCTCCAAGTTATCACTACAACTATTTATTTCCAGCTCCATAACACCACACTGCTCCATACCTGCCTCAGTTCAACTGTGCTGAAACCCCCTTTCATGCCTTTGTTATCTCTAGGCTTGACAATTCCAATGCGCATGCGACTGGAGTCCTACATTCTACACTCAGTAAACTTGAGATTATCCAAAACTTTGCTGTCAGTGTCCTAACATGCACCAAGTCCCATTCACTCATCACCCCTGTACTCACTGACCTACATGGTTCCAAATTAAGCAATGCCTGCATTTTTAAAGTTCTCATCTCCTGGTTTTTAAATCCCACCCCCCTTCCCCGTGGCTTTGCCCTTCCTTATCTCCTCCAGCCCATAGCCTTTGAGCCACGGTAGCACAGTGGTTAGCACTGCTGCTTCACAGCTCCAGGGACCTGGGTTCGATTCCCAGCTTGGGTCACTGTCTGTGTGGAGTTTGCACATTCTTCTCGTGTCTGCGTGGGTTTCCTCCGGGTGCTCCAGTTTCCTCCCACAGTCCAAAGATGTGCGGGTTAGGTTGATTGGCCATGCTAAAAATTGCCCTTAGTGTCCTGAGATGCGTAGGTTAGAGGGATTAGTGGGTAAATATGTAGGGATATGGGGGTAGGGCCTGGGTAGGATTGTGGTCGGTGCAGACTCGATGGGCCGAATGGCCTCTTTCTGTACTGTAGGGTTTCTATGATTTCTATGATATCTGTATTCCTCGAACTCTGGCCTTTTGAGCATTCCTGATTTCAGTCCTCCACTATTGGTGGCCATGCCTTTGGTCCTCCATGCCCTTAACTAGGAAAGGATTTTGTACTTAAACTTCTGCTTCTCCCTACCTCCCCTTGCTTTGTAATACACTCCTTAAAGCCCATCTCTTCGATCAAGATTTTAGTCATCTGCTCCATTATCTTCTTGAATGGCTTTACATTGTTCGTATTAAGTGTTTCGTATCATTTTACCACTTTAAAAGTGCTACATAAATGCATGTTATAGTTAATGTAGTAGTTGGCATTGACATCCAGAATAAGCTGGATTAGAGCTTGGCTGTTTGAGAGTGAAGTCGGAAAACATTACTTCTTCACACACAAGGTAATGAAAATCTGCAGTTCTTTTCCCAAAAAGCAGCTGAGACTTGGTCATTGAGAATTTCAAGACTGGGAATGATGGGGTTTTGTTAGGCTACGGTATTCAGCTTTACAGAACAAAGGTGGATCGATGGAGTTGTGATATAGATCGAAAGTGATTCATTGTTATAAAACCTTTTAAAGAGGCATTTAAGTTCAATTATTTCCCATTCCGGGTTAAACCTGTAATGAATCCAGAAATGCCAGTGTTTATGTAATGTTGTTCATTTGCTATATGGAGTCCATCATCTTTTCTTTATATCAGCAGAGAGTATTGACATTGAACTTTTCTGTTGCCTGTGTCGTTTACTGATGGCTGAACAAAATTTGATGGGAGAAAAAGAGCTGAAGCCATCACTAATGATACAATTGAATCCAAAATGTTCTGATTACAAACGTACAGGTTTAATTTTGATTTACAGGGACACAGATCTTCTCTTCACTGATTTCACATTTTAACCCAAATTCAGCAAAAAAAAAACCTCTTAAATGAAAGTACCTGTTAATAAGCAAGTGTGCAGCGCTGATTCTACAACACGGAGGAGCAATGTTCAGCATGAGGCATTGCAAATGCACAACTCCAAATTTTCAAACAATCAATATTAATGAGAAACATGAAATAGGAGCTGGAGTAGGTCTTTTACGCTCATTGAGCGCCTGCCCCTCCATTCTTTATGGTCATAGGTGATTTTCTACTTCCACTCTCGCTTCCTGCACTATCCCCACATCTGGTAATTGCCTTCGTACACCAAACATTGTCTACACCTGTCTTGAATATATTCAACAACAACTGAACATCCACATCTCTTTAGGGTAGACTTTGACAGCATCTTCCAAACCTGCGGCGACTACAACCTTGAAGGATGCCATCGGACACCACCACCTGCAAGCTCGTCTGCAAGCCACACAGCATCCTGACTTCGAACTCGGGATGTGAGCCCCTCATAAGTATCTCATCTCTGCTCTTGTAACCATGATGCTGATGTTTCTGGCTCAGTTAACCTTCTGGTTAACTGAGAAGGTTAACCAGAAGGTTAACCCCCAGAGTTAAATGATAGGGGATATAGCAATGGTGATGCTTTTGAAGGTCAAGGGCAGGTAGGTAGGCCTTTTCTTACTGAAGATGGCACTTATGTGATGCATATGCCTTCCATGATCATGATCCAGGCATCAAAATCAGATATCACATGGACAGGCAGCTGCTCAGCCTGAGACCAAGCTAAAGACCAAGATCTCCAATGCCATACTTCGTGATTTCCTACTGGCTGATGACAGTACACTGCCTGCTAGTTCAGAACTGGATGGTCAATGTAACATGGTCTTGTTCTCAAATGCAAGCAACAACTTCAGCCTCATGATCAGCACAAAGAAAATTGAAATAATGTACCAACCTACTCCAGGAAACTCTATTGCGTGCACACGGTTGCAGCCCATGATCAGAACCTGTCAGCAGTGGATAAGTTTACTCTTCTCGACAACACACACTCTCTTGAGCTATTCATGACATAATATGGGCAGGAATTGCCAAAGCAAGTGCAGACTGCAAACATCTGGGAATGAAGAGGAGTAATTCTGCCTAACAAATTGGAAATCTATGGAGCAATAGACCTGACCATTGTGTTTTACACAAGATTTGGCTGTGTATCAGTGCCATGTCAAGAAGCTCAATCACTTTCATTTGAGCTACCTTCAGAAGCTTCAGCTGGAAGGACAAAAAAGTGGACTTGTGGGTGCAAACCTGAGCTGAGTATTCACATTATATTGAGAGTCGCCTTTGAATTGGGCTGGTCAAGTAACCAGAATGCTTGACATTTGCTCACCAAAATGAATCTTCTATGGAGAGTTTAGGTCTGAATTGTGCTCTTAGTGGTCAAAAGAAGCACTATAAGGACACTTTGAAGGCTTTGATTTCTGGGAGAAAGTCACCCAGAATCACTGCACCTGGTCCAACCAACTAAAAAATGCTATGCTCCTTCGAAAGCAAGTGCTTATTAAAGACTGAGAGAAACTGCAACGAGAGGAAATCCCAAGCCAGCAACTTTCCCAAACCTTAAATATCTGCAGTATCCTGTCCTATTTTCAGCAGAACCTTCTGGTCACAGATCAGCCTTAGCAATCTCCTACATATCCACCAGAACCCTAACACACATGGTCATCTTTGCCTTGAAGGACGAACAAAGAAGGAAGGATGTGATGCAAGCAGTATCCGCCAGCTAAATTGTAGATTGGCATGGGGCAACTTCATTATCAGAAGAGTTCTGAATGTAACAACACATTGGAGTTGCCAGCTAACAGCCCTACTTCTAAACTTATGATTGGAAGAAAGGTCATTGATGAGGCTGTAATATCTGGATGTGACAGCCACAAGCATCTTTCTTTGTAACAGGTATTACTTCAAGCAATCGAAGGTTTTCCACTTACACCCCAGTTGATCCAAATTTTGCAAGGAGTACCTGGTGCTGGTCTCAGTCAACGCATTCTTGATATCACCTGCTGTCTAAAGTGTAGCTGCTTTAAACCTCTTAAAATAGAATTTTCAACTTTCTTGATTTGCTTAAGCTAAAGAGTTTAGGGGTAATTTTACAAAATCTCATGACAAACAAAAAATCTCAGGGAGCACAGTTTGAATTTCAGATTGTTCTTTTTACTGGTGAGTCAGTGTTCCATGAGCAAAATTGACTCTTGTTATAATTCTACTTACTAAGTCCATAACTTGTCCTAAAATGAATCTTGGCTTGATAAGCACAACCAACAGAAAATAATGCATTTTTGTATTTGACTGCAGACAAAACATGCAGTGAATGTCCCAAATTAAGAACATCTTCAATAAACCAGCAATATTATTTAATGGAACAGTTCAGTCATGTATTTTAAACAGGTTAATATCTCCATGAAAGTTAACCATATGTCTATAATAAAACATAACTGTGATCCAATAAGTCATTACCTTTCTTTGGTCTACAGCTACTTCCAAATTATATCTTATTATGCTTTGAATATGAAAGGCTCATGATACACCTGCTTCATCCTCAGAAAAGCTAGCTTGTGGTTATCAATTTTTTTGTTGTCAAAAAATATAAAAGACAAGTTTGATGATAGCAGCAGTTAAATGAAAATGAACCTACATCAAGAAAGGATGACTGTAGGGGCTAATAGGTGAAATTATCTGTTTTAAATCATCAACTGCTGTTTTTCTTGCTTCAGGGCTATGTGACAACATGTTTCTGTCTGAACAGACAGATTTCTTGTCTTCATGATAATGCTTTAATGAAGCATAAGGAAAGATAACAAAATGACATAAAATAGACGACATCTGCTGTGATCAGAGGCTGGCCAAAGAAAACAATATTGCTGCTTTGAGCAGAGCTTTTTCAAACCAGCAAATGTCCCTTCATTTTATCGTGTAGCTTTTTGTTGTTGTCTTCATTATGCACTTCTAAATGTAAGATCAGCCCTCGCTTTGTACAATACACCACCTTTACTTTCACTGTGTGTCAAGATAAATATTCGTAACCTCATTTCAACTTTCCAGTCACTTCCTAACAATTTGCAAAATGAAGTAATAGGTCTCTCGGATCTTTCAATGTTTCAATGTGGGGTCTTGGCAGGGCATCTAAACAGGCCTTTTGCAACCAGTGTCAAAGCCATTTAAAAAGAATTGGCAGGACAGCGTCCCCATTAATTTCTGCATGTCACATGCTGTCATGCAAGTTACACCAGAGGAAATGACCGTTAAAAAGTATGGTTACAGCACTTAGACCAACCCCCCCACCCCCCCCAGACGTTCGCCCTTGGGTTAAACAAGTGGATACAATTAACTGCTATCTGCAAACAGCTGCAGGAAAAAAAGGTCTGTTGCTGGGGCCTCAGTACAAGGCTGAAATTTAAATGCATCTGGTCTATGAGCAACAGTTTTTAGGATATGAGCTATTCAATTGTTTAACTCTTAAGGCCAGGACAAAAAAAAATATTTTGCTACTCAGGCTCTTCCCATCCTAATGATCAGCACATTTTCTTTTTGCAATTGTACCCTCTTGGAGGAACAATTCCTTATAAAATAATCCAGATAAGGTGCAGTTTTGTTTGCTGGCAAACCAAAAAAAAGCATTAATTTGCTCACTGGTGAACTAATGTGAAGATTTACAATAATGCTTTCTCACAACAAAAATTGTGGATTTTGCATTGAGAATGAGCACATGAGCTCAAAATGAAAGGAAACAAAGTAGGAGACAGCAACTCACAAGTCTACTAAATTTCTGTATAGAATTAAAATTTGCTTTATTTTATCTTTGCACCTTTTAATGAAAAAGATTATTTGTGGAGAAAATAATGTTTCAGTAAGAAATACTAATTTGATTTGCAGAATGCTTCATAAAATGTTCTTCAAAAATAAATGCGTGCATTTCAAGGAATCTGGGTTTCACTGGCAAGGTCAGCATATACTGTCCATTTCTAATTGTCTTTTGAGAAGATGGTGGTGAGCTGCCTTCTTGAACCGCTGCAGTCCATATGGTGTTAGGGAGGGAGTTCCAGAATTTTGACTCCGTGACAGTGAACGAACGGCAATATATTTTCAAGTCAGGATGGTGAGTGGCTTGGAGGGGAACTTCCAAGTTGTGGTGTTCCCAAGTATCTGCTACCCTTGTCCTTCGAGATAGTAGTGGTCATGGGTTTGGAAGGTGCTGTCTAAGGAACCTTATGAATCCTTGCAGTACACCATGTAGATGATACAGACTACTGCCACAGTGTGTTGGTGGTGGAAGGAGTGAATGCTTATGTAAGAGGTGCCATTCAAGCAGACTGCTTTGTCCTAGATGATGTCAAGCTTTTTGAGTGTTGTTGGAGCTGTATTCATCTCGGCAACTGGAGGGTATTTTATCACATTCCTGACTTATGTTTATAGATGTGGACAGGCTTTGGAGACTCAGGAGGTGAGCTATTCACGCTGGATTCCTAGCCTCTGATCTGCTCTTGTAGCCACGGTATTTATATGGCTAATCCAGTTTAGTGTCTAGTCAAATGTAACCCCAGGATGTTGATTAATGGGGGATTCAGTGATGGTAATGTAATGGGGTGGTGGTTAGATTCTCTCTTGTTGAGACGATCATTGCCTAGCACTTGTATGGTGCGACTATTACTTGCCACTTGTCAGCCTAAGCCTGGATATTGTCCAGGTCTTGCTGCATTTGGACACTGACTGCTTCATTATCTGAGGAATCCTAAATGTTGCTAAACATTGTGCTATCATTGGCAAACATCCCCACTTCTGACCTTATGATGGAGGGAAGGTCATTGATGAAGCAGTTGATTGGGCCTAGGACACTACCCTGAGGAATTTCTGCAACAATGTTCTGGAACTGAGATGATTGACCCCAACAGAAACAGCCATCTTTCTATCTTCCAGATATGCTTCCAACCAGCAGAAAATTTTCCCCCAGATCCCCATTGACTCCCGTTTTGCTGGAGCTCCTTGATGTCATACCCGGTTGAATGTTGCCTTGATATCAAAGGCAGTCACCCTCACCTCACCTTACTTTTGGTGTTCAGCTCTTTGTCTTAAACCAGGCTGTAATGAGATCAGGAACTGAGTGACCCTGGCGGAACTCAAACTGAGTGTCAGTGAGCAGCTTATTGATAAGCAAGTGCCACTTGTTAATACTTCTGTTGATGACCCCTTCTAAGACTTTACTGATGATTGAGAGTACACTGATGGGGCGGTAACTGGCCAGCTTGGATTTCTCCTGCTTTTTGTGTATAGGACATACCTGGGCAATTTTCCACATCGCTGGATAGATGCCAGTGCTCTGGCTGTACTGAAACTGCATGGCTAGGGTTGTGGCAAATGCTGGAGCACAAGTTTGTTCTATTGCTGGAATATTGTCAAGGCCCATGGTTTTTGCAATATTCAGTGCCTTAAGCCATTTCTTGATATCACATGGAGTGATTTGAATTGGCTGAAGACTGACATCTCTGATGCTGCAGATCTCCGGAAGGGGCTGAGATGGATTATCCACTTGGCATTTCTGGCTGAAGATTGTTAGAATGCTTCAGCCTTATCTTTGGCTCCTCCATCATTGGAAATGGGGATATTTGTGGGGCCTCCTCCTCCAGTGAGTTTAATTGTGCACCACTGTCTACGATGTGGCAGGACTGCAGAACTTAAATCTGATTCATTGGTTGTGGAATCGCTCAGCACTACCACTTGCTTCTTACCATGTTTGGCATGCAAGTAGTCCTGTGTTACAGCTTCACTGGGTTGATACCTCATTTTCCAGGTATGCCTGATGCTGCTTCTGATATGCCTTTCTCTCTCTCTCTCCCCCCCCCCCCCCCCCCCCCCGCACTCTTCATTTTGAAGATTGCCTTTGGATTTCATTAAACTTGTTAATTTTATGTAAACACCGTTTTGCTAATATTCTACCCAGGAACAGTGACAGAAATACAAATGGTGATGGGGCAACTACTGCTGACCAGTAAAATACTTGTGCTGCAAAATTTGTCACATGATGAAAGTTAAAAATGTTAATGGCTGGTTCACTTTTCAGTTAGATGCAGTGTAGTTTTTCTTTATACACAACACCTCAGAAATGAAATTTTTCCATTGGATTAAAAAAACAATTGATCACACTTTTTGAGATATTTCCAACAGTTATATTGCATATTTATCTTTACAGCTTCACTACATGTGCAGTATAAGACCAGCCAAACCAACATGAATAATGTTCGGCCTTAGGTGATTGGATTTGCACTAAATGTTGTTTAATGGGTCTGAAACTAACTATTTTAAAGTTTATAACTTAAGTTCCTCAGTAATCTAATGAAGCTCTCTTAACATTTTGATATTGGTTAGCAAATATATGTGCCAATGGAACATGGCTTTTCCCCAATCTGTGAATAGACTGAGCCATCTTCTTGGAATCTGAAGGTAAAATGACTCTTCTGAAGGTCAAGTGTTCCAAGACTACATGCTGATGACGATGAGTCAGACATATCCCATAGTACTCCATGGCACTGTTGATGGTTAGCCAGCTTGGTTCATGATGAGGAACTGGGAAGATAACATGTCTCACTGAGAGCCTCAATTTTTCCCACTTTGCTCCAGATAATCCAGTGCCCTGAACAGTAGAGTGGTTCCAGCAGGAGAAATCTTAGCCTAGGCGCACTGTAGTGATAGGTTGAGTGTTTTTAGCTGGATAAACTCCAGCAGCATCTCTGCTTGCTCTTGGTAGTTCCAATCCTTGGCTCTGCTAATCTTTGCTAACCAAACTGGATTCAGGTAACTAGGTAGTGCATCCTCAATGAAAGAACGTGTACTCCATTGACAGTAAATGGAAACTCTACCTGTGTGGATTTCTTGGTTGTTTGGTTTGAGCACTTTTAACCAGAGCAGTGGGATTCTTCAGGTCAGATACTTCCTGACTTTAAAAAAAACACTAGAGGCAATAGTGTTTTTCAGTGTCGCAAAGTCATACAATTCTATGACAAGACATCTTTATCAAAAGTAATCATAGCTTTCCAGAAAATCTGAACAAAGCAAATCAAATGGTATAATTCTGCAGTAAGCATAATGATTTTTGTGACATGTGGTAGAATAGCTAATTTTGCAGAACAGTAAGAACAAAATTCTGTCTGAAGATTGATACTGGTGAGCAACATGTGACAGACTCCCTAGTCAAGTAAAAAATATGTTAAGTGTACATTACACTGACCCAGCATTAGCCCCAATGCGACTTCCTTCCTCTCCTTTCCTCTCCAACATCTGCAACCTTCCTGAGCTGCAATAGAATAGAAATTTAGATTAATATTCTGCTGCTGTAAATGAAGGGTTTTACTGCTGGCAAATGGAAAATCTTCATATTTTCATCACTTCCACTGCCAACATCAAGCTTTTTAAACAGGGCCTTTTTATATATACAGTATGAAGGCCCTGTTACTATGTCCGCAGTCTACATTCATGGGCTGGGTTTTACGTGGAGACATATTCCCCACCCCTCCTGATGGAAAAGTTAGTCTTGATCCCGCTAACTCAGAATCCAGCTATCCTAAAGTGATAATGCGCTGGGAGCAGCCTTGATTGATTCAGAGTGGGATGGGATTTGGAGGTGGGCATGGTTGGGGATCTTGGGAAGTGACTTGGATGGATGCAGGACCCTCTCAATGGAGGTACTTCCCCCTTCCTGCCTGACAGAAACTGGCACAGTGAAAGCTGCTGGGCTGCTCACTTCCTTCCACCTTTCCCTGCCATTTGTAAAATCGTGACAGCAGAGGTAGGAGGCCACTAATTGGCCATTTAAGAGCTTCAGTAGGCCCAAGGGCAGAGGGGAGGGCGGACTGATGCCTTTCCCGCCCACCATAACTAGGAGACGAGTTGGAAGTGGGTGAGAAAGCAGTGGGAAGACCCCCATTTTATTTTACAAGCCCCTCTGAGTATGTTGAAAAGGGAGAATTCAGATTGGCACTTGTGCTACAAAATTCTTGATTTGGAGAAAGGAAAATAACAGAATTATTCGTATTAGATAACAGCAGTTTAAAACAAATTGGTGATTCGAGTACTTAATACCAATATATATCAAGAGGATACTCAGTCTCCATGTGTCTTTTCTTGAATCTGAGAAAAGTTCTACCTCTAAGCCCCCAGGGATTACACCATTATGCCATTTATATTTCCCTCGCCAGCATCTCTTCAGTGTCTTGAGCGACATTTCCCAATTATAGCTGAGTTATGGCCACTTTTTCCAGTGGGCTTGGATCCAAGAAGAACTGGAATGACTCAACCAAAAACTTTTATTTGGGACTGCTGAACAGCTGTTAGAATAGAAGGCTGGCATCTCAATCTTTCTAAATTAGATTCAAATGCATTTCCCGTAAAACCATCCATGAATCTAGTTTTAACAATCATAGAAATCATAGAAACCCTACAGTACAGAAAGAGGCCATTCGGCCCATCGAGTCTGCACCGACCACAATCCCACCCAGGCCCTACCCCCATATCCCTACATTTTCTACCTATTAATCCCTCTAACCTATGCATCTCAGGACACTAAGGGGCAATTTTAGCATGGCCAATCAACCTAACCCGCACATCTTTGGACTGTGGGAGGAAACCGGAGCACCCGGAGGAAACCCACGCAGACACGAGGAGAATGTGCAAACTCCACACAGACAGTGACCCAAGCCGGGAATCGAACCCAGGTCCCTGGAGCTGTGAAGCAGCAGTGCTAACCACTGTGCTACCGTGCCGCCCCAATCCAGTACAGAAAAAAAACATCTCATGATGAATGTAGCATATAGGTTAAATATGTTACTATTCTGGTACAGTATGTGAAAAAACATGCAGCTTATCGGTTGCTTTGACTGCATGTAATGTTTACTGTACAATGCACTGGAAATACTCCATGTAGCACGCCAATGGATTGAAATCATACAATGCAGTATTAACAAACATGAAATATCTCTGTTGTATTATCAAAATATTTATTTTCAAAGGGCTAATGCCTTTATTAATGTTGAAAACATTTCATACACATTCATCATTAATATTGTACTTGCAAAGGATAATTTCAGTCCACAGGAATGTTAAGCAAACATATCATCGAACGTTGCCGGGTTACATTTATATGACAGTGTTAATGTTTTTATTTAAAGTTTTATTTATTAGTGTCACAAGTAGGCTTACATTAACACTGTAATGAAGTTGCTGTGAAAAATCCCCTAGTCACCACACTCTGGCGCCTGTTCAGATGCACTGAGAGAGAATTTAGCATGGCCATTGCACCTAACCAGCACGTCTTTCAGACTGTGGGAGGAAACCGGAGCACCCGGAGAAACCCACACAGACACGGAGCATGTGTCTGCACAGACTCTGCACAGACAGTACCACTGTGCCACCGTGCCACCCATGACATGGTCTATTGTCTGTATTTTCTGCCATTGGGATCAGTATTGAAATTCAGATATTTATTTGTTACATGAAAAGTAAACTCTCCTATTTGCTCACTGAATTAATTTCTGTATAAGTTGCAACTTTTCTAAAGCTCCACTCTCCATATCTTGCCTCACACTGAGGGCCCAATTTTAACAGTGAATGAGTCTTGAGGCAAGTCATAATCTCAGTCTAAGAGACACTCCCTTTTAGTTCCTGCTCTTGGCAACCTCTATGGGCTCCAGAAAAAATAAATTCAAATTCTTAGTCGACATTTATAAATAGTCTTCTGTCCCTTTCTCTGCACATTTCTTCAGTCCTATCTGCCAACCTATAGCCTGTTCTTCTGATCCTGACGCTATTGGCGTGCTCTTCTCCTCTCTTCCATCCGTGGTGATGCAGAGTCTTCAGCTGTCTAGGCCTTATGCTGCGGAACACTCTTTAAACCCCCACTAATTCTCTCTGTCCTTCAATAGCTTCCATAAAACATTCCTATTGACCGTGTTTTCGGCCATCTCCCCTTACTCTTATCCCTATTACTACTTGTTTTCATCTCAGTAAAATCCCTTGTGATCTTTGACTGTGTTAAAGATGCACCTAGGCCAGTTGCTGAGGTGTACATTTGAATTTATAATCAATAACTGGCAACAATAAACCAAAATTATATCAATAAATTTGAGCTGGAAAGTGAATTTCCTGATATTTAAGCAAAAATTGTGGTCCTGTATTTAGTTCTTTTTATTTTGATTTCAGAATAATGATGACCAACTTCATTAGATCAGATGGCTTTTTACTACCAGAACATAGATGTCCTGACCTGAGACCCATTGATATGAAGCTGGCTGTTGTCCATATGAAGCAGTCTGAGCATTAGGATAGCTAATTCTATGTTTTAGTATTTAACTAAAGGTCACTTAGTCATTATTTCTTTTATCTCTGACATAATCAGTCAGCTGGGAAAAACATAACAATGCCAGAGGCTTTAAGCTTATAAGAATAATAGTATTAATAATCCCTTCCTGTTTAAAGTCTTGTGTTTCAAATAGTAATAAACACACAGCGAAGCAGATGACCTCAATTTGGACTTTATTTAACATTGCCCTCCTGGGTATTAATTCTTTTCCGTGCTTGCTGACAGAACAATTATTTCCCGAATGGCTAGCTAGGCTTCTTTCCTAACAAATGCTTCCATTTTCCAAGAGGCATGGCTCTGTAAGTGATTCTGTAAACAGTGCCTGGGAGTATATAATGCTGCCATAACAAATCCAAGAAAGTTGGATGATATAAACGTAAAGAGTGGAGCTGGAATGGCTTACAGATATCCTGTGAATCCTGAGAGGGTGTTGCAGCGTGGATCATATTCCCAGGAAGTGTGTGTGTGTGTTTTTTTTTTAATATCCTGGATAGATGGTTGCTACATAAATTATTGTCCACATATTGTGTGTTGATTTGCTATTGTTTTCTCATCATGCTGTGCAGAGTCTGTCAGGGAACTTGAGTTTAAAAGCAACTGAGCTGAGTTCAAATTGATTCATCCAAAGAGATGAGAGTCCACTTCAAGGGGGAATAGTCTCTCATTGCTTCAACTTCAAACCCGCTGCAGTGTAACTAATTGGCACAGAGCCAACTTTATAAGCGCTAACATTAAAACCAGGTGGTTTCTTGGCCCACACTCCAAGTTTCTAAAGTTAATAGTAATAAAAAGCTGAAAAGGTAGACCGACTATTAATAATGTGAAAAGCTTTATCAGCATCTGCATGCCAGTGAGTGGAGCTCTGCAAAGTATTTCAGTACATAGGCACTGAAATCTGTGCCACCAGTGTAGAGAGCAGGGCCCTGCCAGCCTTCCTAAACAGACATCGCTCCCCTGTGGATAATGAGAGTGGAGTTACAATACACCAGCTGAGAAAGAAAAGAGTTTTACTGAGGGTTCTTGCATTTTAACAGAAATGTGTTAGCCTTATTTATGTTAAGATACAGGATTATTTTGAGCAAGTTACGTTCAATCGAATTTGTCTAAAATGCATTATATTTTCTATTCTACTGGTGTGGCATTGTCATTTAGATGCACAACTTTCTGCTATTGTCTGTGAGTGAAATTGGTCTTTGGCAGTGGGTGATATGGGTGATGATGAATCAGCAGCCTGTTTTACACCCAGCTCAATTTTCCTACCCCGAGGACCAATTTTATCCTGTTTTTATCTTATTTATCTAAAATAATTTTCCCTTTTGAAAGAGTATTTGCTCTTTGGGGCTTTTTCCTATTTTGTTATTGATTCCAGCAATGGCCCTATTGACTTTGCAAGATGAACTAGGGAGTCTCATTGCAGGATTCTTCCAACTTTGATGACTCTTCCTCTAATCTTCCCTTCAGTCATTCCTACTGCTCTATGATTCCCCGAAAGAAAAATCTAATTGGAGATTCCTGAATCTATTCAAGCTATTTAATGGCTATAATTCTATTTCTTATATGAACATTTTTGACATCACAGCTTTCCTGACCTGAAAAGCTAAAGTTTCCTTCAAAAATTTTGGTTGCGCCGATTCCCCTCAACAACACTTTATTTTCTTTTTTTTTTTTAATTTAATCCAGGGATTGAATTCTGTTTTTGTATCTGTTGATGATCTTCATATTTCTCTCCAATGTGTAGGTTGAATTTAAGAAAGCTTGTTGTCTGATGAGCAATCCCTCTTTCATCTCTGTCCCCCAACAATAACAAATTTATTTAGCACCTTTTAATGTAATAAAATGCCCCAGGACACTTCACAGGAGAGTTATAAAACAAATCTGACACTCAGCCACATAAGGAGATTATGGCAATGACCAAAAGCTTGGTCAAAGAGGTAGGTATTAAAGAGCACCTTAAAGGAGGAAAGAAAGTTAGAGTCAGAGAGATGTAGGGAAGGAATTTTCGGAGCTTTAGGGCCTAGGCAGATGAAGGAACAGCCATCACCAGTTGAGCGATTAAAGTAGGGGATACTTGAGAGTTAGAATTTAAGTAGTGCAGATGTCTCAGTGGGTTGTGAGGCTGGAGGAGATTACAGAAATTATATGGAGTGATATGGTCATGAAGGGATTTGAAAACAAAGATGAGAATTTTATGATTGATGAGTTGCTTAACTGGGAGTGAATGTAGGTCTTGAGGATTGTTGAACAGAGCTTTGTGTGCTTTAGAACACGGGTAGCAGAGTTCTGGCTGACCTCAAATTTACAGAGAGCGGAAAATGAGAGGCCAGCTAGGATTGTATTGGAATAGTCAAGTCTAGAGGTAACAAAAGCATGAATGGGGGATCCAATTCGGAGATGAGCGGAGGCAGGTGCAGAGCCAGGTGATGGCGATGCGATCAGAAGCTCATCTTGGGGTAAAGTACAAAACAAGGATTTTAAACAGTCCAGTTCAGCCTCAGGTAGCTGCCAGGAAGAGGTATGAAGCCAATGGCTAGGGAAAGAAGTTTATGACAATAACTGAACACAATGGCTTCTGTCTTCCCAACATTTAATTGGAGAAAATTTCTGCTCATCTAGTAGTGGATGTTTGACAAGGATGTGAAGAATTGAGAGACAGTGTGGGTGGGGGGAAGAGGGTATAGTGACGTACAACTGGCTACTGATAATGTATATTGCACATTCTCCCCGTGTCTGCGCGGGTTTCCTCCAGATGTTCCGGTTTCCTCCCACAGTCCAAAGATGTGCAAGTTAGGTGGATTGACCATGATAAATTCTCCCTAGTGCACCCAAACCCGAACAGGCGCCAAAGTGTGGCAACTAGGGGATTTTCACAGTAACTTCATTACAGTGTGAATGAAAGCCTACTTGTGACTAATAAATAAAACTTAACTTTATATGAGAAAACTAAGGCTGTGATTTTGGATAATGCAACTGAGCGGCAGCATATGGATGATCAATAGAAGGGGACCAAGGATAGATGCTGGGGGAGACATCAGGAGTGGGAAGAGAATTCATTGCAGGTGTTCATCTGACTATAATTATTTAGATTAAGAATAGAATTGAGTGAGGACAGTCCCAACCGTCTGGATGACACTGGAGATGCATTGCAGGAGCATGGAGTGGTCAGCCATGTTAAAGGCTGCAGACAGGTTAGGAAGGACAAGGAAGGATAGTTTACTTCTGTCATTGGCACATAGGATGTCATTTGTCCAACCACTGTTCCATATTTCTCTAGCTTACCTATGTAATTGTGGTCAGTGTTTATGTAAACTCTTTCTCATTTGGTACTTCTAACCTATATGTTCATCATTTCCACAGGGTGAATGATGAAGTTAGGTTTTGTTTTGCTCTGCTTACAATGCAGGGCTAACTAACTGCCACACTTTGGCTATCGTCTCTGTTAGCTGAAAACTGACACCCCAGGTTCTGCATCCCTCCGTATAGCCTCAATCACATTTAGTCCATCCAGCAGTTTTGGTTTCCAAATTGCTGGTGCAGTTTTTGATTCCTTAGAAACTGGGAGGGTCAGCTTCCTTTCTATGTTTCCCTTTTCTGTTTCCATTTTCAGTTTCATTTTCAGTTAGGCCATGTATTGTTTAAGTTCCTGCTGTTTTATAATTATCTTTTCTATTCTGACCTTTTAATTATAATAACCTCATAGCCTTCCTCGTGTTCCATTTCCCTATTTTCTCTACAGATAAAACTTGAATCCTTAAACCAAAAGTTATATTCTAAAACACATGAACCATGAACTAAATATTCGCAAAACCATTTACAATTCTGCTGTAACTTTAACAATGGCATGTGTCACATGTGATAACTTATGATCCTAATCGTTCGGATCTCAGGAGGCATTATAAAAAAACAGCCAAATGTTTTGACAGCATCCAAAAGGAGACAGTCAGTGTGCAATGCAGTAATTCAAGGTTATCATAGTTTAGTTCAGTACTAACAGGGTGCAACTGATATTCAGTGGTGAATGGGTGTAACTCTTTAGTTCAACAATAAAGTGTGGTTGAATAAGACAATAATAAAACATCATTAACTGGCATTAGCAATATTTTGATAAAACAATTAATTTTTCAAGAGATTTGACTTGATTTTTTGGTCATTTCTCTTCTCTAATTTCAATCCTTTAAAAATTCTGTTGGCACTTTTTGTAACAAAGCAGTGATGAATATTTCCAGTGATATAACTGAGTATTTTTATTTTAATTGAGTGTAGTCTATTTCTGGTAACAACTGCTGCCCTCTGTCATTGAACTACTGCCTTTCGTTCCATGACATGTAACAGCTTCAATAACAGCTTGCATCCTGAAACATGTAGGTTCTACGACGCGATCTTCTTGAAGGGGGGAGTGTGTTTTGCGCCCTCATGGTGAGGAACGGAACAAAAAAAACATCAGCAAGACCGGCTTCACAGATCAGGGCGCCCTGAACGCAAATCGAATTTAAAGACAACCCTGCCCTTGCCCCCCCCAAATCCCCCTGGGATGTCAGTACCCACTTTTACTGATGGCATGATGCCTCATCCTCCCCAACTATAGATCACTGGCATGAAACCACCCCCCCCCCCCCTCCCCGACCCCTCAATGGATGATAGAGCAATGGGCAGCAGTTTTGGATGACCTCCATTTTACAGAGGTAGGAGACTACCAGGAGTGTGTTGGAACAGTTGAGCCGAGAGGAAACAAAGGCATAGCTGAGGGTGTTAGCAGCAGATGAGCTGAGGCGGGATGAAGGTTTGCAATAATATGAAATACATGGGTGGTCATGAAAATATGTGGTTGGATACGGATCTCTTTTTAAGTTTATTTATTAGTGTCACAAGTAGGCTTACGTTAACACTGCAATGAAGTTACTGTGAAAATCCTCTAGTTGCCACACACTCTGGCGCCTGATCGGGTCGCTGAGGGAGAATTTAGCATGGCCAATGCATCCAACCAGCACGCCTTTCAGACTGTGGGAGGAAACCAGAGCACCTGGAGGAAACCCATGCAGATACGTGGAAAAACATGCAAATTCCGCGCAGACAGTGACTCAAGCCGGGTATTGAACCCGGGTCGCTGGCTCTGTGAGGCAGCTGTGCTAACTACTGTGCCCCTCGGGGTCAAGTGTAACATATAAATTGGGAGTGAATTTCTCTGGCCTTGTGATGGTGGGTTTGGAGGCAGAGGTGTCACCACCAGAGAACTTGCCCAGGTTGGCTGTCTGCTTCAGAGGCAGGCAGCCAAGTAGTTAATTTTGGTGGTTACGGGCCCAATTTGGGATGATTTTTTTTCAGCCTGGTTGGCATTCTGCCATCAGCAGATTGACCCAACACCATTGACGAGGCTGTCAGCCTGTGCTATCTCCGCCAAGCCCAATCTGCTGGTAGGGTTTCCCCGCCAGCCCTATGGTGGAGAAACCTAGCCTGAATATTTATTCCTTCACTGCTCTGCAGGTCAGTGAGAGCGTCTCAATGCTGAAGTGACCTTGTGGATCCAACCTGCCGCAGCATCTTTCTCAATTGAAAACAAGAAGTAAATGCAGAACTATGGGAAAAGAACAGAGGATTGAGACTAACTGGATAGCAAAGAGCTGGCATAGGCAAGAAGGATGGAATCACATTCTTCTGTTGGGTATGATTCTTTGAATGGAATCTGTCTCTCCTTGAGCAGGCGGAACTATTTGTAATATTATATCCAAAGACATATCTCCAATAACCTAGCTATACCATCAAAAATAAACTTGAACTGACTTGGAAGCTAACTGTTACAAGGGACAAGCTTCTACATAGGTATACAAGTTTCTTGTTTAAGGAATAGCTTTATAAAAAGTGATGGAAGAATGCCATTTGTTCTCTCAGATATTTTTGCTGCTTTTGCATGTTGAGATTCCTGTTATAAAGGGAAGGATGAAATGATAGAAAGGTGTGAAACTAATTTGACAACAATTTGATATTGCTTTACCTGCCTTCTGGTGAACAGGTCTTCAGTTATATCTGCACATAAGGGGAGCGATTTTCCGGCCCCGTTTATGCCCAGCGCAAATCCTGCTATGTTGGAGCAGCACTGTGGCACAATGGTTGGCACTGCTGTCTCACAGTGCCAAGAACCTGAGTTTGATTCCGGCCTTGGGTGACTGTGTGGAGTTTGCACTTTCTCCCTGTTTCTGTGGGGGTTTCCTCCAGGTGATCCGGTTTCCTCCCACAGTCCAAAGATGTTAGGACTGGCCATGGTAAATTGCCCCTTAGTGTCCCTTAGGTTAGATGAATTAATCTGGTCACTGCATGGGGTTACAGGGATAGGATGGAGGGGTGGAGCTGAGTGGAATGCTCTTTTGGAGAGTCAGTACAGACTCGATGGGCCAGATGGCCTCCTCCTACACTGTAGGGATTCTATGTCGGAAAAATTGGGTGTGAGGCCTAAAACAGGATCTTCTCGGGCCCTTCCAACAAATGTAATCTGGTTCATGTCCACTGAGGACGTCAACCTGATTACCATGGATTTAAATGTATTTAAATATGCAAAACCGGCTTAACTCCAAATCTTCCAGATTCCCGCCAGTGTGAAGTAAAACCGGAAGGAATCACCACTGGTCTCCACAAACGGAGACCAGATGTGATGACCAGACCGGGGGCTCCGAAGTTATTGTCGCCCCCGGGTGGTTAAGGACTTAGCAGGACAGTGCTCTGGCACTGCCCCGGCACCCTGACAGTACCAATGGATGGGGTCTGTAGGTGGCCCATTGGGAGGGCACTGATGATGCTGGTGATCTCTGTTCAGACAGGGGCGGGTTTGGGGGCTTCATGCCAATAATCTATGTTCGAGGCGGGCGGGGGGACATCATACCATCAATGATGGGGAAGTTCCGATATCCATGGGGGATTGTTGGGGGGGGGGGGTCTTTAAATTCAGTTTGAGTTTAGGGCGCCCTGATCTGTAAGGTGGTTTTATTGGTGTCTTTAGGCTCCGCCTCCCTCAATGATGGTGCAAAACACGCTCCTCCCTTCAAAAACCTAGCTAAGTAATGCAAGATCTCGTCGGAGAATGTGCTTGTTTCTAGAGAAACACGCCGGTTTTCTGACTGAACTTGACACTGTCATTTTTTAAGGAAAATTCCACCCAAGATCTTTTACAAAATAAGTCTTTTGCAGTTACTTTCATGCATGTTACTGTTATTAGATTCTGGAATCTAATAACAGTAAAGGGGGGGCTGAGATGTTCAGAAATCCTCAACTCAGCGGTGCAAATGGGAAAGAGCAACAGATTCCAGTCTTACTTGACAGTGATGGCATCGTCCAAATTCCGCAGGCAGCAAAAAAAAATATTTTTTAGGTATCAGTGTCACTTTTCTGAAGAGAACTCATCATAGTCCCTGATAACTTTGGAGCACAGATTAAGAGAAAGAATTGCAGAATCATAAAATGTGTTCAATGAGAACATGTTGAAGAATTTGTGTCCCCCGAGTTGAGCAAACTTTCTCTGAAGTACCTCTTTTCCATCCATTGATATCAAAGTTAAAAGAATTTTATTCAAAAAAAAGTAGCAAATGTTTTGCGAACTCAAATTGTACTCCCTTGTGCAGGTGCATCAGCCGTCAATTATGTAGAAATGAAAAATATAACTCAAACCAAAGAATCAAACCATTTTGATCATCTCAAACTATGAGCAAAGCTAGAATACTTCATACTCATCAGAAACACTAGAATTTATTATAGCCTCGACATTCTTTCAGTCACTTATAATATATGTAGGACAGTTCAGTTTATAGTAAGTTTTTTAAAATCTTATTTTGTGCCCATAAGTCCATGTCTAGAAACACTTGATGAATTTCGGTCTGTATTTTGTTTTAATAACATGTTGCAGTCAGCTTTTTTGCTGGCATATACAATTACTTTTAATCTTCTCTTAACTGTAAATATTGACAAAGGAGAATTGAAAAGGTCTCTGATTTAATCCTCGGACTATAATTTTGGTTCTACTTTTTAATCTTGCTCAAATATTATCAATCTTTTAGTCAGTAAAGTAATTTGGAAGAAATTAAGGCCACTTCTCATGATTACATGAGAAATTTCTTTTCCATTTACCATTACCTAGAATATTAAGTGCCAGTAAGCAGAGAATAATATACACATCTACTCAATTCACATTTACATAATGGCTTTAATACTTTAAAATGTCCCAAGACTCTTCACAGGAGTTACACAGGCAAAATCTGGCACCGAGCCACATGTAGAGGTATGAGGAAAGATGGTCCTAAGAATCATCTTGGAGGAGGAAAGAGGGGTGGAGATATTTGGCGAGGGGGGGTGCGGGGGCGTGGAATTCCAGCAAGAGAAGCCCAGATTATTGAAGCTATAGCTGCAAATGGTGGTGACAAAGGAAGTTGGGAAGTACAGAGCCCAAAATTGGAGAAGCGCAGAATTCTTAGAGGGTTGTAGGACTGGAGGAAGTTATAGGAGTAGGGAGGAGTGAGCGAGGAATAAGTTTACTTCAATGGGTGAGAATGGATCTAGACAATTGGAATCAAAAGATTCACAGGCAAAACTGTAACTGAGCAATGGGCTGTCTTTAAAGAAGAGATAGTTTGGGCACAGTCAAGTGATATTCCCATGAAGTGGAATGGTAGAGCAAACACATCCAGAGCTCCCTGGATGACAAAAAGGGGTAGAAATTATGAAGAAGGAAAAGTATGCTTATGATGGATATCAGATGAACAATACAACTGTAAACCAGGCTGGATGGGTTTGAAGGCAAGAATGAGGATTTTTTAAAATTTAAGGCAATGCTGGACTAGGTTCAGCATAATGAGCATAGAAATATGATAAAGCATATAAATATGTGACTGGAAAGGTGGTGCAGGAGGGAAGGTTTAGATTCTTGGAACATTGGGAGCATTTGGGGGAGATGGGACCTGTACAGACTGGACAGAGTGCACCTAAATAGAGCCAGGACCAATTTCCTGGCAGGGCACTTTTGCTAGTGCTGCTGTGGAGAGTTTAAACAAACAGACAGAGGGATGGGAACCAGAAGGAAGTATCAGAAAGGAATACCAAGGTGCACAGAATATCAGGAGAGACAGGTAGCATTAGAGAAGGAAATAATACATTGAGATGGAGTGAGGAGGAAAGTAATAAAGTCTAAATTAGGGATACTTCACATGTAAACAAATGCAAGGAGTGTGTATGGCAAATAAGATTATTGAGTTGTAGGCATAGATTGCCACATGGAAGTATGATGTTGTGGTTGTAATGGAGACTTAGATCAAAGAAGGGCAGGACTGCATGTTAAATAGTCCTCTTTATAAAGTTTTTATAAAGGAATGATAAGAAAGGGGAGGGATGGCAATATTGATTAAGGGGAACTTTGCAGTGCTGGAGAGACAGCTTGTCCCAGAAAGATCAGGGACAAAATCTATTTGGCTAGAGCTAAGGAATGGAAAAGGCAATTATATTACTTGGTGTAGTTCATAGGCCATCATCTAGTGGGAAAGATGTCAAGGTACAATGTGGGAGGAAATTGCAGAGGTGCAAAAATTGTTTGGTAGTTATAATGGGAGGACTTTAATTATTCAAATATAGACTGAAATAGTAGTAGTCTAAAGGGCAGACAGGCAAGACTTCCTTGAGCTTCTTCAGGAGAATTTTCAATATGGTTCCAGCTTAATAAGAAAGGTGTTATGCCTCGCTCTTGAGAACGTATAGGCCGAATGGAAGTGGCAATAGGGGAACATTTAGAGAATACTGATCATTGCATCATAAGATTTAGGTTGGCTATGGAACAGGATAAGAAACAATCAGAGTAAGAATAATTAAGTTTACTTCAATAGGTGAGAATTAATCTAGACAACTGGAACCAAAAGATTCATGGGCAAAACTGTAACTGAGCAATGGGCTGCCTTTAAAGACGAGATGGTTTGGGCACAGTCAAGTTATATTCCCATGAAGTGGAAAGATAGAGCAAACACAACTAGAGCTCCCTGGATGACAAAAGAGGTAGAAATGTAGATGAAGAAGAAAAATTATGCTTGTGACTGATGATAGATGAACAATACAACTGTGAACCAGGCTGAATATAGAAGGTTCAGAGGGAAAATGGAGAAGCATTATAAGAGAAGCAAACAGAAAGCATGAGAAAAGACTGGCAGCTAACATAAAAGGGAATCCAATAGTCTTCTATTGGTATATAAATTGTAAATGGGTGGTAAAAGGAGGACAGGGGCTAATTGGGGAATAAGAAAGGGGTTTACGCATGGAGGCAGGGGGCATGGCCAAGGTATTTAATACTTTGCATCTATGTTTACCAATGAAGGAAGATGGTGTTGTGCAGGTCATGGGGAACAAAGAGGTAGAAACTGATACTTCTGATACTGAAGGGTTTAAAATTGATAACAGGGAGTAGTGGATAGACTGCTGTACTAACATAGAAAATAGGAGCAGGAGGAGGCCATTTGGCCCATCACGATCATGGCTAATTGTCCAACTCAATAGCCTAATCCTGCTTTCTCCCATAACCTTTGATCCCATTCGCCCCAAGTGCTATATCTAGCCGCCTCTTGAATGCATTCAATGTTTTGGCATCAACTACTTCCTGTAGTAACGAATTCCACAGGCTCACCACTCTTTGGGTGAAGAAACATCTCCTCATCTCCATCCTAAATGGTCTACCCCGAATCCTCAGACTGTGACCCCTGGTTCTGGACTCCCCCACCATTGGGAACATCCTCCCTGCATCTATCCTGTCTAGTCCTGTTCGAATTTTATAAGTCTTTATGAGATCCCCCCTCATTCATCTGAACTCGAGTGAAAACAATCCTAACCTACTCTATCTCTCCTCAGTCCCACCATCCCCGGGATCAGCCAGGTAAACCTTCACTGCATTCCCTCGAGAGCAAGAATATCCTTCCTCAGAAAAGGAGACCAAAACTGCACACAATATTCTAGGTGTGGCCTCGCCAAGGCCCTGTATAATTGCAACAACACATCCCTGCTCCTGTACTCGAAACCTCTTGCAATGAAGGTCAACATATCATTTGCCGCCTTTACCGCCTGCTGCACCTGCATTGCTTACCTTCAGTGACTGGTGCACAAGGACACCCAGGTCCCACTGCACACTCCACTCTCCCAATTTACAACCATTCAGGTAGTAACCTGCCCTCTTGTTTTTGCTTCAAAGTGAATAACTTCACATTTATCCAAATTATACTGCATCTGCCATTGATCTGCCCACTCATCCAACCTGTCCAGATCATGCTGAAGGATCTCTGCATCCTCGTCACAGTTCACCCTCCCACTTAACATTGGTATCATCTGCAAACTTTGAGATGTTACATTTTGTTCCCTCATCCAAATCATTAATATACATTGTGAATACTGGGGTCCAGCACCGATCCCTGTGACACCCCACTAGTTACTGCCTGCCAATTTGAAAAGGACCCATTAATTCCTACTCTTTGTTTCCTCTCTGCCAACCAGTTTTCTACAAAGTTAATAAGGCATCAGAACTGGATGTGATGCATCCAAGGATACAGAAGGAAGTGACAGTAGAAATTATGCTGGCCATAATTTTCCAGTCTTCCTTCGGGGTGGTGCCAAAGGATTGAAAAATTTCAAATTGTATGCCCTTATTCAAAAAAAGTGTACAGATAAATCCAGTACCTAAACAGTCTGTTTACCTTTTGTGGTGGGGAAGTTTCTAGAAATGATAGGGCAGACTTCTCCTATCCCACCCACGGCAGGTTTGGTTGAGGGCAAGAGTGGCGAATCCAATAGAAACCTGCCAGCATAAAAGCAGTTTGCAATTTCCCAATGACGGGTTAATGTTCTCCCGTTGAATGAATGCTCATTAAAACAGCTCATCATTGAAATCTCGTCAGGCCTTCCAATATTGCGTCACGCTCGTGGGAAATCACGTCGGCATCAAATCCGTTTGGAAAAAGAGTGGTGTGCGCAAGGTGGACCTCTGTTCACTCGAGACTTTGAGTGAACAAAACATAGCCTACTTGTCATAGCACTGCAACGTTCCTGTTACGCTGAACGCCACTCTGCTGGGGAAGACCAGTTTGTGCTTCCCAGCTCCATGCTGAGCTGGTCTTTATGGACTTAACTGTGCTGTGGGACTCATTAATCCTCCGCTCCAGTCGTCCAAAGTTTGACTGGGTATGGGGTGCAAGCTGAGGATGAGGGAGATGTTGACAAAGACAAGGGGGCCGATGTGGAAGGAGAAAGTTAAAGTATATTTATTAATCACAAGTAGGCTTACATTAACACTGCAATTAAGTTACTATGAAATTCCCCTAGTCGCCATACTCCGATGCCTGTCCGGGTCAACGCACCTAACCAGCACATCTTTCTGACTGTGGGAGGAAACCGGAGCACCCGGAGGAAACACGGGGAGAATGTGCAAACTCCACACAGACAGTGACCCAAGCTGGGAATCGAACCCAGGCCCCTGGCGCTGTGAGGCAGCAGTGCTAACCACTGTACCACCATGCCACCCCTGTGTAAGGACTGGGGGTGGAAGTTTGAGAGGGCACGATGGCACACAAAGGTGCAAGGAGGTTGATAAAGGTGATGAACAATGAAATGCAAAGGGAAGACCGAGAGGAAGGAAGCTGGACTCTGATAAGGCAGCATGAAAAGCTCACAGACAAGGGGGTCAGAGGGCTATCCCATCATCTACTGGAAAGGGACGCATAAAGACCCTAGATGGGTGGGTAGACGTCCAACTGGGCATAGGTACCTCGCAGGTGATGGGCTGGAGAGAGCGTGGTTGAATTAAGGAACAGACTGCTTCATGAATGATCCATGAGGTGGGTTTCATTCGTGGTGGCTACATCCACATTCCATCAGAGGGTTCTTTTGCAAGTCGCTCACACTTTTCTCAGTATAGGCCTGAATGTTGAGTTAATATCATCTTGTTGCTGGTCATGTTTCTTGGCTTTGTTGTTCCTAAAGGTATTTTTCAGTAGGGTTTTACAGCTTGGATCAGGTGGCCGGGGTTTGTCGCCATCTTGACAACATTAGTTTGCAGGCTTTCTGGTTGGAAAACCTACTTCCAACAGGAGGACCAGGTGAAGTTACAGTTTCCCTCCTTTGTTGAGGTAACAAAGAAGGAAAGAGAGGGTAATGTTGAGGTGTATGTAGATTCCAAAAGGCATTTCATAAAGTGTGGCACAACAGACTTGTGAACAAAGTTCAAACCCATGGAGCAAAAAGGACAGTAGCAACATGGACACAAAGTTGGCCGAGTCACAGGAAACAGAGAATAGGGGTTAGTGAATGTTTTTTGGCTGGAGTTCCCCAGGGGTAGTGTTTTATATGAATATTATATATAATATATAGTGTGTGTTGATGTATATAAATGGCCTGAACATTAAGGTCTAGGTGCGATTTCAAAATTTGTGGCCAATGCAGAACATGAATTGCTTGATACTGTCACTCATGGAATTACATTTCAGTTCAGTGGCTTCATATCTGGTATCATACCTGCAATGTCACCACTTTGTATTTACATTTGTAATTATAAGCAGCTAATTATTGGAAGGTTATTATTAGTCTATACATGTGAAAGATAAATACACTTCAAAGCGAATACAGTAATTCAGACAAGAAGTTTAGATAATCGGTGAGAATCTGCTGAATGTACTATTTTGATTTTAATACCACTCAGATTGTCAGAAATTAGAAGGTTGAACCACACTCATTTATGTGGCTGTTGGTCACTGACATAACTTTCAAAATCAAAACACTTGAGGTGGTGTCAAATGTGGCATCACAACTTGTTTTTAAAAATTAATTTACGGGATGTGGGCATCGCTGGCTAGGCTAGCATTTATTGCCCATGCCTAGTTGCCCGTGAGATGATGGTGGCAGCTGCCTTCTTGAACTGCTGCAGTCCATGAGGTGTAGGTATACCCACAGTGCTGTTAGGGAAGGAGTTCCAAAATTTTGACCCAGTGATAGTGAAGGAAGAGCAATATGTTTTCAAGTCAGGATGGTGAGAGACTTGGAGGGGAACTTCCAGACGACGATGTTCCAATGTATCTGCTGCCCTTGCCTTTCTGGATGTTAGTGATCGTGGGTTTGGAAGGTGCTGTTTAAAGAGCCTTGATGAGTCCCTTCAGTAGATCTTCAAAGCTTCCATAATTATGATTTGAATGCCGTAATGCCAAATGCTTGAAAACAAAGAGGAACATATCATTCTCAGGAACATACAATATATCAAGACTGTAGTGCAGGACAGCTTGCAACATGTAGCTGAGGGAAAAGGTTAGTTTTTCACGTGGCCTCATGTACTAAGCCCCTTATCCAATGAACTAATCAATTCCAATATCTATCACAAAGACAAGAAACCTATGATTGATGAAGGCCATTTGGCCCATCTTAATTCATCTATCCAGAGCAACAATACACTCCCCCCATTATACTCCTTGATTCATAAATGATTGTAGGGTATCTAGTTCAACCCATATAAATATGCAAAAATAAATGAAGATCGTTTTATGGCTGGATGTTTCTTTCAACTGACAATCATTCTATGCATTAAGAACAATCTCCTGATATCAGTCATAAAGTTACCTTTTGCTAGTTTGAACCTATGTTCTCTTGTTCTACTCCCACTATTTACAACCACGTTCCAGATTAACCTTTTCCACACAATTTACTATCGCATTCCTCTACAAAAAAATACCCCTTTCTTTCCAGACTAAAAGTCACTTATTTTTCCCTCATAAATGAGCTCCAATTGTGGGCTGTCCACGGCATTATCAGTTTGATCACAATTCCCTCTGACTTGTATTCTACTGTTTTGGACAGATGTGTAAAAGAGTGAAAGGTTTGGATAAGGTAGACAAAATAAACTTCCCATTAGCTGATGGTACAGGACTAAGGGACACAGATTTAAGGGTTTGGGCAAAAGATGCAGGGGGGATGTGAGAAAGAACTTTTTTACGCAACGAGTGGTAATGACTGGGAACACAAGAGTGATGGAAGCAGAAATGATGATTGATTTCAAAATGAAATTGAAAGAGCAGTTGAGGGAAATAAACTTACAGGGCTACGGAACAGAGTGAGGGATTGTGACTGACTGTATTGCTCTGTAGAGTGCCGCATGAATTCAATGGGCCAAATGGCCGCCTCCTGAGTTTATGACTTGTATGTTCTATTAGATTTTTTTTGGCACTCTGAATTGTTTAGACCTGCTGAGTGTCATGTTTGCTAAGATTCCTAGGTAACGCACAACTTCATTCTTAGAAGAGTTGCCATTTCAGTATTACCTTTGGTCTGCAGTTGAACAATCAGAATGAATTATGAAAATTAGCCTGTTTTTCTTTGTACTTATTTTATCTGGCATTGGGACCTTAGCAAAATCCTTGTTGCAGTGATGATAGTTTGTTCTACTCAGAATTGCTGCAGGCGACAAGCAGATTATGGCATTTCTGTAAATTTAGGCCAAAAAATAAAATAGCTGCAGAAAACATCTCAGACATGTTTAAGCATGCATAAATGAGCAAATGAAGGAACACAATTTATCTATACCTGACTAAATAAAATACGATCCTTGAGTGAAATGTTGATTTTTAAAATGATGCCAAATCATACTAAACAAATCCAATCATGATGGGAGTAAAGTTCAACTTCGGCAGGTACACAAGATGGATATTAACATATCAACCGCCTTTCATACACTCAGACAATTTTCCTTTATGTTGGGCTAACAAACAGTGCCCATTTTGCATCTCTCTGAAATTGAATTTCACCCCGTGCGTGGCTTTAACTCTGGAAATGTTTCTTAAAGTCATATATACAACAAAATCCTAATCTGGTTTGTATACTTGGTTAAAAATATTGGAGGAGTAAAACCTAATGTTGTTCCATTGCAACTAACATTTGAATAGAGCAGCAGCAAGAGATATATTTTCTACAAAGTAAAAGAGCTAAACTATTCAGGTTTTCTGTCATTTTTAAAATTCTCCTTTCCCTGAGCATGTTAATATAAATAAAATTTAAGTATGAATACAATTGATTGGAATAAGTATCAGTTTTACCTAGTTGACAACAATGCACAGTCTACATTTCTGTCACTGCAAAAAGGACTTAGAGGCCCTGAAAAAGGTGAGCTCAATCGTTTTTTCAGATCTCAGAGAAGCAACTTGTGAAGTGTGTGGGAAAGTAGAATTGAAGATCAGCCATGATTATATTGAATGCCAGGGCATTCTAGGGATGTGGGCATCACATCTAGGCCAGCATTCATTGCCCATCTCTAATTGCCCTTGAGAAGGTGGTGGTGAGGTACCTTCTAGAATCCCTGCAGTCCATGTAGTGTAGGTGTACACACAGTGCCGTTCGGAAGGAATTTTGATCTTGTGACTGAAAGAATGGTGATATTGTTCCAAGTCCGGGTAGTGTGTGACTTGGAGAGGAACTTGCAGGTGATGTTGTTCTCAGGAGTCTGCTGTCCTTGTTCTTCTCGTTGGTAGAGTTCACAGTTTGGAACGTTTTTGAATGAGCTGTGGTGCATTTCTGCGGTGTATTTAATAGATGGTACACATTATGAGTTAATGGTGGAGGGAGTGAATGTTTAAGGTGGTGGATATCACAATATGGCTGTTTCTGTTAGGTAAAGTTACCCGACCCTCCCTCCGATTTAAAATATTCTCTCTGACCTAAACAGCAAACACCAAAAGCAGGAAAAGATCCTGTGGTCCACCCATATATTCTTCACCTCACACACACTCATTGGGCAGGATTTTACTGCCTCACTCGAGCGAGACCGGAAATTCCCGCCCAAGTACAAAGGAGATTTCCATAGTCGGACCCTCAACCGTTTCGATTCCCTGGCGGGCGAGGTGGTAGAATTCCGGCACATGTGTTCCCTTCCAAAAAAAAACCCAGATTAATTTGGAGGGAACAAAGATCAGAAATTCCTCTCTGCCCCACTCAAGCTATCAAAGAAACTGAGAACATAGTTGAAATGAAAGAAGGAAAAGTAAAATAGAAACAAAACCAAAATTGAATAAATGAAAGTAACATAAAAATTATGCAATGATGTTGCATGCAATTGGTTAACCACAACACTAAAGTATTATCAAAAGAAGTTTCGGAAGAGTGCATTAAACATTTATAACTTAATATCCCACAGTGTAATTTTAGAATAAAGAAAATCCCTCCTTGAAAATTATAATAAGGAAGCCATAAATGTTCAGTAATTCGTCAATTTTATACCTCAAAGCTTTGACTTGTTCAGTTATTTATGATTCAATCTTGTTTATGTTGGGTTTTTTTGCATTAATGGATTTCCATTCTCTTTACAATCAATCTTTAAGTAAAGACAATGGTGGTCAATTGAGATATAGCAGAAAAATTGAACTTGTGCACAAATCTACCAACTCTACTTGCAATAAGTTCTGTCAATAAATTATGGAGCCAACAGACAGCATCACTTTTATTATGCGGTGTGCACTTTTCACAGAACTGCTTACCACTGCAGTGAAATGCACCATTAAGATCTGAAATGAGCAAGAACAGCAAGCATTCAAGACGATAAAACATATTCTGTACCCTTGCCCTGCAGTGGTGATATTGTTTGTTCGGTTTAGTAAGTTTGTGGGTTGTGGAGTTCACGGTCATTATATTTGCATTAATTACTTTTGAAAGAACAGAAGAAGCATGAATAATGGGTTTGCTATCTTTTCTAATAAAAGCCTTCAAAAGTGTTGATTACAAAAACTGCTTATAATGTATACGTAAACCTTTGCTTCCCAGATTTTTATCTGCACTTTATATAGTTAGATCTGGATTCTATAGTTTTATTTGATAGCTTGCAAATAGATATATATTGCCTATAATAGTTCAATGCTAAATTATTATCAGCTAATCAAAAAGTTGATTCATAAAATTAAAAACAAATAAATCCCTTATTTTCAAAGGAAATATATTTTAAATAAGCACGGGTTTCTCTCTGATTCCCTGTCCACGTCATTGTAAATCAAACTTAAACTGCAGCATAAGCAGCATGCATCCAGGTCAAGATAAGTTTGATCAGCGCTGAAAAGAAGGCTCTCATTCTTTGAGATGTTTCCATGTTGGCTTAAATCTGTTATCTGTGTTGCTACAAGGTTTGATTTTAATTCCCTACACAAAGGTTAGGTAGAAGAAAAGGCTTTCTATGGTTCTTTCACTGAATGAGATGAGTGATTTATTGTTAGATTGACAGTAGATTGTGTAGCCCTGAATTAAACAAAGGTAGGTTCTTCTACAATTTGACCAAAATGTTAGAACGTGACAGCAGTTAAAACAACAACAATTTACATTTGTAAAGCATTCATCATGTTCGTAAAAACCTTCATTCTGCTTTGCAAAGCGGTGGATAATGAATGAACCTCAAGCAAGAGGAAAGAAGAGAGATCTTTGGAAGAGGAGAGAGCATGATCAAGGATGAAAGTTGTCTGGGACACAGAGAGCCAACATAGTCTAACCAGGACTGAGTTAATGATGCAAGTGCCAACACAAGCCTGAACCTTTTCAATGGCTCAGTCTGTGGAACATGGAATGACCCAGGAAAAAATACCTGTAATCCTAACCCTGAATTGAAACCGTACTCTTGGAATATGCTGCACTTGTCTGGCACAGGGAAGAAAGGAACTAGAAAATTCTGACCTCAGAGGTGGAATTCTCCCATTTTGAGATTATAGCCAGAATTCTCCAGCTTTTCACACTGACGGGATGTAATGGTCCCGAGTCGATGATGCAGCCCCAATTGCAGGTTTCCCAGCACCATGGAGTGCGGTCAATGGGAAATCCCATGAACAGTGGTGGGACCAGAAGATTCCACCGCCAGTAAATGGTGCATGCACTGCCTCCTGCCGCAGAAAGGCCAGAGAATCCCCCCTAAGTGCAGTGGCAGAGACCTCTGGCTACACCTGTCCCGCTGACCAGAATAGTGTGATCTCACGCCAGATACTGCACTTGGAAGCTCATTAATTATGTATAAGCGAGTTCCCCTCCAACTCTGCCGGTGGGTCAACAGCTGATTTATCCGCCTGCCCTCAGCTGGCGCATTCAAAGGTCCCGGCACCATATTTAAACACCAGTCCAGCACAATCATACCACTCTCTCCAGCCCACCTGTCATCACCAGACCATGCAAGAAGTCAGCAATCCAAGGGGAAAAGGCTAGCAGACTTGAGAGGAAATCTGTTCCCCTCTTCATAGAATATAGAACAGTACAGCACATTACAGGTCCTTCGGCCCTCGATGTTGTGCTGAGCTTTGTCCGAAACCAAGATCAAGCTATCCCACTCCCTATAATTCTGGTGTGCTCCATGTGCCTATCTAATAACCGCCTGAAAGTTCCTAAAGTGTCTGACTCCACTATCACAGCAGGCAGTCCATTCCAGACCTCAACTACTCTGAGTAAAGAACCTACCTCAGACATCCCTCCTATATCTCCCACCATGAACCTTACAGTTATGCCCCCTAGTAACAGCAGCATTCACCCGAGGAAATAGTCTCTGAACGTCCACTCTATCTATCCCCCTCATCATCTTATAAACCTCTATTAAGTCGCCTCTCATCCTCCTCCGCCCTGAAGAGAAAAACCCTAGCTCCCTCAACCTTTCCTCATAAGACCTATCCTCCAAACCAGGCAGCATCCTGGTAAATCTCCTCTGCACTCTCTCCAATGCTTCCACATCCTCCTTATAGTGAGGTGACCAGAACTGCACACAATATTCCAAATGTGGTCTCACCAAGGTCCTGTACAGTTGCAGCATAACCCAATGGCTCTTAAACTCAAACCCCCTGTTAATAAACTTCAACCACCACCACTTGCCCCCCCCGAACCCATCATCTGCAAGGTGTCCATGTCCCACTCTGACATCTACCCACCACCTCTGGAATCTTAATCCCCTTCCAGTAAATGATGTGGTATTCCTTTGACCCCCTTGTTTATGAACTTTTCATGCAGCATTGTCGGAGTCCAGCTTCCCTTACCTCCAGCCTCCCTCTATCTTCCTTGTTCATCTTCTTCATCCACCTCCTTGCCCCTCTGCCTGCCATCGTGACCCCCAGCCACCACTTGCACAGCTCTCCTTCTATATTACCCTTCTCTTGTCCTTGTTGGGCCACACCACCACCACCACCCCCAGCCTAACTGCACACTCCACCCTCCAGTTGAAATTCAGACCTTTGTTGCATTGGTTGCATGGGTCCCGCAGCATAATCCTGTTCAGATAAACACTGCTGTGTTGCGCTAGGACCGATGTGACCCCTTTACTCCCCAACTCCAGGTGCAGTACTGATTTGATTCGGTGACACAGGAGAGGATCTGTGGGTCTAGTGGCATGGTGCTGTCCAAGAAGACCAGCTGGGCATGGAGATGGAGGCAGGAACCAGTCGGCCCTGGCAGAATGGTGAACAACAGGAGCGGTGCAGCACTATGACATAATATCGTTGTACCTTCCCGAAGTCTTTGGCAAACTATGGATAGCCTTGTGCACACCACTGATTAATAATTGAGTTTGTCATAAATTCCCTCAGGCGTGTCGCAAGTTTGAAAGGCCTGACGGGATGCCAGCGGACAGTTGTTTCAATAAGCATTCATGAAATGCAAATGAATACAAAAGGTATTTACACTGCCTGCCAGTGGGAAGAGTAAGCCGCCATTGAGAGAATTGCAATGTCAATTTATACTAGCAGATTTCTGACTTTTTGACTCCTGCCAGATTCACTGCACCCACTCACCATCAAACCCGCCATCAGCTAGTTTCCGTCCACTGTCATACGCTGGGATCCAGTACTTCAAGTTTTCACAAGGTGTAAGGTTAGATTTTAGAAATTCAGACTTTTAAAGTTTCAAGAGTTTCTTACATATTTGATCGGGTACCGTTGGCCACTTCCATAAATGACCCAAATATCTTGTATTCAGCAGACTGCCTATATTGTCCAATATCTAATTAGATGATGGCATAACGTAAGGCTTTAGCAATAGGATTGCAATATGACCTGAAGTGGATATTATTATGTGATTTTCATGCCTCTGTGGAAGGTTTTCAAATATGACTGGCCAGACACAATTTCAGGATTCCTGCTCTTGACTCCTGTTTCCAGCAATTTTTGCCAGTGCAGGATAAAAATATGGGCAATGAGCTCACAATAAGCAATCTCGTCCTTGCCGGCTGTATTGTGGGAATGAGTATTTCAACCCCCACCCCACCCTGCAATTTTGATGGAGTTGGGTGAGCCTGTTTTGTGAGGAGATCGGCTCACTGAATCTCAGAAGAGTCATGAAGCATGGAAGAACCTGAGTCGGGAAACAATAAGGAAAAATTGCATTCAACATTCTATGTGAAAGATATTAACCTCTTACCTTCTCATGAAGGTGTCAATCAATCACAGGCAGTGAAAGTCCTATTGAAGAAATCTTCAATCCACTTTACACCTCTTAATCTTCCCCATATAAACACACAGGTCTTTAAAAACCCTTCAAAAAAATCAAGTTACTACAAGGTAATAATGATAATATCACAAGGGGATAGCACTCCCCTTGGCAACTGAATAAACAGACCCCTGCTGAGCTGAGTCAATCAGTCATTCTAAGAACTTAGCCAGGGATTCATATGAGGCCTTATGGAAAAGAAACGGACGTCTGACCACCTGCTCCACCTGCTTTTTTGACAGTTATTTAATGACTTCATTATGTATACTTGACTAGAGAGCATAACAGCCATGAATACAACTGGGCCAATGTCCCAGTAGACGGAAGCAGGCCTCCTAATCTGCTAGCGTCACCATTAATTGAACTCCAATGCCCATCTCAGGCCTACACCAGAGACGGTGGGCCCGTTTCCAGCCGAGCTCCCTTCCCAATACAAAAATAGGGCAGCAGGCTCCTTGAAGACGGAGAGAGGATTATGAGGTCAGAAAAATTCCCAATTCCCCTCTCCTTGACAAAAATGTTTGAATACATCCCCATACAATAGACTTTTCTGATCTTTTTGAAGCCAGACTTTGGTGAGATGAGGCTGGATTTAAATCTGGAGCACCTGGTTGCTTTTATATCCGATCCACTACACCTCGTATATAAAATGCATACAATAATCATTTAGTAATTTATTAGTGCTTTCTTGTTATGGAGATTAGGGTCTGGATAGTTGCTGAGGCGAGTGGGGATTGGGGAGGTGCAGGGAAAGGGGTAGTGGAGGGTTGATGTGGAGAACAAAGTTTCAGGCAGGAAACCAAAATACTGTATCTGGAAACCTGAGCATGCATCTTGTGGCCCTGGTTTGTTCCCCAAAAAACAGATTTTTATCAGACTTGGCTTCAAGCTGCTTGTGGGGACTGCCATGGAACAGACAGCACGGCCAGATAAGTCTGATCCCAGACTTGGGTTGGGAGAGGGGGAGGGGTTCCAATTCCATATCCTGGGAGGAGAGATGTGATCCCTGATGTGAGAGACTTTCTATGGAGGGAGCTACCTCCTAAGGCGGAGCTTGAGGGAGGGGAGGGGGGGGGTGGTGCTGGAGGGAAACACCAATGCCCTTCCTAACCCACAAACAATGCTGTAAAGGTACTTCCCTTTGAAAACTGTTGTTGCCTCCTTTCAGCTAGCCAGTTTCTCAAGATCTGGGAAACTCAGTTGCCCATGGTAAAACATGCAAAGTGGTTTATTCTGAAGCTGCCATCCTCATTAACATACTTAAAATGCCAACTTCCTCCTGAGAGTGGGTTGACTGCCTGCCAAGGTAACTCCCAGAATTCGGCATGTTCAAGTCCATTTTCCAATGCATCTAGAATGTTTTCCACTTTAACAAACCCCTCCTCTTATGTGCCCAATCCAACATGCTCACGCTTATTAAAATTCTCCTCTAATAAGGTGAGTAATACTGCCAGGATGTGAATGATTCTTGATGATGAATTCACTTGTATTTCAGCCTATTAAGATTATTTCATACTTTATCCGTGTTTCTCTGTTTTCTGCTAATAATGACTTTCATCTCTCATTAGGAATTGCAGATTCAGTTAATTGTGACTTTATTTTATTGATCTAAGCAAAAATATGAAGTCACTGCTGTGTTCAAGTTCTATGCTGATAAATGAAATATCTTGGAATTAATATTCACAACCTAAAAACTAGTTTTGACTGTTCTTTACACTGCAAAGAAGAAATACACTACCCAAATTAAGCTATTGAATATTTTTTGATGTATGTAATTCAAGTCAACAAAATGGTAGGATTTGTACTTTGTAAAGCATTAAAGATATTTTGAAATTGAAAGAAAAATAACATGTCACCTGAAAATGAATAAGTGTTAAAAATGGCAGAAATGGACCAGAGCAGCTGTTAATGGAAAGATTTTTAAAATATTAACCACCTCTGGCCAGCGGTATAGTCACCTCTGGAGCCACCTGCTCTGGAGCCACTGCAACTCATCTCAGAATGGGAAAATACCATCCAAAAAGACATAAGGCTTTTAAATGTTAACATTAGAAATCCCAACAAGGAACACAAAGTTAGCATGTAGATACAGCAAGCAATTCGGAAGACAAGTAGTATTTTGCCCTTTATTGTAAAGGGAATTCTTGCTACAGTTATATCAGGCTTTGGTGATACCACACCTGAAGCACTGAAGTTTTCTTCCTTCTATGGAAGGATATACTTGCATTGGAGGTGGCACAGTAAAGGTTCTTTAGATTGTTCCTGGGATGTGAGGCTGTAAATTGTGCCTATACCCTCTGGAGTTTAGAAGAAGGAGAGGTGACCTCATTGAAACACACAAGGATGTGAAGGGGCTTGGCTGGGTAGAAACTGAGAAGTTGTTACCCCTGGATAGTGAATCCAGAACATGGTGGCCCAGTCTTAGCATAAGGAATTGATCATTTAGGACTAAGATGAGGAGATAGTTCTTCATCCCAAGGGGTTTGCGAATCTTTGGAATTGCCTACCCCAGAGGGTTCTGGTTGAGATCAATAGGTTTTTAATTCCATGGAATTAAGTGATATTGGGAGATATATTTAGGATCTCTAAATATGTTCTTCCTTAGTTCCCAGCTTCTCCACTATTTAGGAACTAATCTGATCTGTCTTTTTTAGGGCCAATATGGAAGCTTCACATTTGCCCACATTGAACACCATCTGCCACAGTTTTGCCCACTCACTTACTGTATGACTAATCAGTTGCAACTTGTCTCTCCCATTTACACTATTTACTGTACACTGTTGTCACCAAACTGCAATATATAGGTCGCTATTCCTTATTCCAAGTAAGTTAGAAATTCAGTATAGTGAAACACTTAGGCCTCAGAATAAGACACAGCTAGCACCATGACTCAATTTGAATGCATACTCATTATGGCACATGTATGTAAATATGACATTTATTACTCTCTCTAGTGTAGTAAAACATTGCAGTGAAGGACTTTGAAATTACTGAACTTGATGTAAGGACAAAAGGTGAGATTTTTTTTACAGGGCGAAGGAACAAAAATAAACTATGCAGTATTTGAATCTTTTAAACCAAAAATATAACATGAATAAGATTTTTTAAAAATATTTTCTAATGTCCTGTTTTCCTTTCCTTTTATGAAGGATATGATGTTCCAGCTGCTTCGTGGACTAGACTTCCTTCATTCACATCGTGTGGTTCATCGAGACTTGAAGCCCCAAAATATACTTGTAACCAGCAGTGGCCAAATAAAGCTGGCTGATTTTGGCTTGGCACGCATCTATAGTTTTCAGATGGCACTTACCTCAGTGGTAAGTTCCTGAATGATTTCTATGAGAATACGTAACCTTGAAACCAGTGGAAGGGCATTAACGTTTTATCTTGCAGGTAGGTTTCAGTTGGGGGTTGGGGGGGGGTGCCGGGGTGGGGGGAGGTGGTGTTCTTTCTGATAGACCAAACTGGCTGCCTTGGAACAGTTAATAAAAGTGCTTAAAGTAATTAAATACTTTTGGCCCATTATGCTCTGTAATTTATTTTCTTAGCTATTTCTGTGACTTCATATCAAGACTACTTGGCATTTAAGTATCCTTGGTTATCTGTGGCTGTACTTGTGGATAAAGGCCCACATAAGAGAATACCCATAATTCCAAGTAGAAGAACAGGCCATGGCAACCCAGATGGCATGTACTGATTAATACAATTCGTTATGACCGCTGGTAAAATATTCCCATATGGATGTGTAAATATTTTAACAATTTGGTGACTTTTCTTCATTTTGGAACCAGAAGTGAGTTCTGCCCAGCACATATTCTGTGTGTATATGATTTCATTAGCTGTACTCTTTCACTGGTAAATGCTACTCACTATAGCCTGGGAAAGATTGTGGATGAAGTTATCATAAGCTTAATGTATTCATATCAAATTTCTTTGGGTTAACACTTCAAATCAAATAGTAAATATTGATGTTTTTCATGGCATGTGCATGTGTCTGGTTTGGCCAGCATTTGTTGCTGATTGCCAATTGCACTGGAGAAGGTAGTGTTGTACCGAATTCTTGAACTGCTACAATCCGTCTGGTGTATGTACATTCAGAGTGGTGTTAGGAAAGGAATTCCAGGAATTTGGACCAACAACAATGAAAAATCAATGATAAAGTTCCAGGACGAGATTGTATGTGGTTTGGAGAGAAACTTGCTGGTGGTGATGTTACCATGCATTTGCCACCCTTGTCCTTCAAGGTGGTAAAGGTTATGGGTTTGGAAGGTATTGTCTAAGGAGCCTTGGTGAGTTGCTGCAGTACAATTTGAATATGGTACACACTCCTATGTCAGTGGTGGAGGGAGTCAATGTTTATGGTGGTGGTTAGGGTGCCAATCAAGCAAGCTATTTTGTCTTGGATTGTGTCAAGCTCCTTGAGTGTTGTAAGAGCAAGCAAGTGGAGAATATTCCATCACATTCCTTGTGATGGTGGGCAGGCTTTGGGGAGTCAGGAGGTGAGTTGCACAGCTCAGAATTCCCAACCTCTGATCTGCTCGTGGAGCCACAATATTTACATGACCAGGTTGGTTCAGTTTCTGGTGAATATTAAACCCCCACCCCCAATGTTGATGGAAGGTGATTCCATGACGATGCTGCTGCTGAATGTTAGGGAAAGATGGTTTGATTCTCTTGCGTTGGAGATTGTTATTATCTGACACTTGTGTGGTGCGCATGTTACCTGCCATTTCTCAGCTCAAGCATGAATGTTGTCCAGGTCTTGCTGCATGTGGTCATGGACTGCAGTTTCAAATGGATTATTGCTGCATTAAAATAGTGGACAGAAGAATTTGATGCCAGTAAAATTGAGTATTTGTACAATGACATCGCTCAGGATAATTTCCAAGTTTATTTTTCTAAAACCAATGTTGTCAGCTAAATGTCGCTACAAAGATCCATAAGGTATCTGAGATTAAATAATATATGCAGCAAACGTTCTTTTACATTATATGCATTTTGTAATTAAATATTGATAAATTTTATATCGGAAAAAGTTGGGACAAGAACAAAAGCAATCTCTATTTATAATACACTTTTAATGAGGAAATTAGAGGTGGAACAAAAAAATTGACATTGGAGTAGATAATGATGTTAGGAAGGGTGAACTAAAGCTTGGTCAAAGAAGGAGAAGATGGTAGCATAGTGATAATGTCACTGGACCAGGAATCCAGAGGTCCAGGTTAATGCTCAGGAGACATGGCTTCAAATCCTACAGTGGCAGCTGGTGGAATTTAATTAATAAAAATATGGAATACAAAGCTAGTCTCAGTAATGGTGATCCCAAAGCTATCATCGATTGTCGTAAAAACTCATCAGGTTCACTAATATCCTTTAGGAAAGAAAATCTGCCATCATTAACTGGCCTGACCTACATGTGACTCCAGATTCACAGCAATGTGGTTAATTCTTAACTGCCCTCTGAAGTGGCCTAGCAAGGGCTAGGCTCAAGGGCAATTAGGGATGCGTGGCAAATGCTGGTCTTGCCAGTGACACCCACATCTCATAAAAGGATAAAAAGAAGTGGGTAGTACGGAAGATTTTACATGGGGGAAAAATTATATATTATTAGCCTAAGTGAATGAAGGCACTGACGGTGTGGGGTAATATGCAAGAGGTCAGAGTAAAGGAGAACAGAGTTCAGGACAGGATGTAGTGTTGGATGGAGGTATAAAGATGAAACAGAAGAAAGGTCTTAAATATATTTAAAATTAAGGATAAGAATTTTAAATTTGAGGTGTCGTAGAGGTCCGGGCATCATGTTAGTCTTTTGATGGTAGAGGTGATGGGTGACCAGAACCTGGTGTGGGACAAAGCACAAGTGTCATGATTTTTGGATGAGCTGAGTGTCATTAACATGCACTGCTTGATCAGATAGTTTCAGTATCTGAGGAGTCACAAATTGTACTGACCATTGTGCACTCATCAACGAATAGCCCCATATCTGATCTTATGATGGTAGGAAGATCATTGACGAATTAGCTGAAGACATTTGTGCTTAGGACACTACCCTGAGGAACTCCTGCAACAATGTCCTGGGATTAAGATGATAGAAATTCAACAAGCACAACCGTCTTCCTTTGTACTAGGTATGACTCCAGCCAGTGGAGATTTTTCCCCCGATTCCCATTGACTTCAACTTTGCTAGAGCTCCATGATTCCACGTAGGTCAAAAGTTGCCTTTATGACATACATTTGTGACAATACATCGTACTTCAGAACTCCGTCCCTTTCACAATGAAGGCTAACATTCCATTTGACTTCCTAATTATTTGTTGTACCTGCATGTTAACTATTCATTTGTCATCTAAGAGGACACCATGATCCACAGCATTCTACAGTTTCTCTCCATTTAAGTAATATTTTACCTTTCCATTCTTCTGAGCATATTGGGTAACCTCATATTTTCCCATACTGTATTCCACCTCCCCACTCACTTAACCGATCTATATCTCTTTGCAGGCTTTCTGGGCCGTGTTTTGGAGACAACAGAAATCACTTGAAACAATTTAGGCGAGCTCCCATGCAAACAGATTTGATACTGAAAAGATTCTCATTCATGAAACCCATTCCAAAATTTTAAAACACCTCAAGTAAACTGTTCCACTCAAGTGATTAATCTGCTGTAAAAGCAAACCAACTTCGACTCTGTAACCATATTGAAACAGTAAGAAGTCTCACAACACCAGGTTAAAGTCCAACAGGTTTATTTGGTAGCAAATACCGTAAGCTTTCGGAGCACAGCTCCTTCGTCAGATGGAGTGGATATCTGTTCTCCAACAGTGCACAGACACAGAAATCAAGTTACAGAATACTAATTAGAATGCAAATCTCTACAGCCAGCCAGGTCTTAAAGGTACAGATAATGTGGGTGGAGGGAGCATTCAACACAGGTTGTGTTGAATTATTCAACACCCGTGTTGAATGCTCCCTCCACCCACATTGTCTGTACCTTTAAGACCTGGCTGGCTGTAGAGATTTGCATTCTAATTAGTATTCTGTAACTTGATTTCTGTGTCTGTGCACTGTTGGAGAACAGGTATCCACTCCATCTGACGAAGGAGCTGTGCTCCGAAAGCTTATGGTATTTGCTACCAAATAAACCTGTTGGACTTTAACCTGGTGTTGTGAGACTTCTTACTGTGCTTACCCCAGTCCAACGCCGGCATCTCCACATCATGATTACCATATTGAAAGACAGTTAATCCTTGAATAATATCTTAAAACTGTCAGTCAAAATGTGAACTTCCCCCCCCCCCCCCCACCCCATCTCCACTCAGATAAGTGTTTTTGGAGTTTTTAAAGCTCAGCCAAACATTGATAATTGGCTCAGTTATAATAAAGCTCTTGGGAAATGTCAGAAATGAAGTCTGTTAAAACTGCAAAATCAGATAGCCGAGCAGTGGGTGTATTTTTTTAACTCTAATTAACAGCTACAGCTTGTTTTATTTTAATCTTTAAAGGGCTGGGGATTTAATTAAGTTCAGACCATGACACTTAAATATATTCTCCACCTTTATCTGCATTTATGACTCTTCCATAATTTGAGATTCCCATACTGAAAATTAAGGCCTTTGGAACAATGAAAATCAAGTCTGTTTGAATTCAGCACTAATTTCAAATAGCCCTGCTATTTCCTGCTTGTGTGATTCACACCCCGCTCTCTTCCCCACATTGGTTGTGAGGGTATTACTTCTGCATCCGGATCCCTACACCATTCCTAAAGGCCGCAGGAGTCTCCATAATTCTGCAAAATCCCAGTCTCCGTGTGTCTTCCTCACTTGTTTTCCCCACTCATCTTTGTATCATCGATAAATTTGGTAAAAATATAACAGTGCCTTCATCCAAGTCACGAATATAGAATGTACAGGTGGTCCTCACTTGTGTTGCAATTGCATTTCCGAAAATAATGACTTTAAGTGACACAACTCTGAAGTGAATCGTGCATGCCCATAGGAATCAGTGCTAACGCTGAAGTTGGGTTCTTTTGGATATTTCTTGCCCAGAAAAACCAGTGCACAAGTTGAAATACTGAACCATACATGGGCAATATGGTGCATTTGTAGCTGAAATAACTTGCAAAATAGACATTGTATAAATTGAAGAGAAAACATTGCAGAGTTAAGGCAAAAGCGCAGGGGAGTGGGAGTCATTGCATAGCTACAGTAGTTCAATGAGCTGGCACAGGCATGATGGGCCAAGTGACTTCCTTCTGTGCTGTATAATTTGATTATTCTATGATTAGAAGCTGAGGAGTGGCCTCTTGATCTCTTTAGGGAAATAGTCCTTTGACCATTTCCCTAAACTCCACAGAAAACACTTTCCTCTGTAACATTCAGAAACTAAGTGCCATCTCCTGCAGTTCTTCCAGCCCTGCACCTCCATTCAATTTTTAAAAGATTGTTTGGCAGATTTTTAATAATGAAATGCTGCATTATATTTTCACATCCCCTTTTATCTTTGCACATTGATTCTGTTCCCAAACATTCTTCACACTTCAAGAAAGCATTTAATCCTGTGTCACAGATAGCTATCCAAGCCCTTCAATCACCTTCAGTTGGATTTCCAGTATTCTTTGCCTGAATTTACACAGATTCACGTGAATAGGATTTCTGTTCATTTACTGTATGCCAATCTGTGGTAACGACATGCGGCTCTTCACATTGACAAGGCACACAAACAAGGTAAAAGAAAAACTGATTTTGCAGATCAGTAAAACAGACCCAAAAGAATAAACTACTTGAAAATGAAACAACGTTAAGGGGTGACTTAAAGCGAGGACTTACTGTGAATAGTTGAGGCTCCAGCACTCACTGAGGAACAATACTAATTACAATTTACCAATCTGAAAATTGCCCATTTATCCCAATTCTCTATAGTTAGCCAATCCTCTGTCCATGCTAATATAGTGCTTCCAATAACATGAACTCTTATATTGTGGAGTAACCTTTTTATGTGGCACCTTATTGAATGCCTTTTAATAATCCATTACATCTAATAATTCCCCTTTTTTATGCTGTTACATTCTCAAAAGATTTTTATTTCCTAAACCATGTTGACTCTGCCTGATTGTAATATTATTTTCTAAATGTACTGATACTTCCTCAATAATAATTTCAACATTTTCCCAACGACAGATGAGGCTAACTGACCTATAGTTTCCGGCTTTCTGTCTCCCTCCTTTCTTAAATAAGGGAATTATGTTTGTGGTTAGAATCTAGGGAATTTTGAATGAATACAACTAATATATCCACTATATCCGCGATCATTTATTTTAAGATGCTAGGATACAGACCATCAGGTCTAGGGGACTTGTCAGCCTTTAGTCCATTAGTTTTCCTAGTACTTTTTTACTAGTGATAATTGATTTAAGTCTCTCCCTCCCTTTTACCCCTGATTTTGAAGGTGGACACTGATTTAGATTGCCCTGAATGTCAAACAACATGCAGGATAGAGTAAGGCAAAAAATAGGGAAGCTTATGTCAGATACCAACAACTCAATATTGCAGAAAGCCTACCGGAATATAGAAAAGTACAGACTGAAATTGAAAAGGATATTAGGAAAACTAAAGAGAGGGCACAAAAATATTGGCAAGTAAAATCAATGAAAACAGAAAGATATTTTAAGTACATAAAGAGCAAAAGGATAATTTAAAGAAATATTTTGGGATACTTATCTTCAGGTGACTTTTATTTACTGTTTGCTTCGTAGCCAACCCAGACACTGTGATGGTCAGTAGGTATGGTGTGACACTATTGGTGAATAGGGAATTGAGGTTGCAATTACTGGAATCACACTCAGATGAGTTTTTCTTTACAGATAGCATAGCTAAAAAGAGACTGTTTAGATTACCCCTTCCTTTCTCCCTCCTCCTCATTCTCTGATCATCCTTGCCCTCCTTATAGCTGGTAGCTATGGCTTGTCCACCACAGTTCTTGACACCTCTGCCAAGTACTACAGAGATTTTCATAATGATCCAAGCTGTGGCAACATTTCCTCATATACCAGTGATCGGCACCATCATATCTCATTAGGCAGCATGGCTTTCATGGTATGCATTCTGTGCGTGAATGCATGTGTGGCCACTGAACAGCCTTCGTCACCCGATGATTTGCTGTGATAACTTAAATGCAGCTGGCAAGTGGTGATGTCTGAGAGTCTCAATCAATGGTCACACACCAACTGAAAGCTGAGGGAATCAAATCTCCATTTTAGGACAAAATGAACATGTGGCACCTGCAAAGAAATATGCGTGCAGTCAATGTCAACCTGCACCGTGGGAAAGTCTGCAATCCCGACAAACTCTCTCTCTGCTTGCTTCTCTCTGGTAAGAGAAAATTAAATCTAGTTTGTTATCATTGAGTAGAGAGCGTCAGTGACTCCCCTAAAGCAACTGTGGGCAGCAAACTGAGATGCTACAAATACCTTCTCTGGCAATCTGGAAGGAGTTAGACCTTCACAGCCACTGGAAATGTGGCCTTTGCCCAGCTCTGTGTCTGCAATGTTGTTCATAGAATCATAGAATCCTATACAGTGCAGAAGGAGGCCATTCAGCCCATTTAGTCTGCACCATCCACAATCCCACCCAGGCCCTAGCCCCATAACCCCATGCATTTATCCTAGCTAGTCCCCCTGACACTAAGGGGCAATTTATCATGGCCAATGCACCTAACCCGCACATCTTGCAACAGATACGGTGGGGAAATGTTTATTGAAGCACAGACGTGGATCAATGTGGCCTCCTGCTGAGAGTCTTTTTTCCCCTCTCTTGTCCTGCTCCATGTGCTCTCTGTTCCTGCTCCATGTGCTTCTGTTCATTCTCCCAGTTATGTTGTATCCAAAAGGGAAGACTAGTGCGTCCACATCTGGGCGCAACTGGTTGTGCAGAAGCCTTGAAGTCAGCAAAAGCTTCTTCATCATCTGCCATACTACTCCCTTTAGACTTTTTCAACTTTGACCAACTGTAGAAAACACTAAACATTTGTAGAATAGAAGCAATGGTCAGAGGAAATCAACCTTTTGAGTAGTTGATGATCCCTTTAAATAGCATTGCTAAGTGGGCGGGGGGGGGGGGTCTTTCCTACTGCTGAACGCACGTTCAGCTGTGCATGATAGAGATGCAACTGCTGACATCAAATTAGCATTGCATGTGATTGATGCCATGATCTATTTGTTCCAGATAATTCCAGCAGCCATCCATTGTCCAATATGGTGTCCAGCACAATTTAATCTAAAAGTGTCTGCACGTTCTACCGTCGCAGTACTGGAGTTGCAAGGCTACACATGGTGCTCAAATGATGGCGCCGATCTGACCTGATTTTTCACCCTTATTGTCCAAAGCATATCTCCTCAGCAGTACGTCTGTATGAAGGCTCTCTTTGAAATAAAGTTGGCTCCCAAGTTGCAAGCCTGACACTGGAAAATGAGTTCTCTGCGGTATTTGCCTGATATCGAGCCTGAGCTGGTCTACAGGCGTTGTCACTGATTTCCTTGTTTCACTGATGAGATGGTTGATCATAACTGGGGCTGAAATTTTCCCACTTATCTCCAGCTCACCCTATAAATTGATGCTCTGATGTGAAGAATCTGCATCACCAGCAGGAATGTTGCTGGGGTTTTGTACTATTTTATACTAGTACAAATGTAGAATATGAATATTTATTGTCACCATGAATATTTATTGTCCTTCCCTAATTGCCCTGGAAAGATGTTGACAAGCAATCTTCCTGAATCATTAAAAGGTCATCGACCTGAAACATTAGTTGTTTTCCCCCACAGATGCTGCCTGACCTGCTGAGTTTTCCAGCATTTGTTGTTCTTAATTCAGATTCTTAACCAGATCAAGTTGATTTTCTGGTTTCATGGAGACATCGTACTTCAATTTCCCTTCACTTCTTAGTTCCAGTTATGAGGAGAAGCTATATGCGTTCTGCGGTTCCAATGATGGCTGAAATGATGGAACAAGTGGTTTTTTCCTGTGCTGGGGTGCCTCTGAATGCACTCAGATGGTTTTCAAAGTTATGATTCTATTTTAAAGCAAAAAATCCACTCCTGGAAAGTAGACATGTTTTACCTTGTAACTAGGAAAGGAAGGGAGCCCAAAATGATGGAAGGCCAGAGAATCAATTTTATTTTATTCAATGTATCTATCTTAGAGACAAAAGTGTGTCACATGTTGAAAAGATAGTGTTCCCCTTAATCTATTCTTGCCCATATTCTTCATGGTAGTACTTATGTTACTGAACTAGTAATCCGGAATCCTGGACTAATAATCTAGAGACATGACTGCAAATCGTACCAGGGGAATTTCAATTCAGTTAATTAAATAAATCTAGACTGATAAACTAGTATGAGTAATGGTGACAATCCCAGTAATGGTGATAATCCAACTCCTGGATTTTTCAAAAATTGGTTCACTAATGTCCTTTTGGGAAGGAGGAGTGGAATTCTCCCAAGCCCCTGCTGACGGGTTCAGTGATGGATGAGGGCAGCGGGATCTTCCTCTGATGCCCGCCACAGCAGATTGGAAAACCCACTGGAGACCAGTGTGAAACTCACTTGCATTCCACTAATGGGACAACCCATGCCCAGTTTGTCATGGCTTCAGCAGGAAAACATGCTGGTGCAACACCCGTCTGGAATAAGATGGCGTGCATATGACTGGACTCACCTGAACAATGCCAGGGGCTGCCTCTTAACTGATTGATGTCAATCAGGGATCGGCATTAAAGGCTAACCTTGCCAGCAATGTCCACCTCCCAAAAAAAACACAATACAAAACTGTCTACTGAATTAATTAAAATCTGAAAGTGCAGACCAGTCTTCACAGCACTGCAGCAACAAAACTTTTCAACATTGAGAGGTTAGGTTTCCTTCCAAGAATACAGTTAGTCATGATTGGATATTTTAGTGACAAACATAATAACAGAATTGTTTCATTTTGATTTCAATGGTGTTTTCCGTCACTAATGTTTAATCTAAAAAGTGTGAAGAAAATTCACTACATTCCAATGGCATTCAAAAATAAATGTTTATCTTTCTCGTATGTTTTTTGCAATATTAACTACCTGAGAATTGCAAACACTTCCACAATTCTGAATGCTGTTTTTTAAACTGATGCTTGACAATCAAAAGCTAACCAGCTGGCTGTTCAAAAAGCTCTACAGAAGTTGAAGAAACACTTCATTACATAATTGATGCTGAAGACAGATACTAAGCGCCTAGTCCAAAAAAAATGTGCCTATCACTAGATCTGTTGAAAGAATCCTCTTGCTTTCCTCATTCATTCACATGCTACTGCACCCACATTCTCTGCTGACAAAGAGACTGTTCATTCAGACAATAAGCTTTGCCAGAGAGCCTTCCACTGAAAAATCCGATCTCACCCACTAGATGTTGCAAGTCTGGATTATCAAAGCAAAAGCTTTCTGGCGGAAAGCGATTTCTGTAAAGTTCTGAATGCCGAAGAATTCCTGCTAGCAGGTCACAAGGGCGACAGGTTTCTGCTGTGAAAGAGCTGGTCCCTCGGGATAGCCCAAAACCCTTCCATGATATTCATCTGGGATACAAGCTAATGGTGCATCTGTAAAGTGAGAGCAAAACTGCAGCTGCAGTAAAAACTAGAGAGACATCCTTTTGCAATGAATCAGGCCATTTTCACTGATGGGAAGATGATGACGCTTTTCAGTTTTCTTGGAAATGTTAGATTGATCTGCAGGGGCTTTTGCCCACCTAGATATGAGTAGGCATTGTACTGATTTTTAAAATATGATTAAATCACATAGTTAAGAGTAAGGGCATAGCTGTTTTTCTTTTTGCTTTTACTATAGTTACAATAACTGAATTGTTAAATAGCATGATCAATGAATTCACTTTTCATTCAGACACTTCGCTACAGCATTTTAATTTTTGACCTTAGTTTGATTACTCTGAGGTGGGAGTGTAGTTAATTCACTGCAGTTTATTTAATATTCAGAAAATTATAGGTAGAACTTAATAGCTTGGCAACGAATTTCATTTTTCTGATAGTATTTTCCAAGATTATGTAAGACTTTAATTTGGAGAAATAGCCCATGATTTCCTTTTAAGGACTTGCAGTTTATCCATCAATGATTTCTTTAAAAGTGCTATTTAAAGATGCTACAGTATTATTTCTGCTGCATACTTTGTGCTAATGAAAAGCATTTTACATCAGCATAAGATATATGGTATACTACTAATTGACACTAAAATGCAGCCAAAATAATGATTCGGTTAACATTGCTCACCACTATTATTCTCAAATGCTACAGTAGCTTCAGGTGAAATGCCAAAATCCGAGAGTTGTTTTCCGAAATGAACAACTGTTAGGTCTGGTTGGTCTGCCTCACCGTCAAATAGCATTGAAGTTGCTGCATTTATACAATAGGTTTAAACTAAACCTGCCAAGAAAAGCACAACAACTTGGATAACACTTTCCAAGGTGTTTCACATGAGCATTATAAAACAAAGTATGACACCAAGCTACATATATAGATATTGGATATGATGACTTGAGGCTTGGTCAAAGGGATATATTTTGATGACTAGCTTAGAGGAGGGAAGGGAAGGAGGTGGAATGGTATAAAGAGGGAGTTGCAGAGCAATTGAAAGTACAGATATCAATGGTGGAACAATTAAAATTAGGAATACACAAGTGGCCAGAATTAGAGGAGCACAGATTGATCACAGGGTTGTGGGGTTGGAGGAAAAGATGACAGAAATAGGAAAGCGTAAGTCTATGGAGGGATTTGAAAGCAAGCTTGAGAATTTTAAAATCAAGACATTGCTTGAATGGGAGCCTGTGTAGGTTAGCAACCACAGGGTGACAGCGGAACAGGACTTTCTGAGAGTTCAGAAATGGCAGCAGAGTTTTGGATGGCTTCAAGTTTACAGAGGGTATTTGGGAGACCAGTTAGGAATGTGTTGAGGTAGCAAAGTCTTGAGGTAACAAAGACTTAAATGAGAGTTTTCAACAGCAGAAGAGCTGAGATGGACAAAGTTGGGTGACACAGAAGTGGAAATAGATGGTTCCGGTGATGACATAATACAAGGTCAGAAGCTCATCTGGAGATCAAATATGACACCAGAGTTGCAAAGAGACAGGCTTAATCTCAGTGTTGCCAGGGACAGGGATGGAGTTTGGAGCAAAGACTGGAAACAATGATTTCATTCTTCCCCAATATTTAATGGGAGGAAATTTATTTTCATCCAGTACTGGATGTCAGATAAGCAGTCTAATTATTTAGCAACTATGGAGGAGCTGAGAGAGGTAGTGGCGAGGTGGAACTCGGTGTTGCACCAAACCCACGACTGCTTTCATCTGGAACGACAAGGGCGGCAGACACATGGGAACACCATTACCTGGAAGTTCCCCTTCAAGCCCCTTACCATTATGACTTGAAACATATCACCATTTTTTGCGCTGTCGCTGAATCAAAATCCTGGAACTCCCTCCCTAACAGCACAGTGGATGTACCTACACCACATGGACTGCAATAGTTCAAGAAGGCTGTTCACCACTTCTCAAGGGCAATTAGGGATGGGCAATGAGTGCTGGCCCAACCAGCAATGCCCACATCCCATGAATTAATTTTTTTAAAAGTGCACATGTGAAAACTAACTCTGTGCCTTTGGATAATCTCGCTAAGGGGCAGCATGTAGATGAGAAATAGAAGGGGGGCATGAATAGATCCTTGGGGAATACCAGAGGTAACAGTGCAGAAGCAGGAAGAAAGCCATTGCAAGTAATTCTCATGCTACGATTAGATAGAAAACAATGGAACAATGTGAGGGCAGTCCCACCTAGCTGGAGGACAGGAGAGAGCATTGGAGGAGGACGGTGTGGTCAGCCGTGTCAAAGGCTGCAGACAGATTGAGAAGGATAAGGAGGAAAAGTTTGCCTTTGTCACATTCACATAGAATGTAATTTGTGATTTTGATAAGAGCTCAATTATGGCCGAATATACTTGAGTGACCAGAGCGAGAGTGATCCAAGGAAGTAACTTTACATCAACTGCAGTGAAACTGAGAATTGTGTTCAGAAAGAATTAAGAAAATCCAACAATTCCCTGGGTCGCCTGAAAACATTTTAAATGTCATTATTAACATTTTTAATATTCAGTGAAAATCTGGAAGGTTTTTCCTGATAAAACTTAGCTGCTATTTATGTCTACACAGTTGAGTAAATACAGTACAGAACTAGCAGTATAAAACATGCCAGCTGGCTTTCTATCATCCTCAGCAAAGAGCAGTCATAAAACTGGATTCTTGATTTTTGTGTTTTCTCAAGTTTTTGTAATCATTGTTTGAGGAGAGCTTTGGACTTCCCTTTGGTTTTAAGAATTTCCTTGCTGATTTCGAATAGTTTGTAATTCATATTCTCAGCTTGTAGATTCTTTGCAGCAACCTTATTCCAAGTGTTCAGATTTGACTTAATTAGATCTCAATTATTGACATCGTTTGAGTAATACACAAAGTTCATATTCAGCAAACTACAAACCAAACCATTTGAGTACTGGCGTGAATGAGTCCCATCTCAGAACTAGGTCTCAGCCTAGCTCTAAGGCGAAGTACAAACAGCACAGTAACAGTAGGAACCACTAAAGGATTCCCAGCCACTTCCTCTTTATCTCCTGTACTCAAATTGATCAACACATTCAGCATGGTCATGTAAACCAAGCCTGTTCTTCACTGTGAGAACTATCACCGGAACGTATTGGCTATTCACGCCAGCGAGATTTTCCCATCCCACTGCAGTGAACGGAGATTTGGCTGGGTGCCAAATTCTCCGATCTCACCGCAGTGGGAGTGTGGCATGAATGACCGGTAAGATCGTGCCCTTGATGTATTATTTTGTTTACAACTCTACCTTAATCAAAGGTATTAAACTAAAGTTAACATCAAATAAGATGTCGCCTTTTATAACATCTGCAAGTCTGTAACATCATCATCAGTTTTTACACATAGCTTGATTAGCTTTTGCAGTTAACATCTATGGAGCATTCTTAGCTAGTTTTTACAGACACAGATCAACCACGACATCTCTGGTGGTCTGCAGCAGACATCCCAGTGACATCCCAATTGTATTGTGCCACCATGTGGTAGTTTGAAAGTTTGTTTTCATGGTTTCCCCATGTGGAAAGTTCCAAATCTCGGCCGGACCACCCAGGGTGCAGAGATGCTCTCTAAGAATCACTCCAGACTTCATTCAAGTGGCCAGTCACAGGGTGAAGATGGAAGAGACTGAGAAGGAGGTCACCTGCCAATCATTTCTTCTGCCAGTGAATAATACTGGGAAGGGGAAAGATTGAGGAGAGAAATTCGGGGATCTGAAGTGGGAAAGATGCATTGTAGAATAAGGAAGCTGAAACCAATGTAGATTCCCGGTTGAATTCTCCAAGGTATAGCATTACAGATCTACATTTCTGTGCAAACTTTGCCATTATATCACCATTGCAAGTTCCCTTTCATGTCCCACATCATCCTGACTTGGAACTATATTACTGTTCCTTCACTATCGCTAGGTCAAAATCCTGCATCCCTGCCTGACAGTACTGACAGTACCTGCACCACATGGGTTGCACCAGTTCCTTCTCAGAGGCAATTAGGGATGGGCAATAAATGCTGACCTAGTCAGTGAAGCCCACAACCTGTGAAAATAATTTTTTTAAGTCCCACAGTTTAATATCTGCAATGAAGTAAGCAGTACTGTTCTTGCTCCTGATTTCTGCAGGACATCATGGATTATATTGCATATGGAATGATATTGTTTATGGTGGGGTGGGGGAGGTCGGGTCAGGAAGGAACGGTGGGTAGCCGGGAGGAACAGAAACAAAGGATTCACATCAATGGTCTTTTATTGTGTGTAAGACCTTTTCAAGCCAAGGCTCAGATTGTAAGTATGATTACTGTCACATGGTTTGCGAATAGAGTACAGTGCAGGTCAGTTGCCAAAGTAAAATGTAAAAGTCAAAGTGGCCTCTTCATAGTTAGCTTGATCATAATGATGAGGAATTACTTCAAAATTCTTTCTTTTATAACAGAATATTTCACTCGACGATGATCCTCATTGCATTATCTATTTAAATAAATAGTTTTGTTGCTGATCTTGCTGTCTTGCACTAACCGTTATATATTAAAATTCCAAGACCAAGTTATGTTTGAATTACTATGGACATTTTTACATTGGACTGTGAATCCTTTTTCTGCTTATCTGTCTGGAGTTTCTAATCTCATATCAGATAAAGGTTGTCCAAGGATAGTACACAAAAGTGTTCAGTTTTTAATTGCATAACTAATAGCAAAAGTGGACAGACTTCAAAGGATTTCTGCACTGCTCTCCACTTCCAAAAACAGAGTTTAATGCCAACAACTTGAAATATAAAGACTTCTAAAGAAAACCTCTTCCATTTAAACCAGACCTTTCCTACTCTAATCCCTGTTCCCACACTGTATTTTAGCTATAAAAAAAGAGCTTCATTGGCACCTCTTTTAAAAATCAAACTGTTGCAAGCATTAACATCCATTCTGTTTCTATTGATTTATATTTTTGTTTTGACTTTTTGAATACTGCTAGCATCGTGGAAATCGTGAGTGTGCTGGGGTAAGTTGCTAATTCTCGCTGAGCTGAAAGTTTGGACAAAGAATTGAATATGGCACCATAGCTTAAGCATTGTGTCAGCAATGATAATCAGAGATAAGTACTTCATGTCAACAGCATGTGCCACTTAACAAAAATATTCTTGAAGTATATGCAGGGGAAATAAAATGGAAGGATGCTGAAATGAATGGTAATCCTGTGCAGCTGAGTTTGTAAACCGGGTTCAGATAGAGAGGTTCCCTTTTAAACTGAAACTCTCTTCATCCTGTTCAGATCTAAACAGTGTCAAAAGCTTCTGCAAAAGTTCCATTTGAAATGACCAATTACGTTTAGTTTACCAATGTAAAAAATACTAGCATCATGCCAAGGGGATCCCAAACTTATTGGTGGTGAAAAATAGTGATTAACAGACTTCAAGTAACACGCAAAGAAAGAGACAAATAGACACCATTTTTAAGTTATTAACTGAACTTTAAATTGCGGCACCACATTTGTGAACACGTTCTTTCATAACATGATGGCAATGTTCGAAATGGTTTCTACGTTTTATGTTCACACAATTTGAGTGGTGATGTTTATTTGGAAGGGTGAAGCCATGGAGGGATTTGAAAATGAGGATGAGAATTTTGAAATGGTAGCATTCCTTAATCAGCGTAAGTCGGTGAGCAACAGGGGTGATGAGTTGATGGGACTTGGTGCAAGTTAGGAAATGGGCAGTGGAGTTTTGCATGAGCTGAAGTTTAGGGATGGTAGAACATGGGAGACTAGCCAGGAGTCAAGTCCAGAGTTAAGAAAGGCACAGCTGAGAGTTTGAGGAGCTCAAGGGCTGAAGCAGGAATGGAATTGGATAATAATGCAGAAGTATCTATCCCAGCTCAAGTCCCTAAGTGCTAACCCTAGATTGGAGTTGTGAAATGGAATACATTCTTTAAAACAGATAAAAGGAATTCTAAATTCTGTCTGGGCCTGTTTAGAATTATTGAAAACAGTTCGGCTGACAGAATGAAATTATTACAATCTCTTTTTGTGTCTGGATTTTCCGAAGTTTGAATCTAGCCCAGATTAATGGGGCCAATATCTCATCTCTCTGCTCTGCATGAGGGGCTCAAGTGTGAGCAATTTGAAACGAGTCTCCTTTACATAGCAGACTACGATGTAAAGTTAAAGCACATGGGATTGCGAGTAGCATCTTGAGATGGATAGAAAGCTGGTTAGTAGATAGGAAGCAAAGAGCTGGTATAAATGGGTCCTTTTCCGATTGGCAGGCAATGACTAGTGGGGTATCAGGGCTTCCACTACTGGATTACTACTGCCTGACTGATTTCACAAACATCCATTTTCACAGGTAGGGTGCCTGCCATTTCACAGATTGACAACTAAAAGTGGTTATATGGGACTATAAGAATTGCAATGCACGTTGTAATAAGCAATTGTGCGCTTGAATGAAACATTTGTTGTTATAATGCTTAATTTAGTTGAAGGAAAATAAATGTAGTAAATGAATTTTAATGAATATAAGTGTTTATTTATAGTGGTCTGTGAGGCCACTTAGAATTTTATTTTCTAGCATTTTATTTTATCTCATCCCTGCATGACTCCTGAGGTCTACCCATGGTGGATATTAGGTGAGTTTGCAAAGGGTGGTAGGTGGGAGGATCATGAGTTGGCACTATGTTGATATAGAGGCTATAAAAGCCGTGGGGATGGGTGGAGGAACATAGAAGGGACATGCACTGTGAGAACAGCAGCATAAGTTGGCTTGGAAGATATGAGGGACCATAGAGGTTAATTGGAGGCATATCTTGGCATGGGCCACAGGGGTTGTTTGGAGGACACAGCTTGGCATGGGGAGGGAGGGGGGGGGAGCGGTGCAGCAGAAGGGTTGTTTGGGGGAATATCTGGACATGGGGTGTGGGGAGGCAGGTTGGGAGGCATAGCTTGGCATGGGGGCATGACAGGCCAATGTGGTCAGTGGGGAGTTATGAGGTGCATATGTTGGCATGGATGTGGCATGGGGAGTGTGTAAGGGGAGTGAAGGCTGGAGAGATGTTTCATGTTTTATTCTTTATTTTTAAACTTTGGACATTGACAGATCCCCAAGGCAGGCCTTCACCCTATCCATCTCCGCACCTGGCAGCATTGTCAGTTCCTCCTGGGTCATTGCCCTACATTTTAATCCAGGGAATTGACCCAGGAGTGAAAATCTGAGTTTAAATGTGTGTGGGGGTTGTTGCAGGATCAGAACCCATGTGGAGGTGGGAGAAAAATATTTGAATTGAGGGAGGAGAGAGAGAAGACAGTAGTTATGAAAAAGATATCATCGTCCCTCATCCGTTGTACTTTTAGTATAACTGCACGTCAAAGGTCTACTTTCAGGAATGTTTCAGGTTTGTCAGTTTGCTTTTGAAACCTTTCTCCAGTTTCCCAAATTGGTACGTGTGGTGACACATTCCAGCAAAATATCTCTATGTTTGGCCTGGGGATAGTAGAGAAGCAGCAGTTCTCTAACCCTATGTATTGGTGCTATCAAATACAACGTCATCTCCATAGGATTCCTCTTCACATGCAGTCCCTCAAGATTGAGGATGATTTGCTTCCATTCTGATTTGATGGATTCTGAGAAGGCTGAGGTAAGTCCAAGGTGTGATCTGTGGACCCTACCACAGAAAGGGCAGGTGGTGCTTGGAGGGTTGAGAAGATGAGTTAATGGGAGGTTTGTGCACTCTTTCTGACATCTTGACTCCGCCTCTGCCTGTTCCCGATAAAGTTTTTTTTGTTCGGTGCCTTTCCAAATGAATCTTCTCCATTTTGGTTCTTTACAAACCAGAGACTCTCATGAGACCTCTTCAGGAATGTTTTGAGCACATCCCTAAAGCTTTTCTATTGACCTCTTGAGAATTGAGTCTTCGAAGGATGGACTCAAACCTAAAATATATTTGAAACTGATCCTATATTGATTTTCCTATATTGATTTGATAGGGAAGTAGCACAATTATGAATGAAAGATTTGTACATTGTACAGTCAGTTCATCCTGAAATATTTGTGTCATCCATTGTCATTCACCACTGGAACATTATTGTGTGAAATAAAAGATTTTATTCCATATTCATCCTTTTCAAGCTTTTTAAATTGGACTGATGATACACAGGTATGGATCAGTTTTTATCTAATTTTAGGTAGGACTTGTCAAAACTTTATCCTTCTGAAAGGGAATAATTCCTTTGCTTTTTTTCCCCCGCAATCAAAATAAATGATTTATCGCTTTTACTAAAATGGCAGCGGAATTTTAGACAAAGGGGCACGAATTTATGGAAAAAAATGCCAGGATGCGATTCTCACCAGCAAGTGGGGGGGCAGGGGCATTGCGCAGGTGCCCTGATCTCCCAGTGTACTGGGAGATCTCCTGCCACCCCACAGACATCGGGTCCCACGTCCCCCCCCTGATCATTACCAAACCCCTCACCCCATCTGCAGAGTTCCCTCCCTCCCTGATCACCCAATCACCACCCCTGCAGAAGTCCCCTTCCCTCCCCCCCTCCACCCCATTCAGGCTTCTCCCTCACTCAGGCCCCATCTGCTTGGCAGTGCCCTAGGACAGTTATGGTGCCTGGTTGGCAGTGCCAGGGTGCCTGGTGGGCAGTGCCAAGGTGCCAGGCTGACACTGCCCAGGCCTGCCCGACCATTCGGGGTCTTCAATGTCCTCCGATTTCCCCCCACCCCCTCACTTCCCCGGCGAGGTCACCACGTGGGCTCTGCTGATGGAGGCCAGCTGTGATTCTTGCTGGTGAGAAGCTTGACCAGCGAGCAGGTAAGTTCATGTGAGCCTGAATGATAGATGTCTGTGACTTACTAATGACATACAAAGCATGTCATTAATATCGGGCCGAACAATTTGGGGAGACAAGAAACTGGGTACGTTTCTGATTTTTCACCTCTCACCCGATCGTACCACCTCGCCCCACTGAACGACAGGCAAGACGAGGTCATAAAATTGCACCCCAAAGTGTTCTTACCCTCGTATCCTGAATTTCAGACACTATATTATGTAAATCCAAACCTGAATTAGGAAACTGCACAATGAGCCCTGTATCAAAACATACCTTTGCCATAGTGAGCATCCCACTGCACCTCAAAGACTCCTAGTTTAAATGTGCTTGTGCTGTTTAAGAATTACACTATGCTGATTTTAACCTAACCTCACAGATGGCAGGATATTGTTTTTTGGGTCAGGACACTGACATCAGGGTCAAATGGGGGTTCCAACCCTGCATAGTGTCAGCTGCACGCACTGGATGATGATTTTGCCTGAATTAGCCAATTAGTGGCCAGAGGGTGCACTGATATCCGAGTAAGGACAGCGAGTAGGCTGCCAAAGCTGGAGTGCCAGTAGGAGGCCCTGTGGTGAACCATCGTAGGTTCCCACTAGATAGTGCTGAGCCAGGGTCTGGCCAGTACTACAAGTATGTATATATGTTGCTGTTGGGGTTAGGGATGGGTTGTTCTACTTGTTGCTGTTGGGTTTAGGGTTGGGCTGTTACACCTTGTATTATAGTTATTGTGGTACATCCCAGTCGGGCTCCGCCTCCTGGGAGAGGTATAAAGGTCACTGCTCTGTCTGGGACCCCGCAGTCTGGGATCGTGTATATAATTAGTAGCTTCGTTGTAACAGCAAATAAAAGCCTTTATTTCCTGAGCATCTCAAGCCTCGTGTGTGATAACGCGCATCAATTTTATTTGCTGTTCAGTAAACTCTCGTCGAAAGAAAAAAAAAACGATACAGAGAGTATGGAGCAGATATTGAAACCTGAACGTCTTACACTGGATCCACGTGCGGCGGACGCCTCTAACACCTTCGACCACTGGTTGAAATGTTTTGAGGACTACCTGGCAGCCTCCGCAGCGGTCACCACAGACGATGACAGACTCCGGGTCCTCCATGCGAGGGTAAGCGACACCGTATACCTCGCGATCCGTGCGGCCACCGACTACACAAAGGCCCTCGAGCTTCTTAAGAAGCGTTACATTAAACCACCAAACGAAATGCATGCTCGATACCTTTTAGCCACTCGACGACGGCAGCCCGGCGAAACGACGGAAGAATACGTGAACGAGCTCCTACAGCTAGCCAGGGGCTGTAACTGCAAAGCAGTGTCGGCAGATCAGAATATGAACGACCTCGCTCGAGATGCGTTTGTGGCGGGAATCAGATCATCTTACATCCGACTCAGACTACTGGAGCAAGGTAATCTTGACCTCACTAAATCGATAGAACTAGCGGATATGTTGGAGACGGCCTCCAAAAGCCTAGTATTGTACCCTGAAGACCACGTAGAGACAACGTGGCAGGAGCAGTCGCTGATCCCTCCTCGTTCCTCGGGTTCGAAAAGCTGCGTGATGGGGTGCCCACACTCGGGCCTGACGACGGCAGCAGCTCCGGGCGGCCCGCGGTGTTACTTCTGTGGGGGAGCGAAGCATACTCGGCAACGGTGTCACGCTAAAGCTGTGTTGTGCTCCGCCTGCGGTAAGAAGGGGCACTATTCGAAAGTATGCCGATCTAAACCTGCTTCTAGGAACAGCAGTGCGGCCTGCGATTCGTCGGAGCCCGGTTCTTCGTCGAGGGTTTCGTCCACGTGCGAGGCCAGGACGACGCCATTACGGTCGATGGAGTCGGAGATGCGTGACCACCAGGGGTCGCTGAGTTTGGCGCCATCACCCACGTGCGACCTATGGGAGCGGCCATGTTGGTCGGCACTGACCGCGAACGACCAGCAGGGGTCATCCTCGTCAATCTCAGCTGCCTGCAGTGGCGCTCATGAACCAACGGTGGCGTCGATCATCCTGGACCAGGCCAAGCCTCATAGACTCGACAAGTCTATGATGGACATTCAGGTAAACAACCGCTTGATTTATTGTCTGTTTGACAGCGGGAGCACTGAGAGTTTTATCCACCCAGACACTGTGAAGCGGTGTGGACTCCAGATTCAACCTGTCAAACAGACAATTTCTATGGCATCAAGGTCCCGGTCTGTCACCGTGCTAGGGAGTTGCGTGGTAACTTTAACGGTGCAAGGCACGGTTTACGAGCGCTTCAAGCTCCTGGTGTTGCCGCACCTTTGCGCGCCAATACTTCTTGGACTAAACTTCATGGTCCACTTGAGTGTAACCCTACAGTACGGTGGGCCACTCCCTCCGCTTTCAGTGGGAGAACAGCAGCCTCCAAATTGCCTGTAGCCTCTCGACGCTGAAGATTACCACACCCTCCCTGTTCCAGAATCTTGTGCCAGGCTGCAAGCCCATTGCGACTAAGAGTAGGCGTTACAGCGCTGAGGATCGGATCTTCATTCGATCTGAAGTTCAGCGGCTCCTCAAGGAAAGGATCATACAACCTAGCGCTAGTCCGTGGAGAGCGCAGGTCGTGGTGGTCAAGAGTGGGAACAAACCCCGGATGGTCATTGACTATAGTCAGACCATTAATAGATACACGCAGCTGGATGCGTATCCCCTTCCGCGCATATCTGACATGGTCAATCAGATTGCGCAGTACCGGGTGTTCTCCACCATAGACCTCAAGTCTGCCTACCACCAACTCCCCATTCGCCCAGAAGACCGACAATACACGGCTTTTGAGGCGGATGGTCGCTTGTATCACTTTCTCAGGGTTCCCTTTGGTGTCACCAATGGGGTCTCGGTCTTCCAGCGTGCTATGGACCGAATGGTGGACCAGAACGGGCTGCGGGCTACCTTCCCGTGCCTGGATAACGTCACCATCTGCGGCCATGACCAGCAGGACCACGACACAAATGTCCTGAATTTCCTACGCACTGCATCTCGCCTGAATCTGACCTACAACAGGGAGAAGTGTGTATTTCGTACACGCCGTTTAGCCATCCTCGGATACGTGGTGGAAAACGGGGTCATTGGCCCTGATCCAGACCGTATGCGTCCCCTCTTTGAACTTCCCCTGCCCACTAGTGCAAAAGCACTGAGAAGATGCTTAGGCTTCTTCTCTTATTATGCACAGTGGGTTCCCAATTACGCGGACAAAGCCCGTCCGCTCATCAAGTCCACTTCTTTTCCCCTAACACCAGAGGCTCGATTGGCCTTTGAAAAACTAAAAGCCGACATCGCAAAAGCTACGATGCACGCTGTTGATGAGTCCATCCCCTTTCAGGTGGAGAGCGATGCATCTGATTTCGCCCTGGCCGCCACACTTAACCAGGCGGGCAGGCCCGTCGCCTTTTTTTCCCGCACCCTCCAAGGCCCCGAAATTCGGCATTCAGCGGTGGAAAAGGAAGCCCAGGCCATTGTGGAGGCCGTCAGGCATTGGCGCCATTACTTGGCGGGAAAACGGTTCACCCTGATCACGGACCAGCGGTCCGTGGCGTTCATGTTTAATAACACGCTGAGGGGCAAGATCAAGAACGACAAGATCTTGCGGTGGAGAATTGAACTCTCCACCTATAATTATGACATCATGTATCGTCCAGGGAAACTCAATGAGCCCTCGGATGCCCTCTCGCGTGGAACATGCGCCAGTATACAGGAGGACCGTTTGCAGGCTCTCCATAATGACCTATGCCATCCTGGGGTCACTCGGCTCTACCACTTTGTAAAAGCCCGCAATCTGCCCTACTCAGTGGAGGATGTCAGGTCCATAACAAGAAGCTGTCGGGTATGCGCGGAATGCAAACCGCACTTTTACCGACCTGACCGGGCACAATTAGTCAAGGCCACTCGTCCCTTCGAAAGACTGAGTGTCGACTTTAAGGGCCCCCTTCCCTCAACAGATCGGAATGTGTACTTCCTCAACATCATTGATGAGTACTCGAGATTCCCTTTTGTTATTCCCTGCTCTGATACATCCGCTGCCACGGTTATCAAGGCATTCCGTGATCTTTTCACCCTGTTCGGGTACCCCAGCTACATTCACAGCGACAGGGGCTCGTCGTTCATGAGCGATGACTTGAGGCAATACCTGCTCTCATACGGAATTGCCTCTCGTAGAACCACGAGCTACAACCCTAGGGGTAACGGACAGGTGGAACGTGAGAATGCTACAGTCTGGAAGGCTGTCTTACTGGCGTTGAAGTCAAAAAGCCTTCCAGTCTCCCGTTGGCAAGAGGTGCTCCCTGATGCGCTCCATTCCATACGCTCACTCCTGTGTACGGCAACCAACGCTACTCCCCATGAGAGGCTGTTTTCATTCCCTCGGAAGTCTTCCTCTGGGACCTCATTACCGTCTTGGTTGACGTACTCAGGACCTGTCCTCCTGCGGCGACATGTTAGTGTCGAACAGGTCCATCTCCTCCACGCCAACCCTCAGTATGCCTATGTGGCATACCCTGACGGGCGAGAGGACACGGTCTCGATCCGAGACCTGGCGCCAGCAGGGGGCTTGGAAACCCCTGTCGCTCCCATACCCCCTGTTAGAAACCCCCGAACTATTGTTTCCCCTCCGGACACGGCGCGGGCAGCATCGGGACCATTACTTAACCCTTTTACTCCCGTGTACAGCTTGCCTGAGTCCAGAGGATGGTCGCCACTTCAGGGCGTGTCGGAACTCAACGGATTATCATCACCTCGGGGTCAACCGGCCAGTGAGACTGTGGAGGAACCGTTGGACATCGCCTTGGGGAGAACGCCACCGCGAGTGCCTACTCTGGTGTCATCGCCGGTGTTGAGGAGGTCACAACGACGGTGCGGTCCCCCTGACCGTCTGAACTTATAGACTGATCACAAATTATTCTGGGTTTTTTTGTACCCTGCCGGCCTTTGTCTTCAAAGGAGGGGTGAATGTGGTGAACCATCGTTGGTTCCCACTAGATAGTACTGAGCCAGGGTCTGGCCAGTACTACAAGTATGTATATATGTTGCTGTTGGGGTTAGGGATGGGTTGTTCTACTTGTTGCTGTTGGGGTTAGGGTTGGGTTGTTACATCTTGTATTATAGTTATTGTGGTACATCCCAGTCGGGCTCCGCCTCCTGGGAGAGGTATAAAGGTCACTGCTCTGTCTGGGACCCCTCAGTCTGGGATCGTGTATATAATTAGTAGCTTCGTTGTAACAGCAAATAAAAGCCTTTATTTCCTGAGCATCTCAAGCCTCGTGTGTGATAACGCGCATCAGGCCCACTGATGTGGGAGGAGCTGTGATCTACCATTGCAGGTGTGAGAGAGAAAGTGCACCTCCATTTTGTGGTGGCCGCTCAGCAACTTTAGCAAATTTTAAATTTTTTAAATGGCCAGAGCTCCTAGGCTACCATTGTGCAGAGACATTTCACAGGCCTCTTGCTAGAGCTGTGACCAGATAAGCCTCCTGGGCTTTGAAGGCAACATGGGGCATTGGCCCTCGGAATCTTCTGTTGGGAAGTTACCTCTAGACAGCTGACTTGTTTCCAGCTGTGATGGGGGGGTGGGTCTGCAGGCTGACAAATCCTGTCATCTTCAAATTATTGCTCTTAATTGGCTTTTGACTGACCTCAATTGGCTGGCTGCTGGGTAGATCTTTGGTTCCCAATCCCACCCCTGAGAAAATGGCTCAGGGTTGGGATCCTGCCTCTGCCCCTGTAATCACCCCTAATCAGGGCAAACATTCTGCTCCACGCACAATGTCAATTGTTGGCAAATTAATTGATATCAGTAAGTTTGGTAATTTGTGGGTTGGCATCAGGGAAATGACAAAGAAGGCTATCACCATTGTTATAAAAACACAACTGATTCACAAGTGATCTTCAGGTAAAAGGACCTGCTACCTGTAAGCATTTCAGTTTACTTGTGACATTAGTTCAGACTACCCAGTTGACACATAATGCCCTCATTTCTCATGCCAGCAGAGAGCCTTACCAGTACAGCCCGCAACAACGCTTTTTTATAAGAAGTGTATGACTAAGGTTCATACATGAATAAAGAAAGAATTATCTGGGAGTTGGCAGTGCACTTGAAACAATAAGCTAGGAGTGTAAAAACCTTCAGAAAGCAAGAAAATTGAGGGGTACACAGAAAAACAAAAAGAAGAATGTGAAATGACTGCATGTTGCACAAGAATTGATGATTGTTCTAACAGATTGTATATTTCCACTGGAGAAAAACATTTTCCAACAAAAAGTTGAACCCCTAAAAAAAAACCGATATAACAAAACAGAAAAAGGCCTAGTAGTATGCAGTAACTATGTGAAAGCAATAATATCTACAGTAACTGATTGAAGCTTCATAATGAGTCAACCAGAGACAGTTCTGGTTAAATCTAGTCATTTTTTGCATTTTGGGGTCAAGCAGGCAATAGAAACTAGAACATCAAATGTCCTGACATTTTAACTGATGAATTTTCAGTTACTCATAAAAATTTCCAAAGATAATTTGACCGTTTTTAGTAAATAATGCAATGTTTCTCAAACATTTTAATGATTAGTGTCATTACCAAGATTTCAGTAAAACATAATGCTGGGTGTACCCAGCATTGCACATCATTACCTGCAGTTTGAAGTTTGCAGATAGCCAATCGATCCACTCACTGCCTGTGGACTGTTTTCAAAGCCAGCATAACAAAAATGGCACCATCAGCATGAAAAAAATGGATGCTCTCAAATCTTCTTACAGCACTGAAATGAATGTGTACCCAACAATAGTCCTCCACACCCAGTGTTGTACTCGGGCCTTTTCAAAACTGGTTAGTTAGTACTTTGCCTGATTTTCTTGTGAAATTGCATCTCCGGGATCTTTGGACAACCCATGAGTAAATACATGATTGTCATTTTATTGTTGATGTATATTTTTTGTTATTACAATGGTAAAAACCAATCTTCTGCAATTACTGCAATTAAAGGGCGTTTGGTGCTTTGCATATGTAAATCGAGGTTCAAATGCTGGTTGCAGCATCGCGGCACGGTGGCACAGCGGTTAGCACTGCTGCCTCACAGCGCCAGGGACCTGAGTTTGATTCCCAGCCTTGGATCACTGTCTGTGCAGTCTGCACATTCTCTCCGTGTCTGCGTGGGTTTCCTCGGGCTGCTTTGGTTTCTTCCCACAGTCCGAAAGACGTGCTGGCTGGGTACATTGGCCATGTTAAATTCTCCCTCAGTGCACCCGAATAGGTGCCAGAGTGTGGGGAATAGGGGATTTTCACAGTAACTTCATTGCAGTATTAATGTAAGCCTACTTGTGACACCAATAAAATAAACTTAATGCAATCAAAATTATCTCCAGATGCGTAGAGATTGCACATTGCATACTCCCTTCATTTGTTTTGAATCGTTAACCATCAAAGTAACGGTTGTTGAAGAAATTGTTTACAAAGTGACAAGAAATATTTTAATTGTTCCATTTGTGTGGAAAATTTGATGAGCTGCTGACACTGATCTCCTGTTTTTCTGCAACCTACACCCACAATTACGTACCTCCCCATTTCATTGCAGAAACAACAGCTTGCATTGCTATGGCACCTTTAATGCAGTAAAAGGTCCCAAGGTGCTTCACAGTAGAGTTTATAAATCAAAATTTGATAGAGTCACAAAAGGAGGTACGAGGACAAAGAAGAGTTAGGTTTCAAGGAGCATCTTAAAGGTAGAGCTTACAATTTTGGTAGGTGAAGGCACGTCAGTGGTGGAGTGATTATAATCAGAAAAACGATGAGTGAATGGGACTTGGTACAAATTAGGACACAGGCAGCAGAATTTTGGATGATAAGTTTATGAAGGTCAGCCAAAATCTGTCCACTTTATGCCCATTGACTAGAAGTTACTAATTAACGGATCTAATTAACAGTTTTCCCATGACCAGGAAACAAATTTCTACTCCTAATTTGTCCTGCAGAATTACATTAACAATTCCTTTTATGTGCAGTAATCTGCTGACCAGATTAACTGCAAACTGCAGTACAACACCATTATCTTCAGAATGGTGATGATATTAAATTCAGATAAAAGTGACAAAAATATGTGTCTGCAAATGCATAGAAAATTAAGGTGAGACAAATTCTATAACAGTCAGTATGAAAATATCAAGCAGAAATATGGGAGGCAATTCTCATATCACTACCTAAATAAAAACAAATTACTGCGGATGCTGGAATCTGAAGCCAAAAGAGAAAATGCTGGAAAATCTCTGCAGGTCTGGCAGCATCTGTAAGGAGAGAAAAGAGCTGATGTTTCGAGTCCAGACGACCCTTTGTCAAAGCTGAGATCATCCGGACTCAAAACGTCAGCTCTTTTCTCTCCTTACAGATGCTGCCAGACCTGCTGAGATTTTCCAGCATTTTCTCTTTTGGTCTCACATCACTACCACCCTGTTTCAAGTTCAAAACATGGCAATGGTCCTTCATGTCAACTTACTGTTGCATTGACACTTGCCCCAATTTCTGGGCAGACCCTTACGCTTGCAGCCAGTGCTTCTTGGGGAAATAGGTGGTGGAGTCCGTTCATAGATGGAAATCTCTCTCAAATTACACCATTAAGATCTCAAAGACATTTTTGCCTTCACCTCTCTTGCTGCTGCCACTACCTGTTCCTGCCCATCTACTGTAGGTGAACACAAACTGTGGCGCACTATAAATTTATAGTGAATAGATACTGTGCTTTTAAAGTAGAAGATAACAGACACATTAGGTGCTTTGAACGGCAATGTATGCTGGACTCAGTTGTTACATATTAACCTTTATGTGGCTCATTGCTGATTATCAAGAGGCTCTGTCTCTGGCCTCCCAATATCTCTCTGATGGTTAATTACTCCATCTTAACAAGGCATGGAGAAATATATTTCATAGTGATTGAGACAGAACAAATTGCAATATGTCCATAAAAAGGAAACCAATAAACCAGAAGGGCTCACAAGATACTTGTATTTGACTGAAATGTCTTAGCTCCTTCCAGAGGCATCTGGCCATGCACAATATTTATATTCTCAGGCTATCATATCAAAACCGCTAGATGTTCTGAGATCAAACCTAGTTTTTAAATCCCTGTGTTCTGTAACAGAAAGAAAGAAGCAACTAACATAATGGATAAATTTAAAGTTTATGTATTAGTGTCACAAGTAGGCTTACATTAACATTGCAATGAAGTTACTGTGAAAATACCCTAATCGCCACACACGGCACCTGTTCGGGTACACTGAGGGAGAAGTTAGCATGGCCAATGCACCTAACCAGCACAAACTGTCATTCTTAATGTCCAATCTGCATCGACCTGCATAATTGTATCCATGGTTGTTGGATGGTAATCAGGAGTTGGAGCCCTGGCTAAATTGTGTTCCTCCCTCTAACCCAACAGCTTTCCAGCAGCTTAGCTGCCTTTTTTCTTGTTTCGTACTTCTCGTTTTCTTATGTTCTTATTGCATCTAAGCGTGTGAAGAGTGACGAGGGGAATTCTGACAAGTAACTTACAAGCTAAAGAGGCACAAGAATTGTGCCAGCAAAAACCAGCCAAATTTTAATGTGATTCTAGTAACAAAGAACAAAGAACAGTACAGCACAGGAAACAGGCCCTTCGGCCCTCCAAGCTGTGCCGCTCCTTGGCCCAACTAGACCAATCGTAGTATCCCTCCATTCCCAGGATGCTCATGTGACTATCCAGGTAAGTCTTAAACGATGTCAGCGTGCCTGCCTCCACCACCCTACTTGGCAGCGCATTCCAGGCCCCCACCACCCTCTGTGTAAAAAACATCCCTCTAATATCTGAGTTATACTTCGCCCCTCTCACCTTGAGCCCGTGACCCCTCGTGAACGTCACTTCTGATCTGGGAAAAAGCTTCCCACCGTTCACCCTATCTATCCCCTTCATAATCTTGTACACCTCTATTAGATCTCCCCTCATTCTCCGTCTTTCCAGGGAGAACAACCCCAGTTTACCCAATCTCTCCTCATAGCTAAGACCCTCCATACCAAGCAACATCCTGGTAAACCTTCTCTGCACTCTCTCTAACGCCTCCACGTCCTTCTGGTAGTGCGGCGACCAGAACTGGACGCAGTACTCCAAATGTGGCCTAACCAGCGTTCTATACAGCTGCATCATCAGACTCCAGCTTTTATACTCTATACCCCGTCCTATAAAGGCAAGCATACCATATGCCTTCTTCACCATCTTCTCCACCTGTGTTGCCACCTTCAAGGATTTGTGGACTTGCACACCTAGGTCCCTCTGTGTTTCTATACTCCTGATGACTCTGCCATTTATTGTATAACTCCTCCCTACATTATTTCTTCCAAAATGCATCACTTCGCATTTATCCGGATTAAACTCCATCTGCCACCTCTCTGCCCAATTTTCCAGCCTATCTATATCCTGCTGTATTGCCCGACAATGCTCTTCGCTATCCGCAAGTCCAGCCATCTTCGTGTCATCCGCAAACTTGCTGATTACGCCAGTTACACCTTCTTCCAAATCATTTATATATATATCACAAATAGCAGAATAGCAAAATAATATTGGAGGTATGATTAATAATGTCAACAACAATATTGCAGAAGATATTGGAGAGTCTTAAGAAGTAAAAGAGCAAAACTGAAAAAACTGCACTTGCATCAACACACAAAAAGAGCAATGACATTATGTTCATCTTGTATTCTGCAGGGCTGATGTCCTGATATAAGTATTGGAATGGGGCAGAGACATCTACTGCTTATCTCACCGAGATCAGTCATTTAAATGTTGATGGAGGGGCTTGGGGAATATTATTATGGTTCTTCTGAACTGATCATTAATGTTTGCTAGCTTTTATCAATTTTCTTTTTTTTCTCTCCTTATTTCTTCCCTCGTGAACACAGACTTCCAAAACGCTCTGGTTCCTCAGATACCAGAAATAATCAGTCCATCCACAATTAGCTCATTTTCATATATAGAAACAGAGAAGATAGGAGCAGGAGGAGGCCATTTGGCCCTTCGAGCCTGCTCCGCCATTCATTATAATCATGGCTGATCATCCAACTCAATAGCCCAATCCTTCTTTTTCCCCATAACCTTTGATCCCATTCACCCCAAGTGCTATATCCAGCCACCTCTTGAATATATGAAATTAGACAGTCGCTGTCAGCAGATTATTCTGCCACATTCACACCTGGACCTACTGTGATCCTGTCCTCAATACAAAATCCATGCATGTACTTCCAGCAGAGGTAACTGGTAGAGTTTGAAACAGAAATCCTGACCCAATCCTCCTCTTCCTTATACCAGGATGCTGTTGCCAGCTGTATTTCTCCCATTGCTGCAGATTTTTCCTTTAAATCCATTAATTATCTATTTTCATTAAAACCAAAAAACTGACTAGAGACAAGTAGCTCAGAGTACTTTAGTAAAGTGCATGTCAGGGATAACAATCAGAAAGCCATATATATCTATGCTATTTAAATTCATTCACGGGATGTGAACATCATCAGCCATGACGGCATTTATAGCCTATCTCCAGTTGTTGTTGAAGTGGTGGTGGTGAACTGCTGCAGCCCGTATGGTGAAGGTACTTCCACGATATTATGTATGGGCTTTCCAGGATTTTGTCTCTGCGACAATGAAGGAATGACCATGATTATCATTTTTTTTCCCTATTAGAAAATGATGTATACTTTTTGAGTGCATACGTATTACAGAAATAAATGTGTAATGGTTGATGCATTAAACAAGTGCATGAATATTTTTCATTGCATTGTTGGAATCACTTTCTTTTGAGTCCTCTCAAAAAGTGCTGAGATCTCGTAAGTGAATGGTGATCTATGAGTCCATTGAGGGGATGGCAGAATGTGCATGTCTGAGTTTGGTTGGGTAATATCGCCAGTGAATACGGGTAACTGCGTGGTTGAATTGTTGGGGCAACTCCGCAATTTGTAAATCAGTGCAATAAACTTGAAAGTCTTTACTTACAACAGAAAAACAAATCTATACATTTTAAATACTACTGATCATCAAATATCTCAGTTCTACCAAATAAACCTGTTGCCTTCTTCAAGTTTGCAGAAGTTTTTTGAAGTTGTACAATGAAATACAGTTGAATATTTTTACTTTTAAACGGAAAACTGTGCATTATCGGCTCCTAACATTTTGTAACCAGTTTGTAAGGATTCCTATGGCTCATCATTAAAACAAGTGATCCAAAAACAAAATACTACAGATGCTGGAAATCAGAAATGAAAAACAAGTTGCTGTTGAAAAAAAATTGCTGTAAATACTCAGCGGGTCAGGTAACATCTGTGGAGAGAAACAGAGTTAATGTTTCTGGCCGATGACCTTTCATCAAAACTGAAGAAAGATAGAGATGCAAGAGTTTTTAGCCAGTGGAAGGAGTGGTGGGGTCAGGAAGAATGAAAAGGAAGGTCTGTGATAGGGTGAAGGGCGCGGGAGGTTAACTAAAGATTTTGTGATGCAAAAGCTGAAGAGAGTACAATAAAGAAACAGATGAGCTGTTATGTAGCTGACATCTGAATGCATCATGAAGGGCTAAAGAAAGAAACAAGCCAGCAAAAAAAACACACAGAACAAGATGGAGGCATAGGTTATGACCTAGAGTTGAATTCACTGTAGAGACCTAAAGAGTGTTGAGACAAAAGTTGAGATGCTCTTCCTCGATCTTAGGTTGAGTTTCAGTGAAACAATGTAACAAGCTATGGACAGAAAGGTCAGAGTGGGAGCAAGGTGGAGAATTAAAATGATGAGTGACAGGAAGTTCAGGGTCATGCTTGCAAACTGAATGGAAGTGTTCCACAAAGCAGTAGTCCAGTTTATTTTATGGTCTTCCCAGTGTAGAGGAACCCACATTGTGAACAGTGAATAAGTTGGAAGAGATGCAAGTAAATTGCTGTTTCATCTTGAAGGAATCTCTTTGGGAGCCCTGGATGGTGAAAAGGGAGGAGGCGAAATGATAGTTGTTACATATCTTGAAAGGTGTCTTAGGGAAGGGACGGGGTATTTGTGAAGACTTTTAAGGACGGATCAGAGTGTCATTCATCAGGCAGTCCCTTCAGAATTCTGAAAGCGGAGGGCAGGGGAAATTGTGTTCAGTGATGTCATTGCACTGGAGCTGGTGAAAGATGATCAGTTGAATACAAAGGTTGGTGGGGTGTAAGGTGAGGGCGAGAGTGTTGTAGGGTTTTGGGTACCATTTGGTAGGTCTTAATGAAGTCTTTATAGTCTTAAGTAAATTAACTCTGGGTATTAACTATATAAGCATATATACAGTAAAGGGTTCAAATGAGAAGTTGTCGCCATGCTTGTTTGTGCACACAGCTCTGTACATCACTAGACTGACCTCTCAATACTGGTCATGTGTTCTCTTAATCACTATGTGGGTGATCCTGTACTCAGTCCCACATAAACTCTATACGTGTCCGACCCTTATACTACACCTTCCCCTGAGTCTTCATCCAATGTATTTCAAGTTATTGGTATTTATGACATTATTACTAACCCATCTTCCCCTTCAAGACTCTGAGTTTATAGGTTCAGGTAGTCTGGAGGCCTCGTAATACTTCCGGATCGCTTTCGTGCGATTGTTGGAGGAATGATAGGTTCTGCAGCTAAACTCTGTTGATTTGGATAAATAAAAGCAAAATACTGCAGATTCTGGAAATCTGAAATAAAAACAGAAAATACTGGGTAAACTCTGGCAGCATCTATGGAGAGGAAAACACAGTTAAGGTTTTAAGTCCATACGACCATTCTACAGAACTGAAAAGGGATAGAAATGTGATGAATTGTGTACTTGGAGATCCTGCAATCTATCTTTCAGTCCCTAATGGCACCATTAATAGCCTCTTTGTCTCATGTCCATGACAACTTTGTCGATCTCCACACCTCCCCCCCCCCCCCCCACCGCCCGCGCCCCCCCCCCCCCCCCCCCCAGTATATAATTCTTCATGTTTCTGATCTTCAGTTATGTCGAAGGGTCACATGGACTCAAAACTTAATTGTGTTTCTCTCTCCACAGATACTGTCAGACCTGTTGAATTTATGCAGCAATTTTTGCTGATTTGAAGAGTGCCCTGGCATCTGGATATCTTCCTCAACGTCTGTCCACTTTGTTGTGGGAACAGATGGTCTAGCGATGAGGCGGAGACTTCTCCTGTTTCTTCTGGCTGTATGCTGTGGGGTGCCAACCACATAGGACTAAGGTTGATCATCGCTGATGATAGCATCATCTATCTTGAGGTCTTTAATCCAGACCTTGTCACCTTTTCATAGTTGTAGCAAGTGTCTGGTGTGGTCTTAGTTTTATCAGCAGGATTGGAAGTTGTGTGCAGAGTTTCTGTCCATCAGCAGTTTGGATGGGGACAGATCGCATTGTAATGGGATGGACCTGTATGTGCAGTGCTGTGGGAAGTCCTGGTTCTTTATAGGAGGGCTTTTACTGCACAGGCCCTTCTTTCAGCCTCCCCATTTGACCATGGGTATATCTGGGACCTGGTATAGTGGTAGAAGCCAGATGTGGTGGCGAAGTGCACAAAATACTCATCTGAAAATCGTGGGCTGTTATTGGACACAGTCTCGTCCGGGATGCTGTGGCTCACAAGCATTGCTTTCAGAGCTTTAATTACTGCCCTCTGAGGTAGTTGTTCCAGTTATTTCATCTCAACCCAACTGGAAAAGTAATTCACCACTATAACAAGCATTTTTCTATTGAAGACAAATAGGTCGACATCCAGTCTCTCCCATGGCCTGGTAGGGAAGTGTGTGGGGATGGGGGGCTCTCTTTCATCTACCTGTGCGGAGTACACACCTGACAGTTTGCTATGGTGTTCTCAATCACCCTGGAAATGCCTGGCCACCAGACATTGGGCCCATGCCCTGCATGTGATGATCCTATTTGGCCCAAGTTTGAAGAATTTGTGGCTGAAGGGAAACTGGAATGATCAGCCACTCATTGTAGTTCAGGAGGTCGTCTGTGACTGAAGTGTTTTTGTTGTTTGAACCAGGCTTTCATGATACCACCACTTAGTCTTTGTTGTGGCCACCCTTATTGGCAGCAAAGGCTGATGTGGGCACATTCCTCATCACGCATTTGTTCCTGGGAAAGCTGTTGAAGTTTACTTGTGGTCACTGGCAAGTGCCGCCTTATTAATTGGGAGTATGCTTCCCGCTCTTAGATGAGGTTGACTTCCTGTTCTGTCAGAAGATCTACTGTGGCCTTTAAAGTGTGTCTGCCATTGTTTGGTTTTTACCTTTGACTTGTACCATCTCCAAGGTGGACCTCATGAGGCATAGGCGGAACCTCCTGGATTAACATAGAACAGTACAGCACAGAACAGGCCCTTTGGCCCACGATGTTGTGCTGAGCTTTGTCTGAAACCCAGATCAAGCTATTTCCTCCCTATCATCCCGAAGTGCTCCATGTGCCTATCCAATAGCTTCTTAAATGTTCCTAAAGTTTCTGACTCCACTATCCCTGCAGGCAGTCCATTCCGCACCCCAACCACTCTCTGAGTAAAAAACCTACCTCGGACATCCTTCTTATATCTCCCACCATGAACCCTATAGTTATGCCCCCTAGTTACCGCTCCATTCACCCGAGGAAATAGTCTTTGAACGTTCACTCTATCTATCCCCCTCATCATCTTATAAACCTCTATCAAGTCTCCTCTCAACCTCCTCCGCTCCAAAGAGAAAAGCCCAAGTTCACTCAACCTTTCCTCATAAGACCTACCGTCCAAACCAGGCAACATCCTGGTAAATCTCCTTTGCACTCTTTCCAGTGTCTCCACATCCTTCTTATAGTGAGGTGACCAGAACTGCACGCAATATTCCAAATGTTGGAAGGGATCTTCACTAGCTCCTTCTCATTCAGTAATGAGACTAGTGGCTTATGGTCTGTTTCAATTGTGACCTTGAGGCTGATTATAAAGCCTGAAAACTTATCACATGCCCACATAACTGTGAGGGCTTCCTTTTCTATAATAATATCTCATTTCTGTGTCCAACAGCCCTCTGGAAACATAGTAAATTGGTTGGCAATTTTCATCCAGTTGTTCCTGAAGTAGGACTGTGGATGAAGCATCCGGTGCTGTGGTGATGGGCTGGAATGGGTTGTAGTGGGCAGAATGTCAGTGAAAATGTCAGTGGAGAGCAGCATTGCCTTGATATAAGTGAAAGCTTGCTCTTGATACGAGTCCCAGCACCATGCCTGGTCCGTCTTAAATAGATTCCTCAAATGTTCTGTGATCTTTGCCATTTTGGTAAATGTTTTACCAGCTGATTCACCATCCCCCATAATCGCTGGAGGTCTGGAACTGAGGATGAGGTTGGGAACATGCTAATAAATTTAGTTTTCTGTGGGTGTCCAGTGATGCCTTTATTGCTGACTATGTGGCCCAGGGACGGAATTGATGTTTTGAGGAACTCATTTCTCATTCAGCATCAGCCCTGCTTCCTGCAGATGCTCTACAACTGCAGTGAGACTCTTGTCATATTCCTCCACCATTGTACTGTGAACCAAAATGTCGTCCATGTGACAAATGAGTCTCTGTCGGCCCTGCAAAATGGCCAACGTATGTTGAAGTATTTCTGGCGCTGAAGTAATTCCAAATGTAATCTACTAAAAGGAGTAAATTGAATGTGGTCAGCAGCCTGGACTTTTATTAAGGAGAAGTTGCCAAAAGCACTGTTGGTGTGCAGCTTTGAAAATGTTATGCTCTTCGAGTTTAGTCAGGCTTTTGTCAATTGAGGACATGGGATGTACTTCTCTGGCCAGAGCTTTTTTGAGCTATGTCATGTCAATGCAAATAAGGATGGACCCATTTGATTTTGGGACTGGGTCCATCCTGGAATACCAGGCGGTTGTTTGTGTGACTGGGGAGATGACTCCAATGTTTGTCGTCTTGTACAGCTGCTGCTGCACTTGTTTCATTAGTGGGTGGGGAATCTTTCATGGTGTGAAAAGGCACACAAGTTTAGTATCCTCCCTCATTTTGATCTTATATGTGTTTTTCAGTTTCCCTAGTTCTGTAAAGAGCTCGGGGACTCACTTTGATACCTGGAGCCAGGCCCTTGTTGGTTCAACTTGAAAGATACAGGCTTTGCAGCTTAGTAGTGAACAGACCTGATTGTGGGCCACAAAACAAGCTCTCATGAATTATTTTATTCGCGTACACCAGTGTCACCTGCTGGCAAAAAAGGATGGACCCATTTGATTTTGGGAGCTTTTTGCCTCTTGCTCCTTTTAGGAGTGTCATGGGTGGCATCAGCCGTTGGCTCACCAGCCATGGTTCTCTTATTGGACAAGAACAGGGCCTTGGATAAGTCCAAATTGACTTAGAAGAATGAATTTCTGATCCATGAATTTAAAAAAAATAAAGTGTAGGTTCAGCTTTAAGAAGTTGCTGGAATTCAAGATGGCGCCATTATTCGTTTGAAGATAGGGTTTTCGTGTGTTTGCTGGTTTTGGTGGGTTCCCACTGCAGTGGTGCTTGCGGTCAGCCTTGGAATAAAATTTAAACAATGGTTGTTTGGATCAACTAACTACAGACTTCTCCATTTCAGGCTCCAACTCATGAATCTGGTTTTTCTAAGAGTTTTTAAATGGCAGTTTCTGACCACTGAACCATTTAAAAATTTCATCAGGACTTGCTTTATCCTGGAATTTAAAAGTTTTAACTCATACCTGCTAGATCCACTGACTCTGCACTCTTGGAATGGAACCTGGACTTCCAAAAGATCTCATGGAGGCTTCTGCTGCAGTGAGAAATTTTAAATTTCTGCCTTTCGCTTCCTCGCCTTTCTTTGGTGCATTTCCCTGGTGATTTTCCTCTCTGCAATTGTTTGATGAGCTTTTTTCAGGTCAGGATTTTTCTTTATCTTTGCAGTATTTTGGTTTCTATCTGTATATTTCGTGAGGTTTTGGGTTTTTCCATTAGCTTCCACCATTTTGTGAGGTGTTGGATACCGTTCAGTAGGTCTTAATGAAGACTTCATAGTCCTAAGTTGGTTAACTGTATATATTTATTAACTACAAGAACCATGTAAAGGGTTCAAGCTAGGAACTGTCTCAATGCTTGCTTGGGCACATAGCTTGGTCCAAACTAGACTGATCCCTATGCTGATCATGTGTTCTCTTATATCAGTGTGTATGAGGATGGTACTGTACTCAGTCCCACATTAACCCTATATGTGCCAGACCCTCAGACTACAGAGAGAAACCATATCATGGTTCTAGGAGGGGGAGGAAGAGGGGGGGGGGGGATGAGAGGAGAAGTGTATGAAATGGATCAGACATGGAGATGTCAATTAAACTAAGTGAATTCTTTAGCTTCGTTCCTGGGTATTCATTTAAGTGATATATGGTGACTGCAACTCTGAGGAGACTCTCATACTGGCATGGGCTATTAGGAACAGTGTTGGGGTTGAAATTACATTTCCTGATATTAGTAATAATTATGAAAATACATTTATATGAAATATCTAAAACAACTCCCTTTGCTAAAATAGCAGGCAGCAAACAGCCTGATGATGATCTATGAGCACATTTAGAAGATGGCTGAAACTGAATGTGAGAGTTTCATCACTACAGCACGCCAGAAGCAGTTGGCCTTTCAAGCGATCCACTTTAATTCACATAAATCCTAAAAGTCTTAAATACTCATCCCCAATACATTATGTAGTTCTTGTAATTTACTGACATTCCCACCACTTTGTAATTAAATAAAGATGCACAAATTTGAGAAGTTGCAATTATTAGAATGTTAAAAGAAAGTACCATTAAGGTGTCTGCTGTCCTGGTTAATAATGTTAAACAATTATAATTTTAAATAAAAGTCCAATGTACAACTTAAAGTTGTAATAAATAATAGGTTTTAAAAAAACACTTGGAAGGGAAATGCATCTTTGGAAACAATATTTTGATCTGATCAGTCTGTTGTGTTATGATATACTGTGGACTTGCTGGTACTTTGTTGCAGAAAGCTCAATGTTCAATAGAGAGTTTGATTAACTGTTCTGATCCATGATTCTGTAACATTCATTTTTAAATTAATTTGTATTGCCTTTGCAGCTAACATTCCTAGTAAAGCCCACCTTTGGTCAAACATTTTTAGCTTAGTCAGTTCTTTCCTCGTTATACTCTCTTCATGACTTTGTTCCTGTTCAGTGACATTCCTGGCCACACTTCCTTTCTATTCTGGTATTCACTCATTTTCTGATCACAATCATGTAGCTATCCAGCTTAATTTAACCTCCCAGTTCCTGATTCTGTTTGAATTCAGAGTAACCAAATTCATAGCTATCCTATTGTGGACTGCTTTGTCCTTTTTTCTTAACCTGTTTCTTGATGTTAGAGTATTTCATTTATTTTCTCCATCAACTGTTCTTCATCGCTCCTTGAAGCTATTTGCTTCCTTCCTGCTGTCACCATCAATTTTGTTCCCTTCCATCCATAATCGCACTGTTCCTGACCTCTAAACTAAAAATAGTTTGAATATAAAACTAAAATTACTAAAGAAGAACGTAGTCCTGGTCCTATTTTTACATTGAATTGCTGTACTCCTGCAGAAAATAGGATTCTATATGGCTGGTAGCAGATTACAAGGTAGTAATATAGCTGAAAAAATGAAATTGAGAAGTTGTAAAGCACTAGAGCAAAATTCAAACAATTTGCTCATTGGATGAACCCAAAAAGTGAATAATTGCCTTCAGTCCCTTGACTTGATCTTCCTCTCTCTGATATATACTTACATCAATGAAATCATCTCCCATACCTTTCTTATTCCTTCCTGAATTCTGTTCCAGGTTCTGTTTAATGAAGACTGGTTATCCTGTGGTCGTTACTCTACTTGTGCCTGGACAATGACTCAGTGGTCCAGACAAACAAGAAGGATTAATCAAACAAGAAGGGTATCACAGATCCTATTCTCACAATATTCACACACAAACCATTTCCAGAAGTAATTATTGAATAAAGATCAAGAATCATAAAATCCTTCAGTGCAGAAAGAGGCCATTTGGCCAATCTAATCTGCACCGACTCTCCGAAAGAGCATCCCACCCAGGCCCTTCTGTCCATCCTATCCCCATTGCCCCTTTACCAAGGCTAATCCCCCGAACCGACACATCTTTGGACACTAAGGAGCAACTTAACATGGTCAATCCACTTAACCTTCACATCTTTGGACTGTGGGAGGAAACAGGAGCACTGGGAGGAAACCCACACAGATACGAGGAGAACGTGCAGCCTCCACACAGACAATCACCCAAGGCTGGAATCGAACCCGGATTCCTGGTGCTGTGGGATGGCAGTGCTAACCACTGTGCCAACATAAAAGTAGTTCTGATAAACGTTCCTATCCGAGCCCAGGACTCTGCAGACTGTGCTGGTGAAAGACACACATGAATGAGTTGATGGTGCTGGCTCTGCTGGTCAGAGGCCCCCAGCGATGCTGCTGCTGCATTAGCATGCCCCTTCCGTGAAGAGCCCTGAGAGAGAGACAGGAAGAAGGCCAGGAAATTACACCTCTGAGAGCAGAGGGTTGTGCAGAACATCAAGGCTTCCCAGTGCATTTGAGGCTTTGACATACTGCTAGACAAGCAGGTGTGCACTCCACCCCTTCAGCTAGAGAATTCAGTATTCTTTTACCTTTCTCTCCAGGTATTTCCACTTCTTTGTCACCAACCTGGTCAAGCATTGCCACTCTCTCAATGTGCATTGCTGCAGTCTCCATAGCTGTGAAGATGGCAAGCTCGGGCACTTCTCCGGTGCTTACCTTATACCTGGCCTCTTGAGTACAACCTCTAACATCACATTGAGGGCTGCATCAGTAAACCATGGGCACTTCTGCCACAGGTGCTGTACTCCTGTCTCTCTTCCTGCTCACTTTGACCTTCCATTTCAATGCAAGGTGGCTGCCACTATAATGACTGCAATCATGCCTTTAAATCAGACTCGCACTAAGAGTTCTGTCTCCATTCCATGCCAGTCACCACTAATTGGCTGGCAAATCCACCTTCCAGCCAATCAACTGCCAATCTTAGCCAAAGTCATGGACTGAGAGTTCCTTCCCCCACCTCCACCCCAGCCTCCCAGTGCGAGGTCAGGACCCAAAAATGATTCCCACATTGGGGACCTGACGGCCAACTGAAAAACTTGCCCTTGGAATTCCTCTGCAGTATAGACTAAGGATCTAAGTAGCACAAATCTTAGATGCTTCCCAGCATCATCACAGCAGCGAAGGTGTAATTATAGTGTGACAAATACACATCAGTAAATTCCATTATAAATGTGGACATAGTAGGAAAAGTGAACAAATATATGACTTTTAATGTATTATTGAGTAATCCCTTTTGGTATTTTGCATGGTTGAGTCACAGCCATGTGCACAGTTTGATATTGGTCTTGTGAAGTACCTTGGGAAATTTAACTATGTTAAAGGTGCTATATAAATGCGCATTATTCCTTTTAGGCTTTTTAGTGGTTTGATATAATATAGGACATTTCAGAGGGCAGCTAAGAGTCAATCGTATTGCTGTTGGTCTGGAGTCACATGTAGGCCAGGCCCATAAGAACAGTTTTCCTTCCCTAAAGGGCATTAGTGAACTGGATGAATTTTTACAATCGTTTCATGGTCATTATTACTGAGACTAGATTTAATTACTGATTTTTTTTTTAATTAATGCAATTTAAATTTCACCAGTTGCCATGGTGGGATTTGAACCCATGCCCCAGACCATAGGCCTGGGTTTCTGGTTTGTTCATCCAGTGACATTACCACTTCACCATCACCTCCCCCTATATACAAAGTGACAGACCATCCTGTGTGCCAGCTAGCAATTATTAAATTGATTTTATATATGAATACCCATATGTGGAAGGTTGAACAGTGCGTCTTGCTGCTGCCAGCATCAATGATAGAAATGAAAACAGTGTATGCTTGTGTTAGGATTTCTCATGGGATAGACATTAGTTGACAGTCAGCATTTTGTGGCATGCATACTTGACATTGACCTGGTAAAAGGTGCTGTGATTAATTTTACCTGGGTAGCTTCTCTAACATTTTCTGTCTTCCTATGTATCTCATGTTTAGTATGCATGTTCACCCGACCACCTCCTACCAGGCATGCTGCAATACTGACCTCTCTGGAAAGTGTCCTTGTCTGTCTGCTTGCATCTACTTTATGTAGCAATGTTTCCACTTTGCTAATGATTAGGGAATTTGGGTGTTGCCTTTATTCATTAGTTGTTAACAGATTCCGTTTCCTGCCTCCACATTTGTTTTGCATTCTCACGTCAGCCACTTTTTTTTTCAGATACACAATTTAGAAAGGCTGAAACTGTAGGCCATTTGTAGTCACATGCAACTCATACCTCTATATATGTGAGTTGTGACCTATTGAGATTTGATGATGTGCACAGTTGATATCCCTGTCCCATCTTTCCTGAGCTCTGAGTACCAAGTCCCATTTATCAAGAAACTTTCCATGCATAGCTAATTAGGCTTGAGCTCAAGAAATACTGAAAGATCAGCACAGCACAATGTTAGTAATAATTAATCTTGCCTTCTCTAATTCTATTATTTCAGCATTGATCCCAGAAATATTTTTAGTTGAAAGAAATACCCTGGACAATTTCTTAAGTGTTCTTTAATTAGCTTGCATATGTTTCCCCTTTGTCAAAAAAAAATTAGAACTCAGAAGCTGGTTGTCACCTTTGTTCTCTGCTGTGTAATAATGAATGAACTCACTGAACAGCAACACGAGGCTGCCTCCTTTTAACCTCCCCCCCAACCCCTCCCCTCCCCCGACGGACCATGACTCCTCCACTGAACATCAAACCATAATTTCCCAGACTGTCACAGGTATCTTCGGAAAACTTCACTCCACGGCTTCTAATCTGATATGCCCCCTCCCTGCACACCCCACATCTTCCTTCCCAAAATCAACCAGCAGGACAGTTCTGATAGATCCCTGTTCTTGTCCCATGGAACTCGATTCACTTGTCCAGTCCCTTCCCACCTACATCCACAACTATTTCAATGCCCTCTGCCAATTTCACAGTTTCCTGGGCCTAACTGTCTCCATTTCGCCATGGGCTTCTAATCACTCTACAACTACACCCAGGACAGTCTGAGAACCATCCACTTCCTCATCGAACGGATGCCCAACCAGTCCCCATCCTCCTCTGCCTGGTTGAACTTGACTCCACTCACTTCCTCAAGATAAAAGGTGTTGCTTTGGGAACCCACATGGGTCCTGGTTATGTCAGCCTTTTCCTGGGGTATGTGGAACATTCTCTGTTCTAATCTTATTCCATGTCCCTCCTTCATCGCTTTTGCGAGTGTTTTTGACTATTTTGGTGAAATTTCCTGTAATGATTCCTCTATTGCTGTTTAAATCTCTAGGTTCATGTTTTGTTTCTTTACTTGGCCCATCACCATCTCGGGCACTATCATCCCCTTTGTCATTTAATCTTTCTTGCCTTTGCCCTACCTCTTGTTCTTCCCTCTCCACCCGCTTTCCCTGCCCCATTACTTGCCTAAAGCCTGCTACATGTGTAACTTTGCTGTTCTGATGAAAAGACCATTGAGCTGAAACATTAGCTTTGGTTTTCTCTCCACAGATGCTGCCTGACCTGTTATTTCCAGCATTTTCTGTTTTTATTAGGTTACATTATGGTTGTTTTTCAATATTCTCCAGTAGTCTTGCTGACAAAGCATTTGAAATCTGTAGTGTATTGAACTGCTTTGTCAGCTTCCTCCTGCAGTTCACTCATGTTGCTGACCCTTCACCTTCATTTTCGCAAACAATTAAAGGCATTGACTCCACAGATCACAATGTATTCAGAATCAGGGTGAATCTCTTGAGAAGGCACAGTGCATCAGTGAATATTAGACAACATCCTAAGTTTTAATGTTTTACCCTTTGAAATCAGTCGATGTCTCAAACGTTATAGGGTAGAATTGTCCGCTCAAAGCCAGCGACAGGAATTGTGGACAGGTGGGGGGCGGGGGGGGAGGTGGGGGGCGGGGGGGGAGGTGGGGGGCGGGGGGGGGGGGGGGGGGAGGTGGGGGGCGGGGGGGGGAGGTGGGGGGTGGGGGGGGGGTGGGGGGCGGGGGGGGGGGGGGTGGGGGGCGGGGGGGGGGAGGTGGGGGGTGGGAGGTGGGGGGCGGGGGGGGGGAGGTGGGGGGGGGGGTGGGGGGCGGGGGGGGGGGCGGGGGGGGGTGGGGGGGGGAGACACATTTAATTTGACAGGAAGCCAAAAATGTGTTTCCCAACAGTGGGATAAACTGTGCAGGTTTAGTTCCCTTGTCTTTCAAGGGGGTTAAAGGTGGGTCAAGTTTCCCGACGAACAATGTCAGGAACCCCATTTTGCAGCCATTAATCTCTTGTGCATGCTCATTATAAAGCCACTTCACTGCAAGTTTGTCCTTCAAACTAAGTTCACCACCAGCAACAATTCAGGACATTTACTTCGACAGCAGTGAGGTGCACCTGGTGAACTCCAGCTCTTTCACAACTTTGAGGTCAGTAGATTTCTCTTTCTCCTCCTTGGGGAGCATACATAACTTCACTGTAGTGCCATTTAGCAAATGCTGCAGCCAGGCTAGATAAGGGAAGCAGTCAAAGGCTAGAAGTGGGTGGGGGGGTGCATTAGGTGGAAGGATGGTTGAAGTCTGGACAGGGAAGGCAGGTTTACTGGGAAATGGTTGGGAGTGTATCCAGGAGGGGGGGGGGGGGGGGGGGGGTGCGTGCGTGCACATCGCTCTTTGGCCAGAGTGATGTGCAGGACGTCGTACTTGGACACATTTCCGCGTGTCTGCACTACCCTCGAAATTCTATAAAGGGACCATTGCTGTGGTACCATAGAAAACCCAAACGTATGATCCCTTGTCAACCAGGACCATTCACCCAGGAGGGTGAAGGTTTAGAGTGGCAGGTTGTCTGTCGTCCACCAACTGTGCCCCTTTGAGCCATTCCACCCCCCCCCCCCCCCCCCAATGGCACATGACACAGAATGAACAGCAGCTCCACTTCTTGTTGGAATCTCAATGTTATGAGACCCATGAGTTGGGAACAAACCTGCTGCAATGCGACCATCACTATAGAGAAGGAAACAGAACTGAACATGGATAATACACAGTTATGGATAATACACAGTTGTCTCAATTATTAGAGTATTCCTTCAGTCGGGCACTTGTGCTGATCTTGAATTCCACCACCTGAAAAGACACTCCTTCCATTGCCAGGGATCTAACAATGACTTTTGCATGTTCAGGACTGAGCTCAGTTTTGAAGTGTTAAATGTCAGCTTGGTTCAGTGGTAGTCTGTCAGTCTGAAGTAGTGTACTGCTGGGGATCTGACACTCAGTCGAGGCCTTGTTTAAAATTAAAAATGAATGTGCATGTTTTTGAAGAACTGGGAGTTCTCCCAGTAGTAGTGCCTGCAAGTAAAACATTATCTCCATTTCAGATGTGTTCTGTTGTCTATTTAGTGTTTTGCAACATATCTCTCAGTTATCATCTTCTTCCTGAGTTCTCTGCCTGTAACTAGGTTCAACCCACAGTGCCACGATTGCACCAAGGGTGAGGCAAGTGGATTAGGGGCCAACCCAAATCCACTCCAGTTAAAATGGCAACTGAAACCTGTGCTGTTAGCACCAAACTGATCCACACTTGCCATCCAGCCAACTGACCCAACCAGTCCCGCTAAGCAGTTCAGGATAGCACCATACATTACATGTTGTAGCTATGGATAGTGATGGTAGAAGCTCCAATTTCTTTCCATCACATGGCTGATCAGCAATCTCTCCAACTCTTACTGTCTGCCATTAGTATATGTTGAAAGGGTTTACATGTTGATAATGAACCAGTGTTTGGCCATGTTATGAATACACCTTCCTTGGCCATCAAGCCGTAGAGTGGGACTTGAACCCCGTGCTTCTAGCTAAGAGGCTGGGAAACTACCCACTGTACAAGACCTCCACATAAAAGGTGCAATTAGTCTAACAGACTATAAATCTGAACTATAAAAACACATGAAAGCTGTGTTAAACTAATTTTGAAAATGTAAATAAATTCAAAAGCTCCTTCAAAAGAGAAAGAAATGTGTCACGCAATTAAATAAGAGAATAATATATAATTCTTTTTATCATTTATCCTTGAAAGTATTGTAAACGTTGAAGAAAACTTGGAGGTATTGTAAACTGTGAATTGGACAATGTAGAACTTCAAGAGGTGGAGATGCCGGCGTTGGACTGGGGTAAGCACAGTAAGAAGTCTCACAACACCAGGTTAAAGTCCAACAGGTTTATTTGGTAGCAAATACCATAAGCTTTCGGAGCACTGCCCCTTCGTCAGATCGAGTGGTCTCTGTTCTCAAACAGTGCAAACAGACACAGAAATCAAATTACAGAATACTGATTAGAATGCAAATCTCTACAGCCAGCTAGGTCTTAAATGTACAGACAATGTGGGTGGAGGGAGCATTCAACACAGGTTAAAGAGATGTGTATTGTCTCCAGACAGAACAGCCAGTGAAATTCTGCAAGCCAAGGAGGCAAGCTGTGGGGGTTACTGATAATGTGACATAAATCCAACATCCCGGTTTAGGCCGTCCTCATGTGTGCGGAACTTGGCTATCAGTTTCTGCTCAGCGACTCTGCGCTGTCGTGTGTCGTGAAGGCCACCTTGGAGAACGCTTACCTGAAGATCCAAGGCTGAATGCCCGTGACTGCTGAAGTGCTCCCCCACAGGAAGAGAACAGTCTTGCCTGGTGATTGTCGAGCGGTGTTCATTCATCCGTTGTCGTAGCATCTGCATGGTTTCCCCAATATACCATGCCTCAGGACATCCTTTCTTGCAGCGTATCAGGTAGACAATGTTGGCCGAGTTGCAAGAGTAGGTACCGTGTACCTGGTAGATGGTGTTCTCACGTGAGATGATGGCATCCGTGTCGATGATCCGGCACGTCTTGCAGAGGTTGCTGTGGCAGGGTTGTGTGGTGTCGTGGTCACTGTTCTCCTGAAGGCTGGGTAGTTTGCTGCGGACAATGGTCTGTTTGAGGTTGCGTGGTTGTTTGAAGGCAAGAAGTGGGGGTGTGGGGATGGCCTTGGCGAGATGTTCGTCTTCATCAATGACATGTTGAAGGCTCCGGAGGAGATGCCGTAGCTTCTCCGCTCCGGGGAAGTACTGGACGACGAAGGGTACTCTGTCCACCGTGTCCCGTGTTTGTCTTCTGAGGAGGTCGGTGCGGTTTTTCGCTGTGGCGCGTCGGAACTGTTGATCGATGAGTCGAGCGCCATATCCTGTTCTTATGAGGGCATCTTTCAGCGTCTGGAGGTGTCTGTTGCGATCCTCCTCATCCGAGCAGATCCTGTGTATTCAGAGGGCTTGTCCGTAGGGGATGGCTTCTTTTACGTGTTTAGGGTGGAAGCTGGGGAAGTGGAGCATTGTCTGTACATTTAAGACCTAGCTGGCTGTAGAAATTTGCATTCTAATCAGTATTCTGTAATTTGATTTCTGTGTCTGTTTGCACTGTTTGAGAACAGATAACGACTCCATCTGACAAAGGGGCAGCGCTCCGAAAGCTTATGGTATTTGCTACCAAATAAACCTGTTGGACTTTAACCTGGTGTTGTGAGACTTCTTACTGAACTTCAAGAGGACATAGACAAATAATAGGTGTCAGACGAAATTCAATACGGAGAAGTGTGAGGTGATGCATTTTGGCAGGAAGAGCGTGGAGAGACAATATAACATAAGGGGTTAAATTTTTAAAGGAGCGCAGGAACAGAGGGATCTGGGTATATGTGTACATAGATCATTGAAGGTAGCAGGACAGGTGGAGAGAGCAGTTAATAAAGCATATATTTTTCTGGGCTTTATTAATAGGGCCATAGAGTACAAGAACAAGGGGTTTATGCTGAACTTATACAAGACAATAGTTAAACCTCAGCTGGAATATTGTGTACAGTTCTGGGCACCACACTAGGAAGAATGTGAACGCATTGGAGGGAGTGCAGAAAAGGTTTACAAGAATGGTTTCAGGTATAAGAAACTTCAGTTATGAGATAGATTGGAGAAGTTGGGATTGTTCTCCTTGGAGAGAAGAAGGCTGAGAGGAGATTTGACAGAGATGTTCAAAATCATGAGGGGGCTGGACAGAGTAATCAGAAACCTCCCCCTTGTAGAAGGATCAAGAACATGAGGGCACAGATTTAAGGTGATTTGCGAAAGAAGCAAATTTGCTGTGAGAAAACTGAGGGCCAACAGTGAATGTGGTCCCGGCCTCTTGCTGGTGTTATCGGGCCTTTTAAAATTCTTGTTGATTGGCTTTAATTGACACAAGATTTTCTCGATGTGTATTAATTGTGTTCTGTATTGTGGCCTCTAGAGACTAATCACTACCAACTTCAAATTATCGTGCTCTACTTACCTTATCTGACCATTTCTCTTTTGGAACAGGTGCCATAACAGAGGTGCTTGAAAAATTCTGACTGCTGACTCCCCTCAGCATTCTAGGCTGCCTGGCATCTGAACAGAGTACTATATCCAGTTTGAGTCCCACAAATTTGTTTAGTACAAATGCCTTATCTATAGCTAACATATTTAAATTCTTCGCTTCCATAATCTCATCTCATATATGAAAAACGAGACAACAGTATTTATTTAATACATTATGCTTCATCCCCCATAAGCTCTAATTTCCATTTTGATCTCTATTCAACCCTAAGTTAATTATAATTTTACATTGTGTTTAGAAAATTGGCCTTTATGTAATGTCCCAGTCATTCTTTATAACTTCTCTTAACTGTTCTAATCTTTTTTGCTGCTAATGTTTTCTATGTTAAAAAACAGTGAAAATGTTATCTCTCTCAACTTTTCTCTGGTGATTGATTGATGAGTGATTGATGTATTGACCCAACACATCTGCCCTGTGATCTAGATTTATGGGACCACTTTTCCGTGGTTCCATTCCTGCTTATCTGAATGGCACAGGGGCAACTTTAACCGCCTGTTAGGTTTCTGGGTGATAAGTATTTTTTCAGCTTCAGACTCACCACCCACACTTGAGGGTGCTTTACACAATGATGTAGTGTGCACCTTCTACTGCTCAGCACCCAGGTCTCCTCGTCAAGAATGCAGATTGGAATCCAGTGATATCACTGAGTTCTGACTGCTATTTTAACTAATGGATGCCATTGTGGCTTTTCTGACAGGTGAAGATACCAGTAAGAGGAGCTTGAGCCAAAATGACTCGAAGAAGTAAATCTTTTCAACTTGGATTTACTTTCCTTGTGGGTCCAGGAGGAGTGAGAGTAACAGAGACTGTTCCTTTGGTCCTTTGCAGTGACCTCCTTGTGCCTGATATTGTGAATCCCACCCACTGGCCAGCTACCATACATATCCTGACAGTTTCTGACAAGAAACTGCCCAGGGCCGTGTAGGTGAGGCTCAGGATTTGAAAGTGAACAATCATCACAAGGATGGTTTGTCCCTGATTAAAATCAGGGTTGATACTTGTATATAAAAGTAATGATGTATATGGTCAAGTATATTCTCACATTTAAACAATTTTATTCAGTAATCCTATAATTTTACCAATGGCTATTATAACACTTGAAACTTTAAAAGATTACTCTTAAACTAAATTGCAAAAAGGTTGTTTTGTCACCAATTAAATACAGTAACAGGGTGTGGTGGTAACAAGTAGTCTGTGGATTCTTGTAAGAAAATGAGCCTCATTGGCTCACCGCTTTTAAGCAGTATTGGAATGTGCCATTTGATACTACCTTTGTAGAATGGGAGCGAATCAGAGTAAGGATAAACAATCTGATCCTGGTAAACAGTGCAAAGTGCACTAAGCAGTATGAGTTCAACCTCTGATGAACCAGATTTTGCCTAAAAGCTTCATAGGAATTTTAATATTAATTATGAGATGCAGATAACTAGAGATTACACAGAACATTGGCCAAAATATAAACTGGTATAATTGCTGTTTCATAAGGATTTAGACATTGCAGTTGTCTCTACTTGTCTTGATACAGTTGAATGAAATGCATCTGTAAGAAAGCATGTTCAGTTATCTAATGATACGTTGAATGTTACTGAGTGGAAGGTGCCTCTCTGCTGAGCAGTGCCACCTTACTGTTGTGTAGTAGTTCTTAATTGTTATCTTTCTTAAGGATCTCATGGTATTAATTATGAAAGCTAGCCAATATTTTTTCCCTCAACCACTTCTACTAAAAAGAGTAGTTAGCCATTTAAAAGCAAAATACGGAGCAAACTGGAAATCTGAAATAAAATCTTATTCAGCTCTGTAGGGGGGCTTTGTGGACTCAAAACATTAACTGTGTTTCTCTCTCCACAGATGCTGCCAAACCTGCTGAGTTTATCCAGCATTTTTTGCTTTTATTATCATTAGCCATTTACTTTGTTTCTGTTTTTGGGATCGTGCTGTGCACAAATTGGCTGTTGCATTTTTCTATCTATCATAAGTAGGGCCTGGGTGGGATTGTGGTCGGTGCAGACTCAATGGTCCAAATGGCCTCTTTCTGCACTGTAGGGTTTCTGTGATTCTATGATTCTATAAGTTACTGTATGGGAGTGCTTTAAAACTTTTCCACAAGATAGGTTAAGGTGCAATCAAAATCCAGGCTTTTCTTTTCCTAGTACGCCTTTCTATCTCCTTGCTATCTTTCAGCCAACATCAGGATAATAGAATAAACAACATCAATCAGCAAAGAGGTGTTTCTTTTGTGTTTTCCCTCCTTTCTGCCAAGTTCCTATCACTTCCACTTCCAACAATAGTGCACTCTATTACTGTGAAGCTCAAACCCATAACAACTAACCAAATTCAAACTGTCAAAGTAGAATATTCACTCGGTTCTTTTGAACAAGATCCCACTGTTTGACAACTGAAGACAATGAAAGGGAAAAACTTGCATTTATTCAGCACCTAATCATCTCTTTGACAAATGTCTCCGGGCACTTCACACACAATTAATTACTTTGAAGTACAGTTGTCATGAGAGAGATTAGGCACTTGATTTTTCTCTACAAATCTGGCCAGTTATAATGGATTTACTGCGTTGTGTTTGAGGATTCGTTACCTTCCTTTCCTTGGTTTTTATCTCCCCCTGAGGGCCTTGTTAAAGAAGTGTCCAACATGGCGTGAAATCGGTAGAGTGATCCATCCATCCAACCATTTGTCAGCGTGAGGCCCAAGATCTTTTAGCCCATTTTTTTCACTAAAATAATTTCAGCAAGTTGACCACGCTATAAATATTGAAAATACTTTAATTATCTGAATTTCTGAGGTAATAATATAAAGGGCAGAGAGGGGAAAATGTTTTTGAACTGCAATCAGGAGAATTTTCCTGGTCAGTATGTTTCCAGACCAACAAAGAAGGAGGCATTGCTAGATCTGGTTCTGGGAAATGAGGTGAGTCAAGCAGTAGGTGAACATTTAGGCAACAGTGATCATTGTATTTTAAGGTTTGGGTTAGCTATAGAAAGGACCAGGAGCATTCTAAAGTTTAAAAATAATAAGGGGAGTACTAGTTTCATTCATTGATGTTCTGTTGGCTGATGGTGATAGGAGGACCTTGCTACTGTCCAGCCCTTACTGTCTTGGCATTCTCGCAGATGATGCATAGACCAATGTTGGAGCCACTACTCGCAAGACTGGTGTTCATGGTGATGTTGACTGAGAAATCCTCCAGGTCCAGCAACCAGTGGTATTGCCATGGGATGCTAAAGTCTGTACCACCATCGCTGACCTGATGAAATCAATAACCAAAAGGAATGGGAAGAGTATGCAGTCTTGCCATATTCCTGTGATATTGGAGGAGTCCGTGGTGCCCATGCTAGTCTTAAAGTAGCAGCTGGAGTCACAATATAAAGCTTTGGTATTAAAATACTGTGACAGGATATCATACTGTCTTGTGGTGTACCAGAGTGACTGTTGATGGATACTATTGAAAGCCTTCTTGAAATTAGTGAAGTTGGTAACAAGTGGCTTCTGATACTCTAGGCTCTGCCCTATGATGTTCCTGTAAAGATCTGCTTGTTGCATGATCTGCCACCCCAGAAACTTGCCTGTTCTTTACAAAAGATACTGTCTACTTCTACTTTTAATCTGTTGAGGAGAACCATGCTGAAGCCTTGCCAGGTATGGACAGTAGTGTTGTGCTCTTCCAGTTGCTGCATTTGCTGAGATTACCTTTGTTTGGCAGCTTGACTGTTACTTCTCTGCTCCACTCTTTCTGGACATTCCCCACAGTCCAGACTTTGTTAAACAGGTCTGTGAGCTTTGTTGTGACTGTGTTTTTGCCATGTTTCAATAGCTCTGCTGGTATCTCATCAATCCCAGGTGCCTTGTTTTTCAGGCTCTTGATGACATTTTGCGCCTCTGATCTGGCAATTTCTCCCAGATTCACATCTGGCTGCTGAGGTGTGGTACTATCATTGAGTTAAAATGTGGAGTTGGGGCTAGGTTCGTTGAGGATCTCCCAAAAGTACTCCACTCACCTTCCCTCCTGCTCCTCATTCATTAATAATGTCCTATCATCTTTACCTTTGGTGCATTGGTATTGCTTCTTGTACCAATCAGTTCCTATATGATCCTGTACAGCATCTTGGAGCTGTTCCAATTTGCCCCTGCCTTTTAACTCTTTCTATTCTCGTTTGTCCCTTCTGCAATTCTTCATGCTTTATCCAGTCTTCAGTATAATTCGTCATCTCCTCATCTTTGCTTAATTTTCTTTTTCTGATCTATCTTGCTTTTGCTAGCTTTGTTTCATCAATCAATTTCCAGGTTGACTCAGTGATCCATCGTTCTTTGTTGGTTCCTCTCCTGCGCATAATGTACTCTTAATCCCTCTTTTTGTAATTTCTCACTGTTCTTTAACGTTGCCTGACTTCATTTATACTTTGAACTTGTATACACATTGCGTCTGTTTCAGCCAAACAAAATAATTGACAGACATTCAAAATAATCAACAGTGATTCAACCTTGGCCTGTCGACTGCATGTCACTGATGCTGAAGATCTCAAGTCAATAGGTTCTCATTTCTCGTAGCACCTGGGACATTTTCCCACATTGGAAGACAAGCCAATTCTGGTGATGGCTTTGGCATTGACAATTGAGCTTGTCAAGGGTCGGCCTTCTTTTCAGTTTTCATCCAATGCTATCACGCATAGAGCCTTGGATGTGCTGTCCTGTGTTTGGTGTGGCTATTTCTTGCTATTTCTGTAGCAGTGGTGGGTTTTTACAAGCCCCACATCCAATGCTCCTCCTTTTCCAATTAGGCATGGGACTGGCTCTAGCTGCACCGATTAGCTAAAAATTAATAAAGAGGAGGTATTAGAAAAGCTAAAGGCACTTAAGTTATTAAGTCACCAGGATCAAATTGAAAGTGCAGAAGAAAGTAAGGGAGGAAATTGCGGAGACCCTGTCTATAACCTGCCAATTTTCCTTGGATATGTGGTGGCACCAGAGAACTGGAGAATTGCGGATTTAACACCTTGTTGAGCCTCAGCTGGAGCATTGTGTCCAATTCTGGGCACTGCACTTTCGAAATGGTGTGAAGGCATAGGAAAGGGTGCAGAAATGATTTATAAGAATGGCTCCAACATTGAGGAATTTCAGTTACATGGACAGATTGGAGAGGCTGGGGTTGTACTACATAGAACATAGAACATAGAAAGCCACAGCACAAACAGGCCCTTCGGCCCACAAGTTGCGCCGATCACATCCCCACCTCTAGGCCTATCTATAGCCCTCAATCCCATTAAATCCCATGTACTCATCCAGAAGTCTCTTAAAAGACCCCAACGAGTTTGCCTCCACCACCACCGACGTCAGCCGATTCCACTCACCCACCACCCTCTGAGTGAAAAACTTACCCCTGACATCTCCTCTGTACCTACCCCCCAGCACCTTAAACCTGTGTCCTCTCGTAGCAACCATTTCAGCCCTTGGAAATAGCCTCTGAGAGTCTACCCTATCCAGACCTCTCAACATCTTGTAAACCTCTATCAGGTCACCTCTCATCCTTCGTCTCTCCAGGGAGAAGAGACCAAGCTCCCTCAACCTATCCTCATAAGGCATGCCCCCCAATCCAGGCAACATCCTTGTAAATCTCCTCTGCACCCTTTCAATGGCTTCAACATCTTTCCTGTAATGAGGTGACCAGAACTGCACGCAGTACTCCAAGTGGGGTCTAACCAGGGTCCTATAAAGCTGCAGCATTATCTCCCGACTCCTAAACTCAATCCCTCGATTAATGAAGGCTAGTACGCCGTACGCCTTCTTGACCGCATCCTCCACCTGCGAGGCCGATTTAAGAGTCCTATGGACCCGGACCCCAAGGTCCTTCTGATCCTCTACACTGCTAAGAATGGTACCCTTCATATTATACTGCTGCTTCATCCCATTGGATCTGCCAAAATGGATCACCACACACTTATCCGGGTTGAAGTCCATCTGCCACTTCTCCGCCCAGTCTTGCATTCTATCTATGTCTCGCTGCAACTTCTGACATCCCTCCAAACTATCCACAACACCACCTACCTTGGTGTCGTCAGCAAACTTACCAACCCATCCCTCCACTTCCTCATCCAGGTCATTTATGAAAATGACAAACAGCAAGGGTCCCAGAACAGATCCCTGGGGCACTCCACTGGTCACTGACCTCCATGCAGAGAAAGACCCCTCCACAGCCACTCTCTGCCTTCTGCAGGCAAGCCAGTTCTGGATCCACAAGGCAACAGCCCCTTGGATCCCATGCCCTCTCACTTTCTCAAGAAGTCTTGCATGGGGGACCTTATCGAACGCCTTGCTGAAGTCCATATAGACCACATCCACCGCTCTTCCTTCGTCAATGTGTTTGGTCACATTTTCAAAGAACTCAACCAGGCTCGTAAGGCACGACCTGCCCTTGACAAAGCCGTGCTGACTACTTTTGATCATACTAAACTTCTCTAGATGATCATAAATCCTGTCTCTCAGGATCCTCTCCATCAACTTACCAACCACTGAGGTTAGACTCACCGGTCGGTAATTTCCCGGGCTGTCCCTGTTCCCTTTCTTGAATATAGGGACCACATCTGCAATCCTCCAATCCTCCGGAACCTCTCCCGTCTCCATCGACGATGCAAAGATCATCGCCAAAGGCTCCGCAATCTCCTCCCTCGCCTCCCACAGTAACCTGGGGTACATCCCATCCGGTCCCGGCGACTTACCAACCTTGATGCCATTCAATAGTTCCAACACATCCTCTTTCTTTATGTCCACATGCTCGATCCTTTCTGTCCACCGCAAACCAGCAGTACAACCACCCAGATCCCTTTCCACCGTGAATACCGAGGTAAAGTATTCATTAAGCAGCTCCGCCATTTCTAACGGTTCCGCACAAACTTTTCCCCCTTCACCTTTTAAGGGTCCTATGCCTTCACATCTCATCCTTTTACTCTTGACATATTTGTAGAAAGCCTTGGGATTCTCCTTAATCTTACCCGCCAAGGCCTTCTCATGACCCCTTCTCGCTCTCCTAATTTCCTTCTTAAGCTCCTTCCTACATCCCGTATACTCCTCTAAATCCTTAACACCTCCTAGCTCTCTGAACCTTCTGTACGCCTCTCTTTTCTTATTCACCAGGTTCATCACAACCTTCGTGCACCACGGTTCCCGTACCCTACCAACACCCCCCTGTCTCATCGGAACGTTGTCATGCAGAGCTGCAGACACACATTCCTTGAAAATCCTCCACTTTCCTTCGGTACTTTTCCCCAAGAATGCCTCCTTCCAATTTACCCGTCTAATTTCCTCCCTGATGACACTGTATTTCCCTTTACTCCAGAGAAACACTTTCCTAGCCTGCCTGATCCTATCTCTTTCCAATGCTATCGTGAAGGAGATAGAATTATGATCGCTATCCCCAAGATGCTCACCCACCGAGAGATCCTCCACCTGTCCAGGTTCATTAGCCAGCACCAGATCAAGTACAGCCTCTCCTCTAGTAGGCTTATCCACATACTGTGTCAGGAAACTCTCCTGGACACACCTAACAAACTCCTCTCCATCCAAACCCCTAGCCCTAGGGATATTCCAATCTATGTTTGGGAAATTAAAATCTCCCATCACGACAACTCTGTTATTCCTACATCTCTCCAGGATCTGTTTCCCCATCTGCTCCTCAACATCTCTGTTACTATTGGGCGGCCTATAGAAAACACCCAGCAACGTTACCGACCCCTTCCTGTTCCTAACCTCCACCCACAGAGACTCCGTAGTCAATCCCTCCACGGCGTCCACCTTCTCTACAGCCGTGACACTATCCCTGATCAACAGTGCCACTCCCCCCCCTCTCTTGCCTCCCTCCCTGTCCTTCCTGAAACATCTAAAACCCGGCACCTGAAGCACCCAGTCCTGTCCCTGAGACATCCAAGTCTCCGTAATGGCCACCACATCACAATTCGAAGCAGCAATCCACGCTCTAAGCTCATCCACTTTATTCACTACACTCCTGGCATTAAAATAGACACATCTCAGACCTTCAGCCTGAGCACTTCCCTTCTCCATCACTCGTCTAACCTCCCTCTTACCCTGTTTACATTCCTTATCTATTTGCGAGCTAACCTCCTCGCTCTCAGTCCCCTCATTTCGATTCCCTCCCCCCAACCTTTCTAGTTTAAAGTCTCTCCAGTAGCCTTAGCCAACTAATTAAAAAAACAAAAGGATAGAAGTGTTTAAAATCATGAGGAGTCTAGACAGAGACGATGGAGAGAAACTGTTCCCATTGGCAAAATCTCTCCAATGGCTATGTGATAAATTGGCAGCTGATTTGTTTTTGGTGTTCATCAAAGGAGCAAAATCAGCCAATACACAGGCTTACACTTTGAATAATTCCATGTGATCTTAAATAATTACCTGAAAAGCCAAATTAGGCTTTGGTTTAGTGCTAAAGAACAGTGGGCCACCAAGATCACTTTCTTCATCAAGCAGGTATATCTATCGAGTCAGATTTACGCATCACTGAGTTCCATACCTGGTCACCATGACAAGAAAACTGGAACATAAATATATCAATATATTTTTAAAATTTCATCTGAGTTCACTACTGTTTACAAAACGTTAGGTGTAAAAATTCAGTAAGGCCTGTTGGCAGGCATGGGGAATTGTGATACACATTTACCCTGTGTCCAATGGAAATGATGCAGGCATCTTGCAAACTTTGTGCTGCCTATGCATTTGCATGATTGTGATACACTGCTCAGTGCTAAGCACACATTGATGAGAGGCTTCATGTAAGGCTGGCGCATAGAATCATAGAATCCCTCAGTGCAGAAGGAAGCCACTCGGCCCATCTGACTAAGCATCCCATCCAGGCCCTATCCCTGTAACCCAGGGTACATAACCCATTAATTCCCCCTAAACTTCACATCTTGGGACACTAATTCAGCATGGCCAATCCACCTAACCCGCACGTCTTTGAACCGTGGGAGGAAACCAGAGCACCCGGAGGAAACCCACGCAGACATGGGGGAACATGCAAACTCCCCACAGACAGTTATCCAATGCCGGAATTGAACCCGGGTCCCTGGCACTGTGAGGCAGCAGTGCTAACCACTGTGCCATCGTGCTGCCCTCACCAATCAAAGCCAGCCAAGTTTAAAGAAGAGGTGCATTCTAGCTGCAGTAGATGTTGGAAGTAGTTGGCAGAGATATTCTGAGCAGGAATAAACTAGAGTATTGAACCACAGGTCAGACAGAATTTACCTGAGGCAGCACTGGGTGCCTTGGGGCAGGAAGTGGAAAGAAGCAAAGAGGTCATGTTTCTGTAGGGAGCCAGCAATCCCTTCATAAGAATATAAGAATTAAGAGCAGGAGTAGACCATCTGACCCCACGAGCCTGCTCCTAAGATCATGGCTGATCCTTTCATGGAATCAGCTCCACTTACCTACCCGCTCACCATAACCCTTAATTTCTTTACTGTTCAAAAATCTATCTATCTTTGCCTTAAAAACATTCAACAAGATAGCTCAACTGCTTCACTGAGCAGGGAATTCCACAGATTCACAACCCTTTGGATGAAGAAGTTCTTCCTCAACTCAGTCCTAAATCTGCTCCCCCTTATTTTGAGGCCAGGCCCCCAAGTTCTATTTTCACTCGCCAGTGGAAACAACCTTCCTCTGGCGAGTGAAAATATAACTTATCTATTCCCTTCATAATTTTATATGTTTCTATAAGAACGCCCCTCATTCTTCTGAATTCCAATGAGTATAGTCCCAGTCTACTCAATCTCTCCTTATAAGCCAACCCTCTCAATTCTGGAATCAACATAGTGAATCTCCTCAGCAGCCCCTCCGTGCCAGTACATCCTTTCTCAAGTAAGGAGACCAAAACTGTACACCGTACTCCTGGTGTGGCCTCACCAGCACCTTATACAGCTGCAACATAACCTCCCTGTTTTTAAACTCCATCCCACTAGCAATGAAGGACAAAATTCCATTTGCCTTCTTAATTACCTTCTGCACCTGCAAACCAACTTTTTGTGATTCATGCACAAGGGCACCCAGATCCCCTTGCACAGCAGCAAGCTGCAATTTTATACTATCTAAATAATAGTCCATTTTGCTGTTATTCCTACCAAAATGGATGACCTCACATTTACCAACATTGTACTCCATCTGCCAGACCCTTGCCCACTCACTTAAACTAACTATATCCCTTTGCAGACTTTCAGTGTCCTCTGCACACTTTGCTCTACCACTCATCTTAGTGTCGTCTGCGAACTTTGACACACTACACCTTGTCCCCAACTCCAAATCATCTATGTAAATTGTAAACAATTGTGTTCCCAACACTGATCCCTGACGCACACCACTAGTCACTGATCGCAAACCAGGAAAACACCCATTTATCCCCACTCTTTGCATTCTGTTAGTTAACCAATCCTCTATCCATGCTGATACATTACCCGTAACGTTGTGCACCTTTATCTTATGCAGCAGCTTTTTGTGCGGCATCTTGTCGAATGCCTTCTGGAAATCGATATACACCACATCCACCAGCTCCCATTGTCCACTGCACTTGTAATGTCCTCAAAGAATTCTAGTAATTTAGTTAAACATGGCCTGCCTTTCATGAACCCATGCTGTGTCTGCCCAATGGGGGACAATTTCTATCCAAGTATCTCGCTATTTCTTCCTTGATAGATTCAAGCATTTTCCCCACTACAGAACTTAAGCTAATCAGCCTATAGTGACCCGCCTTTTGTCTACCTCCTTTTTCAAACAGTGGCATCACATTTACTGTTTACCAATCTAGCAGAACCACCGCAGAGTCCAGCGAATTTTTGTAAATTACCACAAGCGCATTTGCTATTTCCCCTGCCATCTCTTTTAGTACTCAGGGATACATTCCATCAGGGCCAGGAGACTTGTCTACCTTTAGCCCCATTAGCTTGCCCAACACTACATATTTAGTGATAATGATCGTTTATAGGTCCTCACCTGCCATAGCCTCCTTGTCATCAATTTTTGGCATGTTATTTGTGTCTTCCACTGTGGAGACCGACACAAAATATCTGTTCAATGCCTCGACCATTTCCTCATTTCCTATTTTGAATCCTGCTTCTCATCCTCTAAAGGACCAATGTTTACCTTAGCCACTCTTTTTTATTTTATATATTTGTAGAAACTTTTGCTATCTGTTTTAATGCTCTGAGCTAGTTTACTCTCATTGTCTATCTTGCAATCTTTTATAGCTCTTTTTGTGGCTTTCTGTTGACCTTTAAAGATTTCCCAATCCTCTAGTTACCCATTAATCTTTGCCACCTTCTAAGCATTATCTTTCAATTTGATACCCTCCTTTATTTCCTTAGATATCCATGGCTGATTATCTCTTTTCCTACTGTCCTTCCTGTTCACTGGTATATACTTTTGCTGAGCACTGTGAAAAATCGCTTTGAAAGTCTTCCGCTGTTCCTCAATTGTCCCACCATCAAGTCTTTTCTCCCAGTCTACCTCATCCCATTGTAGTCTCTTTTGTTTAAGCACAAGACACTGATATTGGATTTTACCTTCTCACCTTCCATCTGTATTTTAAATTCAACTATACGTGATCGCTCCTTCTGAGAGGATCCCTAACTGACATCACTAATTATTACTGCCTCATTACAGAGGACCAGATCTAGGATAGCTTGCTCCCTTGTAGGTTCCGTTACATACTGTTTGAGGAAACTATCGCAGATACATTCTATGAACTCCTCCTCAAGGCTGCCTTAACCAACCTGATTTGACCAATCGACATGTAGATTAAAATCCCCCATGATAATTGCTGTACCATTTTTAGATGCATCAGTTATTTATTTGTTTATTGCCTGCCCCGCCATGATGTTATTTGGTGGCCTATAGACTACATCTATCAGTAACTTTTGCTCCTTACTATTTCTAATTTCCATCCAAATGGATTCGACCTTTTCCTCCATGGAACCTATAAGATCTCTCACTACCGCCCTGATTTCACCCTTAAATATCAGAGCTACACCACCTCCCTTACCTTCCTGTCTGTCCTTCCGAATAGTCTGATGCAGTCCCAGTCCCAGTCGTGACCAATACCTGCAACAGACATTGCAAAGCCAGTGGGAGCAGATAGTCATAGAGACCAACGCCAAGTGTCTGGCTTCAAGGACCTGGATGCAGTGCCAGTAAAACTTAAGTGACCTTAGGTAAGCAGTTGGGATCAGTGAATGCATCTTCAAATGCAGTTATAAAATATAATTATATATTAATTATAATAGTGCCCTCTTCTGGTCATTCGTGTGTATTATATAGATATATAGATATAAATATTCATGTATATACGAAACTAGTTTCACTTTTTGGTACCAGACTCCATGCTGTACACACCAGTGTTTGTGTCCTTAAAAGATGTCAGTCATTTTGGATGGGATTTTGGATTTCCTCGATGAACAAATTTGGGTTGGAGAAACTTCCAGAAATCCAGCAGCAGGACTTGGGTGTTTTTGTTTCCCAGTGTGAAAAAGGCTTAAAAATCCGGTTTTACAAATAAGCCTGTTGTATATGTGGATGGACTAACCTTCAGAGATAGCTGTGCCAACAGATATTATTATTGGGCAACTGTGACAGCTAAGACCAAGACTCTTTCGATGCGTGTGTAAAGTGGTTAGAGATGGTTTTCACTGCTGATAATATCCATAAAAATACCAGTAATCCAGCTTTTAATCAGGCAATGGGGCAATTGAAGTAAGCCTTAAAATGTGTGGAATGCTCAAGAACTTGCTTGCCCTTACAAAGTCAAAAGACATGCTGCTGTCAGACACTTTGTGTAAGATTTAGCAACAGTATTGTGCCAAGCCGCTGGAGATTGCAAAAAGCTATTGTTTTGGAATATGGAATCAGATGCCCGATGAGGACACTGGAGAGTTTATGTGGCCTTGAAAAAGCTGTCTATTCATTGCAATGTAGGAAAATTTCAAGGGTGAGCATTTCAGGACAGATTTTTGTGCAGTTTAAAAAATGAATGTATTTGCAGTAAGTTGATAATATTGGCAATGTTAACTTTTCGCATAGCTTGTCAACAGTCTTGTCCATGGTTATGGCTGAATGTGACTTGAAAGAGGATAGACTTGACCACCACCAATCAACTACTGAAGTAAATAAATTGCAGAATGCCCTAACGATACTAATTAGTAGCAGCAGTGGTATAGCAAAAGGTATCGCTTCTCGGCCTTTTGGCTAAGATCAAGTGTAGTATGGTCGGCAGCCCATGGTCGGCCGCACTTGGTTGAGGTCATTAGGTTACACTGAAGCTTCATATGTTTCATATGAAGCAATTTTTTAAAGCGGCATCTCGGCCTTTTGGCTAAGATGCAAATGAGCTCAAGTCTTGGAGGAGGAACCTCCCCCTTCTCCAATCAGCTTGGCTCATGTAGATCAGGCCCAGGACAGGGTGGTTTGGTCGCTCGCCCTGTCTTGTCAGCCTGGATCTGAAATGTCTCAACTTGTTGAGACTCTGAATTGGATTTGATTTGATTGAATTGGAAAAGTATTTTTAAAAAGTGGTATAGCAAAATCCTGTTCCTGGTGCTTAGGCTAACATTGGACACAGAATTGACCATTTGTGAAAGAAACTGCAAGAAGCAGGGTCACCTTCACTCAACCCTGGAACACGTAGATAACACAATACACCAATGTCAGACTCCTATTATTGACTGCAGCTCACTATTAGTCCTTCAAAACTCATCTCCAAACTCTGTGGCCTGGGCCTTGGCTCTTCCCTCTGCGACTGGATCCTGAACTTCCTAACCCATAGACCACAATCAGTAAGGATAGGCAACAACAACACCTCCACGATCATCCTCAACACCGGTGCCCCACAAGGCTGTGTTTTCAGCCCCCTACCACACTCCTTATACACCTATGACTGTGTGGCCAAATTCCCCTCCAACTCAATTTTCAAGTTTGCTGTCGACACCACCGTAGTGGGTCGGATCTCAAACAATGACAAGACAGAGTACAGGAATGAGATAAGAGAATCTGGTGAACTGGTGCGGCAACAATAATCTCTCCCTCAATGTCAACAAAACAAAGGAGATTGTCATCGACCTCAGGAAGGGGAGAGAACATGCCCCTGTCTACATCAACAAGGGCGAAGTAGAAAGGGTCGAGAGCTTCAAGTTTTTAGGTGTCCAGATCACCAACAAACTGTCCTGGACTGCCCCTCCCCCATGCTGACACTATAGTTAAGAATGCCCACCAACGCCTCTACTTTCTCAGAAGACTAAGGAAATTTGGCATTTCAGCTACAACTCTCACCAGCTTTTACAGATGCACCATAGAAAGCATTCTTCCTGATTGTATCACAGCTTGGTATGGCTCCTGCTGTGCCCAAGACCACAAAAAACTACAAAGCCCAATCCGTCACGCAAACAAACCTCCCATCCATTGACTCTGTCTACACTTCCCGCTGCCTCGGCAAAGCCACCAGCATAATTAAGGACCCCACGCAATCCCTGACATTCTCTCTTCCACCTTCTTCCATCAGGAAAAAGATACAAAAGTCTGAGGTCACATACCAACCGACTCAAGAACAGCTTCTTCCCTGCTGCTGTCAGACGTTTGAATGGATCTACTTTGCATTAAGTTGATCTTTCTCTACACCCTACCTATGACTGTAACACTACATTCTGCATTCTCTCATTTCCTTCTCTATGAACGGTATGCTCTGTCTGTATAGCACGCAAGAAACAATACTTTTCACTGTATGCTAATACATGTGACAATAATAAATCAAATCTTGTCAAGGTATCATAGAATCATAGAATTCCTACAATGCAGAAGAAGGTCCATTGATCTGCACTGACAACAATCCCATGCAGGCCCTATCCACGTAACCCCAGATATGTACCGTGCTAATACCCCTGACACTAAAGGGACAATTTAGCATGATCAATCATCCTAAACCGCACATCTTTGGATTGTGGGAGGAAACCAGAGCACCCGGTGGAAACCCATGCAGACACAGTAAGAATGCGCAAACTCCACACAGTCACCCAAGGCCGGGAATTGAACCCAGGTCCCTGGCACTGTGAAGCAGCAGTGCTAACCATTCTGCCACTGTTAGAAGAAATAACATGTTACAAGAAATTAAACAGAGTAAATGCTGGCTAGAGGAAAGGGCAGTCACTGTATATAATTACTGTCACAGGTAATTATAGTCACAGGTAGGTTGAAGTCACATGATCTGAAGCACATGGATGTCCGGTGGAAATTCGCAGGGCACATGTTCCAAGTAACATTGGATGGAGTGCCGATAAACATAGAGGTCAACATGAGTGCATCAGTCAGCGTGATTCCTGAATCACTGTATGGTGAAAAGTTGATTCAGCATCAACTGGAGTAATTGCAAATAGAGTTACACAGTTATGAAAGAGAGAAAGTTCCCACAATGGGAGCTGTGTTAGTACCGGTCACATACAAGGAGCAATGTGCTAAATTACACATGATTTTCACAAAGGGTGAAAAACCAACCTGATTTGGAAGAAACTGGTTAACAGCACTTTGTTGGAACAAGCTTTTTCATGTCAAGGCAATGTGATGGACAAGTATCATCAGGTGTTTAGTGAAACCAGCAAATTAATTCAAGTGTAGCAGGAACATGTAGGCTACAGTGAGTAAAGTTAAAGTCTCTGTGCTCTAAGAGAAAGGGTAGGGCAACAACTGAAAAGACTCGAGTCTGAAAACATTATCGCTAAATGAAACCGAGTAATTGGGCTATTCCCATTGTTGTAGTGCCAAAATTAGATGGTAGTGTAAGAATATATGGCGACTATAAGGTAACAGCAAATCAGGTTCCAGAAAGTAATCCACACAATACTTTGTCAAATGTGGAGGATATGTTCACAATGTTGTCAGAAAACCATAATTTTGCGAAGTTAGATCTGACAAATGCCTATCGGCAAGATGATGAGTTTAAATCATATTTAACTATTAAAACACACATGGGTCTTTTTCAGTTTCATTTGCTTCCATCTGGTGTTTCTTCAGCCCCCAAAACTTTCCAAGAGGTGATGAAGCAATTTTTATAAGGAATTCAAGTAGTGTGCTATTTGGATGAGATGCTTATTTATAGTTCCAAATAGGCAGACCCATGATGACAGACTGAATAAAGTGTTCCAACATTTGGAAATACATAGAGTTCAAGTAAAGGCACACCAATGTGCAATGTTTCAAAACTCTAGAGTATTTGGGTCATAGGGTAGACAAAGCTGGGTTACATCCTAACAAGAGTAAGGTTCAAATGTTAAGAAATATCTCTGAGCTCAAATCTTTTTTCGGCCTGCTATAAAAAATACATAAGAAATTTAGCAACCTTATTCCCCCCATTGAATGAACTCTTGAGGAAGGGTGTTCCATGGGATTGGACAAAGAGTGTGACAGAGGCTACATATAGATTTCTTAGAATTTGAAGGGCAACAACTATTTATACATTGTATAGATAGCTGGTTCAAAGTGGGTCATGATGTGGAGATGCCGGCGTTGGACTGGGGTAAACACAGTAAGAAGTTTAACAACACCAGGTTAACCAAATAAACCTGTTGGACTTTAACCTGGTGTTATTAAACTTCTCAAAGTGGGTTGAACAGTTCCCAATGAATCGAACAACGATAGCAAAACTCTAAATATTTTGTGTAACTTATTTGTTGCTTATGACTTCCCGGAGAAAATTGTGTCTTGAAAGTAGACCTCAGGTTTGTTCAGGAAAGTTTGCACAATCATGAAAATGAATGCAGTAAAACACTGGAGTTCCACCATATCATTCTGCTTCAAATGGTACAGCAGAGCACACTACAAATAGTTAGGTGTGCTCTTGTTAAGAAAAATGCTTGGTACAAATTGGAAGTAATGTCAGTTGTTATTGGATCAAATTTTTTGATTATTTATGTAACACACCTCGCATTCCTACTGGCAGAACGCTGGCTGAATTGTTTCTTAGAAGACAGCCTGGAATTAGGTTTTCATTGTTGAAGCCACATTTGGCTACCAGCAAAAGTAGTGAAGGTTTATGATCCTCAAACATATTTGGCCTAGATGTTTGGGAGTGGAAAGGTTAGGTTAGTACTTATAGATCATGTTTTAACTTCTGACACACTTTAAGGAGGAAGTTGGGAAGAATCAAATGACATTGATGAGTCATTTGGTTGGGATACGAGTGGAGTAGCAGTAGTTACGCCAACACAAGTTGTGCCTGAAACCAGTTTAGATCCAAGTCAGAATTGGACAGACGTGACTGATGAAGTGGAAAATTCAATTTTCTGCACCACAAACCTCAGACACTGCTCAATTCACTACATCGCCATCACTTTGCCCACCAGCAATCTCTAGCAACCGGGACCTATAACATTCATATGCTCCACCTCATCTTTACACATTTATCAACGTTCTTGGCCTCCCATCACTTCCAAAAATGCCCACATACTTCCGGCTGTTCAGCTGTGACAGCAATATCAACCAAACACATTGCAATACACTCACTGACACTCTTCCATCTGCCTTGTAGGACAGGTTGGCAGATAGGAGGAAACAACAATTGACTGGCTGTGGACAGACACAGCTGCATGTCCTCGCCACCCCCTTGCAGGAGATGGTGCTTGGCACTATTGGTATGGCTTTCACTGAGGCCGTGGCAAACAGCGTCACTGAAGTCATCCAGGATGACTTTATGCTCCTGCCTCATTCATCTTCTCAAATGCCTGTTTTTTCACTCTTTCATGGGATATGGACATCAGAAAATAGACACGCAGATATTGCCCATCCCTAATTGACCACTGACATGAACCACTGCAGTACATGTCGTATAGATATACCCACAGTGCTGTCAGAGAGAGCAATCCAGTGACAGCGAAGGAACAGCAATGTAGTTTCAAGTAAGAATGGTACATGGTTTGGAGAGGAACTTACGGATGATGATGTCCCCATGCATCTGCCGTCCTTGTTCATCTAAGAGTTGAGGTCGCGAGAGTGGAAAGGCACTGTCAGAGGAGCCTTGGTGAGTTGCTGCAGTGTATCTTGTAGATAGTACACATTGTTGCCACTACACATTGGTAGTGGATGGAGTGAATGTTGAAGTTGGGATGATAATCAGGTGAGCTGCTTTAGCCTGGATGTTGTTGAGTTTCTCGAATGTTATTGAAGCTGCACTCATCCAAGCAAGCGGACAGTATTCCATCACACTCTTGACTTGTGTCTTGGAGATGGTCGATAGGTTCTGGGGAGCCAGGAAGTGAGTTACTTGCCATAGAATTCCCAGCCTCTGACCTGCTCTTGTAGTCACAGTATTTATATAGTCCAGTTCAGTTTCCCATCAATGATAATCCTCAGGATGTTGATACTGGGATAGTGGGGAATTTAGTGATGGTAATCACTATTGGGGGATTTAGTGATGGGAGATTTAGTGATGGGGCGGCACGGTAGCACAGTGGTTAGCACTGCTGCTTCACAGCTCCAGGGACCTGGGTTCGATTCCCGGCTTGGGTCACTGTCTGTGTGGAGTTTGCACATTCTCCTCGTGTCTGCGTGGGTTTCCTCCGGGTGCTCCGGATTCCTCCCACAGTCCAAAGATGTGCAGGTTAGGTTGATTGGCCATGCTAAAAAAATTGCCCTTAGTGTCCTGAGATGTGTAGGTTAGAGGGATGAGTGGGTAAATATGTAGGGATATGGGGGTAGGGCTTGGGTGGGATTGTGGTCGGTGCAGACTCGATGGGCCAAATGGCCTCTTTCTGCACTGTAGGGTTTCTATGATTTCTAATGCCATTGAATGCCAAGGGGAGATGGTTGGATTTTCTTTTTGTCATGATGATAGGTGAAAAACCTGTATTACATATGGAACTTTTAAGACCTGTGGTTTAAAAATGGACATACAAGCCAAAGATGGCTGAGAATGTAAGTTCAGTCACTGGCTGAATGGCTGGTGGATGATATAGGAGGGAGGCAATGGAATCACACCCTGGTCCCAGAAAAGGATGTGGAGATGCTGGCGTTGGACTGGGGTAAACACAGGAAGAAGTTTAACAACACCAGGTTAAAGTCCAACAGGTTTATTTGGTAGCAAAAGTCACAAGCTTTCGGAGCCTTAAGCCCCTTCTTCAGGTGAGTGGGAATTCTGTTCACAAACAGGGCATATAAAGACACAAACTCAATTTACAAAATGGTGGTTGGAATGCGAATACTTACAGCTAATCAAGTCTTTAAGGTACAAACAATGTGAGTGGAGAGAGCATTAAGACAGGTTAAAGAGATGTGTATTGTCTCCAGACAGGATAGCCAGTGAGACTCTGCAGGTCCAGGCAAACTGTGGGGATTACAGATAGTGTGACATGAACCCAGAAAAGGACACATCAAAAGCACAAAAGTTAGACAGAAGCTAACTGCCATCTCCTGTGGAGATGATGTGAGCTGATTATCATCTCAGCAGGACTAATATCCTATGAACAATGTCCCAGACTGGTTTGTAAATCTTCATCTTCCAGGAATATACAAAGACTGGGAAAAAAGCCAGCTGCAAAACTTAGTCAGTGTCAACTAGTGCTGGGTGTGACAGCATGTGACACAGTAGGAAAGACAGCAGTAGACCCCTGCAAAGGTTTTGCAGGTAACTCTTTCTCTGATTGCTGAAGCAAGCCAAGTCAATCAAGTCACAGTTAAAAATGAAACGGAGCAGCTTCTCAGCTGAACCGCAGAGCACTGGAATCTCAAAACTGACTATTCACCTGCTGAAATTAGCACTACTAGAATCATGAAGCATATTTTTTTAACTTGCTAACCTTAGGACTTGATTCTCATTTCTAAACTGCATGAATGTATGTGCATGTGCTTTATCATTTTTCTTGCATTCAGTAGCTAATAAAGTCACTCTTAACTCAAAGCCTGGTTCCATTGGCTCCTTTTAAGACATAAATATTGGGACTGGGAAAAGATATCTGCAATAAAAACGTAAGAACTAAGAGCAGGAGTAGGCCATCTGGCCCCTCGAGCCTGCTCCGCCATTCAATAAGATCATGGCTGATCTTTTTGTGGACTCAGCTCCACTTACACGCCTGCTCACCATAACCTTTAATTCCTTTACTGTTCAAAAATGTATCCATCCTTGCCTTAAAAACGTTCAATGAGGTAACCTCAACTGCTTCACATTGCAGGGAATTCCACAGATTCACCTTTGGGTGAAGAAGTTCCTCCTCAACTCAGTCCTAAAGCTGCTCCCCCTTATTTTGAGGCCATGCCCCCTAGTTCTAGTTTCACCTGCCAGTGGAAACAACTTCCCTGCTTCTATCTTATCTATTCCCTTCATAATCTTATATGTTTCTATAAGATCTCCCCTCATTCTTCTGAATTCCAATGAGTATAGCCCTAGTCAACTCAGTCTGTCCTCATAAGCCAATCCTCTCAACTCCAGAATCAACCTAGTGAATCTCCTCTGTACTGTGCCAGTATATCCTTTCTCAAGCAAGGAAAGGGTTCCCTTTCAAATTAATCTTGTTGCGACCAACCAAGCCCATTGAATAAATAAAGGAAACCCACTCATCCCCCCTCACCCGAGGCATTACAATTTTGGGGTATCCCATCCAGAGTTTACCAAATTGGGGGAATCTCGCTTGGGGACCAGTCATAATACTTTGGTGGTGGTGGTCATTGCCTGGCACTTGTGTGGTGCAAATGTTACCTGCTACTTATCAGCCCAAGCCTGAATATGTCCAGGTCTTGCTGCATATGCACACAAACTGCTCTGGTATCTGAGGAGCCATGAACGGTGTTGAACATTCGACAATCATCAACAAACATTCTGTCCTCGCTTCTGACCTTATGATGGAAGGAAGGTCATTGAAGAAGCAGCTGAAGATGATTAGGCCTAAGATACTCCCACACTCCCTTGAGGAACTCCTGCAGTGAAGTTCTGCAACTGAGATGAGTGACCCGCAACAACTACAGTCATCTTCCTTTATGCTGGTTTAGCATGGCCAGTGCACCTAACCAGCAAGTCTTTTGGATTGTGGGAGGAAACTGGAGCACCCAGATGAAACCCATGCAGACACGAAGAATGTGCAGACTCTGCACAGACGGTGACCCAAACCAGGAATCGAACCCGGATCCCTGGTGCTGTGAGGCAGCAGTGCTAACCACTGTGCCACCATGCCACAGGCTACTCCTTGCCCAATGCCTCATGACACTCTCCACCTATCTTTGAACATCAGGTGTTGTGGGTAACAGTTAGCCCATACACCCACCATTCCAACTCAGCAAATGCAGAAAAACATGCCAGAGATCATGATTTATATGAACAGAAATCGTGTTTGACAAACCTACTCGAGTTTTTGATGCTGTAACTAGCAGAATAGATAAGGGAGAGCCAGTGGAAGTGATGTAGTAGGATTTTCAGAAAGCTTTTGACAAAGTCCCATGTAAGAGGTTAGTGTGCAAAATTAATGCATATGGGATTGAAGTTAATATATTGGCATGTATTGATAATTAGTTAGCAGACCAGAAAACAGAGAGTAGGAATAAATGAGTCTTGAGAACTAATGGAATGCAGCAGGGATCAGTGCTTGGGCCCCAGCTAGTCACAATATAGGACGAGGGAATCAAATGTAATATTTCCAAGTTTGCTGATGACATGAAATTTGGTTGGAATGTGAGTAATGAGGAGGATGTAAAGAGACTACAAGGCTATTTAGACAAGTTGAGTGAGTGGGCAAATATGTAGCTGATGCAGAATAACTTGGTTAAGTGTGAAATTATCTACTTGGATGGGAAAAACAGGTGCACTGTATTATTTAAATGGTGATTGATTGGGAAACGTTGATGGACAAAAGAACCTGGGTGTCCTTGTACACCAATCACTGAAAGCAAGCATGCAGTTAGGAAGTCAAATGATATGTTGGCCTTCATTGCAAAAAGATTTGAGTACAAGAGCAAGAGTGTCTTACTGCAGCGCCACCACACCTGGAGTATTGTGTGCAGTTTTGGTCTCCTTACCTAAGAAAGGATATACTTGCTATAGAGGAAGTGCAGCGAAGGTTTATCGGACTGATTCCTGGGATGGCAGGGTTGTCATATGAGGAGAAATGAGAAAGAATGAGAGGAAATCTCATTGATACATATAAAATTCTGACAGGGCTGGACAAACTGGATGCAGGGATAATGTTTCCCTGGCTAGAGTGTCTAGAACAAGGGGTTACAGTCTCAGGATCTGGGTAGGCCATTTAGGACTGAGATGAGGAGAAACTTCTTCACTCAGAGGATGTTGAACCTGTGGAATTATCTACCACAGAAGGCAGTGGAGGCCAAGTCACTGACTATATTTATGAAGAAAATAAATAGATTTCTAGACTCTAAAGGCTTAAAGGGGTACTGGGAGAGTGTGGGAGCATGGTGTTGAAATAAAGGATCAATCACGATCATATTGAATAGCGAAGCAGGCTTGAAGGGCCAAATGGCCTGCTCCTATTTTCTATGTTTCTGTCGTGGATCCATGGTGAGGAAAGGAGAGTGAATTGGAGGCCAAGAATAGCTGAAGAATCTGAGTAGGCCATTTTCTCCTTTTGTTCCCTACATAGTGGCTGGTGAAACTGGGTGGTAAAACTACCACCAAGAGACCACAACGGGGTTCCCAGCTTTTCGTTTTTAAACCCTGATGGTGATGGGCTGAATATCCGGGCCCATTTTTCCCTCTGTTGTATCATGGGTAGATTCTGTTAGATATATCTCTGGAAAATGGTTTGTGTACCTGAGTAACTTTCCACCCTAGCCAGTGCGGATCTGCTGAAAAGTATGAAGTTAAATGTAAGTGACTTTTCAGCCTCCACACATACTTTTAACTTCCATTTTCAGAATGGCCTTGAACTGCATCAGTGGCAGGTTGACAGATTTCATATATAAAAATACAACTCGGCAAGCATATCTAAAAGGATGAAGTATGACTATTAATCCTGTGTTGGTCTCCTGCAAAGGGAATAGCTATGTGTGAAATAAAGTTAAAGTATTTTTATGCTGATTGTTCTGTAAATTTCCTTTTTGAATAACCATTTCTAAAATAGCATACTGTACTTGATAACACTAATCTACTGTATAATGTACCAAACATTTGGAACTTTGCCGCTCTCACTTTCACAGGCAGAAACTCGGACAAGTGCCTTTGTGTGACATTCTGGGAATGACAAATCTCTGCTCAGTGTCACAAATGGAGTGTGCCAATAGATAAATTACACTCAGAACAGGGTGGCCTACAGGCAAGCAAAATGGTTGAACAATGCATAATAAAGTTTTTATTTGGTATTTCCTGTCAGACTGCCAGTTGCCAGGGAGTGTACTGTTTTCTTTCTGGTGTATTAATTATTCACCAAGGTGGGCAACAAGCCAATTCAATAGGGATAAATTGGGAAAATGTCATCTGGACATTAAAGCTTTGACTGTACTGGGGAAAAAAAGCAAAAGTTACAGCATATCTCAGGAATTTTCCACTAACGATGTGCGGATGTGGTAGCACTGAGGGGGCCAGGGTTGGGGTGGAGGTGGGGGAAGAGCCAAACTGAGCTCTCTTTGTTCACAAACTGGGGCCCCCAATAACATTCCTTTTCAGCAGTGCTTATTAAAATTTAGCAGATATTTTGAACAGAACATATTTTCTGTTGATTTTTCTTATTGATGCTCCTTGTGCCTTGTAACACTAATATTTATTTTTAAGTTAGTGTTTCCCCTTTTATGTTCCAGTTTTCCTTAAACTTTGGTTTGCAGCATGAACCGATCTTTTCATCAGTATAATTGGATTTAGTGTTTACTCTTATGGGAAAAGAAAATGGTTCAGTAACTGGAACAAGCTCTTCAACAGGATTCTCATTTGTTTTTCTCTGTTGTTTTGCAGCAGTATTTGAATGGTTAAATGGTAAATTCCTCTGTAAGTATGAGAGCAGAGGGGTCACAGGCAGCTACAGTTGAGAATTCAAAGGCCTGTCATCAAAGGCCTTTCACCCTGTATTTCCCACCCGGGGGGAATGTAAACATTGGCACATTGCTGAGAGTCCTGGAGAAGCTTTATGTGCATTGAGCACCACTTTCCTGCTTTTAATTAAGAAAAACCGAAGAGTATAAAACATCTATTTATTTTTATAGCGTGTGGAGCGGGACGGGAGGAAACATTGTATTTATAAAAGTGCATTCGGGGTCTCCTGTCAGTAGTTCAACATGCAAGGGTTTGCATTCTCTATGGTGCTGAATGTCTGCTATACTGTGGCTGCCTGTCTCGAGCTAAGTGGGACAACTTTCTCACCAGAAAAGAATGCGTAAAATGTTGTCATTTAATCATAACTGACTCGAGCTCTTTTATCTGCCATTTATTACTAGCCAGCATTATTGTTCTTATCTGTCTGTCCTTCAGCCTGCTTCACTGCCCTCAGACATGGGAACTTATAAAGTGAAAGAACCCTGTTATTACTAAGCAACATTTGCATACTGGTATTGTATTGTTTAACCTGGTCCCATGTACAATTAGCCAGAGGAGAGAAACTTGAAAGAGTGAACTCTGTAGAATTTTTTACTTACTGTTGGATTAACCTGGTGTTCGGTGCATCAACAGAAAGCCCTTTACTAAACATTTTAAGTGATAACAAGTTGTGCCAAGTTACTTTGTCTTTCAACTTCTCCGTCTATAGCAGTACATCAGAATTAATCCAGTAGGTTCACACTTCAACTATAACAATGACTTATTTTCCTAATTTCAGCAGTATTGTGCCAAATTCTGTCCATTCTTTAAGCTATGTTCTTTTTTGTACAACATAGTCCAACAGTCATTACAGATTAATCTAAACCTGAATTTGATAGGTAAGCATTTGTATAGTATCACCAACAATAATTTTCATGCTTTTGTTGTTTAGTCCCAAGATCATGGAAAATTGCTTCCATGTTCATTGTCTTTGTCTGCTTAATAACCAGAGTGCAGCTATCCTTGCCCAGGATGCAAAATATCTCTGAGATGCAGGTGTTTATCTCTCAATACTTTGTCCTTTAGATCAGGGGGGTTAACCCGTGCATTTTGTTCTTCTGCAGCTGAAGACAGGCTCTTCATTTATCTGTGCTGTCCCAAACACTTAAACCTGCTGAGAACCCAACAGAGGAACTAACAAGAAGCAACACCGCTGCTCTTGGTGCACACACACACATAGGCTTCAATCTTATCACTGGTGGTCTATACAGCGGAAAATAGGCAGACCTTTCTGAGGCTCCACGCTGCCAGTAGGATATCACACAGCTAGGAAACTTAGCAGAAAATCACATGCAATTTTCCCTGCAATTATTCACTCAGCGATAACAATGGGATAAAAAGCTTGGGCAAAGTATTCACAACTTCATCAGTAAGACATCCATGGCACACCAGGACCAGCCAGCACGGGGAGCCTTGGAAAGTTCTGCCTACTAAGTCAGGTGGAATAAAACAGCAGCTGTTGGTTACTGAGATCTGTGTCCTTATTTTTCATTGAAATGCTAGAGTTATGGACCACAGTTAAGGACAACTAGGAATGAGCAATAAATGCTGGGCCTTGTCAGCAACGCCTACATTCTGGAATATCTTTTTTAAAATGCTAACAGCTGCATAAAGTTGCTTAATACTGGCCAAGCAAAATCACTCAAAGGTGATGAATGGGCTGAGCAAATACCGTGTGCATAAAAGAGGTCACATAAAAATGGGCTGCTTTCAGGATATGTTGTTAAGGGATATAAATATAATTCTTAGAAAATTTGCAGCTTTCCATTCCCTCTGGGATTTTCCCAGGCTACTCTATAAGCTCTTGCAGCTAGAAGATCACATGTTCTCATGGAGTCAATTACTTTCAATAGTTACACGATAGTCTTGGATACAGGAAGCATTTTCTCACGGCTTCAGATGTCAATGTTTAAGACCTTTAGGCAAGGTACTACACAAAGGTACTAATTTTGGCAGGAAAAAAATAGTGTGTTTAGTGCTTTGCCACCCTTGATTTCCTGAAATGTTAGCAGCTCACCTTTGTGGAATCAGATTACATCTTTGGTTAAAATAAAAACAAATGATGCAGCTTGTAAATATTAAATAAGCTGATAAATTATAGTAATCATAAACCATAAAATATAAGAATTGTTTGTAGAATATTTGTTAGTACAATCCTGTTTTTTTTGCTACAGATTTTAAACCAACCTAATAGATAGAATGTGAGACTCTGCATGCAAAATTGGGCTCTGCAGAACCTGTGATTGGGAACTACAGATGCCCCTTGGGGACTAAAATGTAATCCAACGTGCAGACCATACTACTACTGCAAATCACACCAAATGTGAATTTGGTTAAGCTTCTTTCACGGCCAATTACATTGACACCGCGATTTCAACAGCAAGTTTTAGTGTTAAAGAGCTTTCAGTGAGCAATCGTCTTTGAATTGCTTCATTTCAAAGTCCACAAACAAGTCAATCTTGCAGAGAGTCTTCAAGGGTCGAGCCAAACTTGCTGTTTTTTGCTAACCTTCTCAGCATTGCAACGAATTGCAATATATTTTCACCCTCTTCTTGGCTCTGTCAGTGAAATCAGAATCTCTAAGCAATTGTTAGTGGGTTTAGGCAAGAGATGACTTTCAGGAACCTTGGTCAGTTCCTCGTAGGTTTTTTCACCAGGCTTCTCAGGATGGACAAGGCTCTGTCGCAATGTAAAGATTTTACATCCTACAATGCCTAGGAAAGTGACTACTTTAAGTTAATCCGGGATCTTATTCACAGCCAGTTGAAATCTCTTTTCAGAAACATGCCATGTTTCCCCATTTGAATGCCTCTATGTTAGCGTCTTTGCCCGCCACAACAGTTATCGGTTATTAAATCGCAGTACTTTCTTTAACTTTTCCTCCCCTTTTATTTCTTTTTCATTTCCTTACTTATTTGTATTATTTCTTTTTTGTTTTCTTTTTTGTTGGATCTGTAGTTTCAATTTCTTTTCAAATTACTTCCTGGTAGGCAACCAATTTCTTTTTAATTCAGCAAAGAAAACTTTACTTTTAATTATTTTTTTGGAGTAGTAGCTGCCCTTTAAGAGTACAAAAACTCTCTCTCCCTTTATATGAGAATCCCTATTGCTGCAGCCCATCACGTGCAAGGTCCCTGCAGCCTGGAAATCTACCCAGCTTCAAAACGATAAGTAAAAGTTTTCTTTCAGCCTACTCATGGTTTGTGTTTCTCGTTGCATTGAGGGCTTTCACCGACTTCTTTTAAGAGGCGAAGGGCTGGATTTCTTTTCTTCTTCACGTCGAGGCTCCGGTTGAAGAAAAACTCCAGAATCCAGTCGGAAACCTCTCCTCTGTACGCCAGTTTTACCTTCCCCGCCGCCAGTTTTACCTTCCCCGCCGCCAGTTTTTTATTTAAAAACTGGGTATTTGTTGAAGGTCTGTCTGAAAAACCTCCTTGTCGCCAGTCTTTATCTTGACATATGTTAGATGTAGCATTAACAAAACAAAAGATGATAAGGTGCCATGCTGTGGGTTTTGAACCAACTCAAGCAGATTTATTCAAGAGCTGTTGCCAGAGTGAAGTCCAACATGGAAGATGAGATAAGAACCTGCAAATGTGACAAAACGCACAATGACACAGTGGTTAGCACTGCTGCCTCACAGTGCCAGGGACCCAGGTTTGATTCCCGGCTTGGGTCACTGCCTGTGCCAAGTCTGCACGTTCTCCCCGCATCTGCATTTGTTTCCTCCGGATGCTCCAATTTCCTCCCACAGTCCGAAAGGCGGGCTGGTTAGGTGCATTGACCATGCTAAATTCTCCCTTAGTGTACCCGAACAGGCGCCAGAGTGTGACGACCAGGGAATTTTCACAGTAACTTCATTACAGCGTGACTGTAAGCCTACTTGTGACACTAATGAATAAACTTCAACTTAAACACACAGAGCTACATTGCTTTACAATAATAGCACTGGTGTGCCAAGCAGGTTGATTGTCAACCTGTAATTCCTTCCGGTAAGCCAATGGCAAGCGGTAGAAATGGGAGAATTTCCTAGTCAGCCAGAAGAGTGTGATAGCTGCAGTGCAGCTCGTTAAAAGTTCCGCACACAAACTCTTGCCACAGGCTCTGTCTCCTCACTTCAAATAACTGTTAGAGAGAAAGAAAATATAAAATAAATACATATTATAAATTACATTAGTCAGCTTTTTATCTGGATATTTTATGAACTTTCCATCTTTGTGTCAAAGGTAGTCTGAGGATGGCCAGTGCACATACGCAACTAAGTCGCATAAACATATTCAAATTGAGAGTCTATCCTAAGTGAATGTTTGGTAGTTTTATAACCCTTTTGCCCTACCCATGGCAAGACCAGTTGTCTGTTTCCAATGGGCCCACCAGCGGCCTAGTTTTGTATTTCTCCTACTGGATGCAGCCTACAAAGATAAGCTTAGACCTCGCATTCCTTCTTAGGGCAGAAGTCAGGCACAGAAAACTTACAGAACGATAATTATTTAGAATTGTCCAATAACACAGCACTACGTTCCATTGGCCCAGAACTTCATTCACCAGGGGTGGTACCCTGGAGGTACCCCAGAAGATCTGAAAGTTCTCAGGCAAGGACTACACGGGAATTTGCCGGGAAATTTAAACTTTCGATGGGCAATTTCCCTGGGAACCAGACGATACTCCAAATTAAATCAGAGACTTTGGATTGTTCCAACTGTCTGAGCAGAAAAGTTACCAAGGAAAAATTAGAAGGAATAAAACCACTTTTAACTCCTGGGTAGTATAGTACTACCCCGCTCCCACCCCTACACCATCTGGCACCCCCAGTGACTCCCCCTCAACTGACAGCACTCTACCATCGGGCTTTCTGACAGCGAAGGGTGCATTCAACAGGAAACCTATTGACAAGGGTGGTACCATAAGATCCTACTGCCAACGAGCATGCACCACTTCCTGCCGCTGTGAAACACACTGCAGAGTGGGAGAGAAATCCCACCTGTAATGTCCTAATTATTTTAGGGGTTGTGGGTTTTACACAAAAAGAAAAAGACATGGTTTGCACGCATAAATTCAAACTAACAACAGATTTATTCTAGGAGCTTTTGCCTGTACACAGGACAACCTGAAACTGAAACTAAAACAGTAGCCTGTGTGACACCCTAATGACAATCAAATGATCAGCTCTTAAAGCAATCATGCAACCGCTTAAATATATAACATCCCTCCCCCTTTACTTCTATGGTCATGACAACAAATTACTTTGATATTATACATAGGATCAACAATACTCTAGATGCAGCACCAAGTGCCATTAGTCATTCTACACTGGCAATAAGAAAATTGATCAGGATGATGTTTATTCCTCTTAGGTTGTATATGACATTCTGGATTTGGTTGTATTTGACACTAGAATTATGATTTGGAACTTCAGCACACACTTCTCGTGGAAATAATTCTGTATCATTCTCACATGGTAGCTAAGACACAATCATCAGGCAACTTAAATTCAACTAAGTCTCCCGTAGCAGTATTTACAACACCAAGGATTAAAGAAGTTGGTACTTCTGGCATTGATTTGGAGAAATTATTTTGAGATGATAACGTTTGTTCAGCATGGCATCACCAAACTAGTTCATCTTCAGTTTGACCCATGTAAGAAATTGGACCTGGTTTTGCTAAAACTATGCTAGTACCCATTTTTCACTTGTGGCATTATTACGTGCTAACATTCGATCTCCTTGTTGAAATGAGCTTTGTTTTGCCCTCACTTCTCACCTAGCAACTTAAGATTGTTGTTGACACTCTACACTCTGAAGTTTCTGGAGGTAATAACAAATCAAACATAATTCTCAACTTTTCTTGAAGAGTAGTAATGCATGTGCACTTTGGATCATTTCATGGGGGTGGATAAAGTTTATTTACACTTTCAGATGGCTTTCGACAAGGTCTCACATAGCAGAATAATCTGTAAAGTTAAAACTCATGGGATTGCGAGTAGTGTTCTGAGATAGATAGAAAACTGGTTAGCAGACAAGAAGCAAAGAGTTGGAATAAATGAATCTAATTCCAATTGGCAGGCAGTAACTAGTACGGTACTGCAGGGACCTGTGCTAGGACCCAAACTGTTCACATTATATATAAAAGATTTGGGCGAGGGAACTAAATGTATTATCTCCAAATTTTCAGATGATACAAAGTTGGGTGGGAGGGTGAGCTGTGAGGAGGATGCAGAGGTGCTTCAGCATGATTTAGACAGGCTGAGTGTGTGGGCAACTGCATGGCAGATGTAGTATAATGTGGATAAATGTGTGGTTAGCAATAATAGGAAGGCAGATTATTATTTGAATTGTTGTAAATTGAGAGAGGTGGATACTCAGCGAGACCTCGGTGTCTTCGTGTATCAGTCACTGAAAGTAAGCACACAGGTACAGCAGGCAGTAAAGAAGGCTGTCATAGTGAGAGGTTTTGAGTATAAGAACAGGGATGTTTTGCTGCAATTGTACAGGGCGTTGGTGAGGCCACACCTGGAGTATTGTGTGCAGTTTTGGTGTCCTTATCTGAGGAAGGCTGTCCTTGCCATAGAGGGAATACAGAGAAGGTTTACCACACTGATTCCTGGGATGGCAGGTCTGTCATTTGAGGAGAGACTAATTCGGTTAGGATTATATTCATTGGAGTTTAGAAGAGTGAGAGGAGATCTCATAGAAACTTTTGACTTCTTATGGGCAGTTCCCAACTTGTGGATCTTCATTCATAGAATCATAGAAACCTTACAGTGCAGAAGGAGGCCATTCGGCCCATCGAGTCTGCACCGACCACAATCCCACCCAGGCCCTACCCCCACATATTTACCCGCTAATCCCTCTAACCTACGCATCTCAGGGGCAATTTTAACCTGGCCAATCAACCTAACCCGCACATCTTTGGACTGTGGGAGGAAACCAGAGCACCCGGAGGAAACCCACGCAAACACGAGGAAAATGTGCAAACTCCACACAGACAGTGACCCGAGCTGGGAATCGAACCCAGGACCCTGGAGCTGTGAAGCAGCAGTGCTAACCACTGTGCTACCGTGCCGCCCTGTACCAAATTGTGAAGCCTCTTTCGTAACCAGTTCCGTCGACACTGCAATTTCTTTTGCTGTCTTTAAAGTCAAAGCATGTTCAGTAAGCAATCATCTTTGGACAGTCTCATTTTGGAGACCACAAACTAGGTGATCTCAATGAATCACCAAACTCACAATGTTGTGCCAGCCTTTTTAAGGTTTTCACAAGCTGAGCAATGCTTTCGCCTTCTACTTGGTTCCTTCAGTGGAACCTGAACTGTTCCGCGATGATCAATGACTTTCGAGAGTAATGTTCTTCAGAAACCTTTGTTATATCATTGTAAGTTTTAATTACTGGCTTGGCTGGGTGAACCAAGCACCGGAGCAAATTGAAGGATTTACTTCATATTGTACTGAGAAAAACTGGTACGAGCAGGCTGTTTTCAATTTTATTCGCTTGTGCAAACTACTGAAAAAGCTCTTCATAGAAACTCCATGGTTCATCATCTTCATTGAAAGGCCCCATGGATCCTAACTGACCCACCATTTCTCTTGCAGGACTAGCGACTGCTCAGTATTTTCTTTTGCAGTCTCCCCAGTATTCCCCTTCTAACTCTGAAGACCGTAACCTGATGTTTCTTTTCCCAAATGCCCCAGCCATACAGCATAGCATCCATTCTTTTCAAATAGGCCAGATACTCCCTGAAATCTCATCTTTCTCTGATTAGAAAAAAACCCTCTTTTAAAACCACGCAGAGAATGTTTTTTCTTTCTTTGACTTCCTGGCACTGGCATTTCAATCTTTAATCCTGTTGTTGTTTTTTCTCAACTTTCTGATATTCGAAGTGTGAGGGCCCACAATGTTTTCTTTCGTCTACTTAGGATCTTTTCTCGATGTTCTCAATAAAACAAAATCCCGAATTGTCACCAATTTTCTTTATGTAATGTTCTAACTATGTTAGCGGTTGTGGCCTTTCCACAAATAGAAAAATATGTGGTTTGCACACATAGATTTAAACTAACAACAACAGAATTAGTTTCGGAGCTCTTGCCTGTACAGAGTACAAAACTGAAACTAAAACATCAGTCTGTGCAACACACTAATGATATCGCCATCAAATCATGTGATCAGCTCTTAAAGCAACCTGCAACCACTTAAATATATAACAGAAGCTGACCCATGGAAAGGTCTGCTGCTCTGCCGCCATTTTACACTCCGCGGTCTGTTACTGTGGGTTTGTCTCGGGATTCCTGTGTTTCTTACTCTGGAAGAGATCTGGAGGCAATGGTCTTTCATTCAAAATACCTTTATTTACATTAACTATTTACAAAGTTATAGAACTTCAGGACATGGCTGCAGTTCCTCTCTAAGCTGCTTCCCTCTCTTTAACTACTCTACAGGCAGGGTAATAATTGGTTCAGGGCAAAGCCACCACCCTGTCTGAGGAGGAAGTCCTGCCTTAGAGAGCTGCTGCCAATCTAATTAACTGGCAGCTCTGGTAGTCCCTGCGAAGCCAGGTTTGAGTGGTTGCCACCGTTGGAACTACAGCCAGAATGAGGTTATGGAAGCCATATTTAAGGTAAGTCTGGGGTATTGGCAGGGCTGTAAAATTCAGCCCCTGGATTCCCAAATAGCTACAAGATGTGACCATTAGCTTATGTTTCGGAAAACATTTTGGTTGTTTCCAAACTAAATGAACTTAAAATTTAATACTCTTTTTTTTTAACTACAAAGCGGAAAATGTACATTGAACTCAGTTTTTTGTGCTTTGATATTAGTGGGGAGGAAATCAAGCAGCATTTATTGAGAAGCATCAAGTATTTGACACAAATAGACATTTCCTTTCCTTTTAAGTGGTGAAATAATAATTTTATGAACAAACTTTGAATCACAACTAGCAAGAAGCAGACACACCTTTCTGCCTTTCAATTTGTGATGGTTTTATATCCAGACAACGGATGTACCTAGAAACATATCACACTCGGCTTACTCAGAATTTGTGGTTCTACCTAGAAATGAAGATGACATTAAATTCTGCGGTGAAGGGCTTGGCTGGCCAATGAATAGTTGCGTCATTGTAATAAACAAGTTCATGATTATTATTTTCACTAATTTTCATCCTTTGGACCTGATGATGCACATCGCACAATGTGGAAAGAGGTGGCTGCAGTGAATGCATTGGTTGATCATCTTTGAAAATTCTATAGGTTCTATAATGGTACTTGCAGATTGGAAGGTAATAAATGTGATCCCACTATTTAAGAAAGGAGGGAGAGAAAACAAGGAATTACAGACCTGTAAACCTGACATCAATGGTAGGGAAAATGCTAGAATCTCTTCTAAAGGATGTGGTACCTGGGCATTTATGAAATAATGGTGAAATTGGGCAGAGTCGGCATGGATTTTTGAAAGAAAAATGATGTTTGCCTGTTTGGGTCTTTTGAGGATGTCATTAGCAGAATAGATAAGAGAGAACCAGTGGATGTGGTGTATTTGGATGTTCAGAAGAATTTCGATGCACAGGATGTTAGTAAGCAAAATTGGAGCACATGGGATTAGGGAAAATATACTGGCCTGGATTGAGAATTGGTTAACAGACAGAAAACAGAGCAGGGATAAATTCTCAGGTTGTCAGACTGTGACAAGTGGGGTACTACAGGGATCAGTGCTTGGGCTCCATCTATTCACAATCTATATCAATGGTTTGGATGTGGGGACCAAATGTAATATTTCCAAGTTTTCTTGATGGGAGTGTGAGTTGTAAGGAGGATGCAAAGATCCTTCAAGGAGATTTAGAGAGACTAAGTGAGTGGGCGAAAACATGACAGATGGAATATAATGTGAAATAGTGTGAAATTATTCACTTTGGTAGGAAAAATAGAAATACAAAGTATTTCTAAAATGGAGAGAGATTGGCAAATGTTGGTGTCCAAAGAGACATGGGTGTTCTTCATTACTTGTTGATAACTAACACATAGATGCAACATGCAATTGGGTAGGCAAGAGTATTTTGTCCTGTATTGCAAAGTGATTTGGGTACATGAATAAGGAAATCTTTCTGCAACTGTATAGCACCTTGGTGAGACTACACCTGGAGCATTGTGTGCAGTTTTGGTCTCCTTACCTAAGGAAGGATATAGTGGCCATAGAGGGAATGCAATGAAGATTCACCAGACTAACCCCAGGGATGACGGGATAGTACAAAACTCTTACAGGGATCAACAGGTTGGATACAGGAAGGTTGTTTCTCCTGGTTGGGGGTAGGTGGAGCTCTAGAGCGGGGGGGCGGGGGTGTGGTGCGGGGGGTATTGTCTCAGAGATAGGTCACTTAGAAACGAGAGAGGAGGAATTTTTCACTCGGAGGGTGGTAGTTCTCTACCCCAAATGACTGGAGGCTCAGTCATTTAGTATGTTCAAAACGGAGGTTGATAGAGTTCTAAATGCCAATGACATCAAGCGGTACACGGATAGAGTGAGAAGATGGTTTTGAGGTAGAAGATTAGCCGTGATCAAGATGAATGGTGGAACAGGCTCGAGGGCCCGAATGGCCTACTCCTGCTTCTGTGTTCCTATGTTTGTGGCAAAGATCCAGCTAAGCATGCAGGTGCAGCAGGCGATAAAGAAGGTGAATGGTATATTGGCCTTCACATCAAGAGGATTTGAGTACAGGTGCTGGGATGTCTTGCTGCAATTGTTCAGGGCATGAATGAGGAATATTGCATGCATTTTTGGTCTCCTTATCTGAGCAAGGATGCTTTTGCTAAAGAGGCAGTGTAGCAAAGTTTTACCAGACTGATTCTTGGGATGGTGGAACTGACATATGAGGAGAGATTGAGTCGATTAGGATTACATTCTTTAGAGTTTGGAAGAATGAGGGGAGATCCCATAGAGATCTATAAAATTGTAACAGGACTAGACTGGGTAGATGTTCCCAATGGTGTGGGTGTCCAGAACCAGGAATCATAGTCTAAGGATAAGGGATAAACCTTTTATGACTGAGATTAGGGGAGATTTCTTTACCCAGAGAGTGGTAAACCTGTGAAATTCACGACCACAGAAGTTAGCTGAGGTCAAGTCATAGTATGTTTTCAAGAAGGAGTTAGATATATCCCTTTGGGCTAAAGAGATCAAAGGGTATTGGGGAGTGGGGAGGTGGAAGGTAGGATCAGGCTATTGAGTTGGATGATCAGCCACAATCATACTAAACGACGGAACTGGCTCGAAGGACTGAATGGCCTACTCCTCCTTACAGAATCCCTACCTTGCAGAACGAGGCCATTCAGCCCATTTAGTCTGCACTGACTCTCTCAGAGCATCCCACCCAGGCCCTATCCCCATAACCCCACGTATTTACCCCGCTAATCCCCCTAACCTACATATCTTTGAACACTAATGGGGCAATTTACCATGGCCAATCCACCTTACCTGCACATCTTTGGAGTGTGGGAGGAAACCGGAGCAGCCGGAGAAACCTCCCCAGATACAGGGAGAACGTGTAAACTGCACACAGTCATTTAAGGCTAGAATCGAACCCAGGTCCCTGAGAGGCAGCAGTGCTAAGCACTGTGCTGCCCAATTTTCTATGTTTCTATTGCCACATTGAATTTTATATGCTATTTTCACAATAGTTAATTTTTGCTTTCTTTGTTAGCCTCGGTTGTGATCACATCACCAGTTGATATTAGACCACTAAAGTCCTGTACTCTCAGTTACAAACTGCTACCAGGGTTCAAAATGAATACCATAGAAGAAACAGTTTGCTACATTCCTATATTTAATCTAACATCCATCATGTTCTGATAGCTTGATTTATCATTTTGAATTAAGTTGAATAGTTTCATATTCACATAAGATAATCCAATGGAGGTGTTAAACTTTGCTATCCAGGGAAGTACTAAAGAGTCAGAGTTGTCAGCAAAAACTGCTCGGCAGACCATTTTATTGGCATAGAACATAATCAGTGCAATTGCATGAATGTACATCATCGCTTCAGAGAAACGTTAACGGTGGCATCTGTATGAAATATTGCTGTTGTGGCTTATTTTTCGCTCGGTAAAGAAAATGGTAATGATGTTGAACCTCAATGGGAGATGATTAGATTCTCTTTGTTGGAAATGGCCATTGCCTGCCACTTGTGTGGTACAAACATTGCCAATTATCAGCCCAGGCCTCGATGTTGTCCAGATCATGCTGCATGCAAGCATAGACAGCTTCAATGTCTGAGAAGTTGCAAATGATATTGAACACGAACAATCACCAGTGAACCATTATTGACCTAGTGATGGAGGGAAGATCATTAATGAAGCAACTGATGATGTTTGGACCGAAGACAAAATAAAAGCAAATTACTGCGGATGCTGGAATCTGAAACCAAAAGAGAAAATGCTGGAAAATCTCAGCAGGTCTGGCAGCATCTGTAAGGAGAGAAAAGAGCTGACGTTTCGAGTCCAGATGACCCTTTGTCAAAGCTAAAAGACATAGAAAGTGGGAGATATTTATACTGCAGGGGGAGGGAATGAAAGATGAGTCATAGTTATAGAAACCAGGAGAAAAGACTGCTAATAGCTGTTCATAGAGAGAATAAAGGGTGTGAATGGCCAAACGGCAGAGAAGCTGTAAGCTGTGACAGATGGAGATGTTTTGGGGGGGGGGGGGGGACAGAGGTCAAATGGGGAAGCGAGGGGAGAAAAGGTCAGGGAAGGGGGATGAAGTAGGGGGAAAGAGTGAGGGGGGGAAGAAAAATGAAGAAAGACAATAAAGAAATAAAAGGTAGAGAACAGTAAAAAATAAATAAAATAGAATGAAAACAAAGGGGGCCGAGGTGAGGTAGAGCAAATCATCTGAAGGTGTTGAATTCGATGTTGAGATCGGAAGGTTGTAAAGTGCCGAGCCAGAAGATGAGATGCTGTTCCTCCAGTTTGCGTTGCGCTTCATTGGAACATTGCAGCAAGCCAAGGACAGACATGTGGGCATGGGAGCAGGATCGTGCGCAATCAGGACCCTGACCTTCCGGTTGCTTGCCATTTTAACACACGAGTCCAATCCCCCTATTTTAACACCCCCCGCCCCCCCTCCTCCCCAACTTCACAGCTTCCAGCTTCTCTGCTGTTTGGCCATTCACACCCTTTATTCTTTCTGTGGATAGCTATTAGCAGTCTTTTCTCCTGGTTTCTATGGCTATGACTCATCTTTCATTCTCTCCCCCTGCAGTATAAATATCTCCCACTTTCTATGTCTTTTAGCTTTGACAAAGGGTCATCGGGACTCGAAACGTCAGCCCTTTTCTCTCCTTACAGATGCTGCCAGAGCTGCTGAGATTTTCCAGCGTTTTCCCTTTTGGTTTTGGACCCAAGACACTACTTTGAGGATCTGCTAAGGCTGAGATGATTGATCTGTAGCAGCCACAACCATTTCCCTTTGTGCTCAGTAAAACTCCAACCAGTGGAGAGTTTTCCCCTTTGATTACCTTTAACTTCAATTTTGTTACGGCTGTTTGACGCCACAATTGGTCAAATGCTGCCTTGATGTCAAGAGCGGTTTCTAACTTTACATCTTGAATCAGCTATTTTGTCCAAGGCTGTGATGAAATCTGCAATCAAATGCCCCTTGTGAATACCAAACAAATTCATTAAACAGGTTACTGGTGGGGAATTGCCACCTGATAGAACCTTCCTTCACTTTGCTGATGATTGAGAGCATACGGTTGCTGCGGTAATTGGCTGGATTGGGTTTCTCCTATTGGCAATTAATTGAGAATGGAGGAGTTGCCTCGCACTGCCCCAATTCTGATGCTGACTCAGATGCCACCCTGCCACACTCTACAACAGGACAGCTCCAAACACAAGCTGCCAATGTACCGTGCCAAACATATATACCAAAGAAAGGCCTGCTGAGACAGAAGAAATTTGGGACAAAACATTATAGGGAGGGCCTGACCCAGGACGCTGGGCAAAAGAACAAATTAAAGGACAGTCTCGAAACATCTGTGGCTGTTGGTCACCCTGTCTTCATCCACTCTTGCACACAGTAAAGATTGGACTCCAAACTCTGCACAAAGCCCTGTGCCAGGTTGGAGCTGAACTGCTCCATGCCCCTTGACTGTGACCATTGCTTGAAAAGCACGCGAGGTCCAAGGTCAAGCTATCTGATGCTTTCACTTCATACCCAACAGCAGGAGGAGAGTGAGATGGGATTTGAGAAGGGGCAGGAAAATATTGCCAGCCTGAATGTTCTCCAGGATTTGGAGCCTCACCTCCAGTTAACGTAGGCATGCCTGACCCCGGTCTGAGTCAACATCAGAATTGGGGCAGAGTGAGGCAACTCCTCCGCTCCACTCTGATCTCTCCTGTTATAGACCACCTGTCCTGCAAGAGAGAGCGAAGAATGTTGGTGATTTTTTTGCAATATGTTTTCGAGATAAGCCCGCCATGGCTGATAATAGTTGAAGGCGTGTGGGAGCAGAAAGAGGTTGGTGTGAGGCTGGCAGCATGGAAAGATGTGTGAAGGTGAGATAAAATGTCTAAATGTTAGGTCTAAGTCTTTGCTGATGAGTGAATGATGTGGGTGAGGTGCGATGAGCAACATGAGAGGTTTGTGTTTGATGGCTGCGACACGTCAGGCTGTTTATCAACATACAGACTAGTTAAAACGTGACTCCTGTTGAGCATCCAGCCCAGTAAGAAGTCTCATAACACCAGGTTAAAGTCAAAGTTAAACTTTAACCTGGTGTTGTGAGACTTCTTACTGTGCTTACCTTAATCCAACGCCGGCATCTCCACATCATAACATCCAGCCAGCCAGCACCATGCTTTCCATTGGGCTGCATGCTACAATCTGGGGCGGCACGGTAGCACAGTGGTTAGCACTGCTGCTTCACAGCTCCAGGGTCCCGGGTTCGATTCCCGGCTCGGGTCACTGTCTGTGTGGAGTTTGCACATTCTCCTCGTGTCTGCGTGGGTTTACTCCGGGTGCTCCGGTTTCCTCCCACAGTCCAAAGATGTGCGGGTTAGGTTGATTGGCCAGGTTAAAAATTGCCCCTTAGAGTCCTGGGATGCGTAGGTTAGAGGGATTAGTGGGTAAATATGTGGGGGTAGGGCCTGGGTGGGATTGTGGTCGGTGCAGACTCGATGGGCCGAATGGCCTCCTTCTGCACTGTAGGGTTTCTATGATTTCTTTCAAATAAGGAGGCAGCACAGGCACAGCTTAATTGTGAACAATGTCCACTGCGCCCAAAGTTTTTTAAAAATTCATTCATGGGTTGTTAGTTGCTGGTTAGCCCAGCATTCATTGCCTATGCCTGATTACCCTTGAGAAGGTGAGCTACCTTCTTGAATGCTGCAGGCCATGTAGCATAGGTACACTGACACGAAGTGCCCAGGCAATTCCCAGGGGTCAGTGCCGGGGAAGTGCCCCGACGGGACCCTCTCCACCACCAAGTGATGCACACACCTGAACTCCTCTGGTGCATTCTGCTTGCCAGGTGCATGCAAGGGAGACCTGTTGTGATTCACGTTGGTGTGTTCCTGTGTGGACGTGAATGGATTATGTAATGGAGGCGGGGGGGGGGGAACGTGTTATTATCAGGTGTAGAGGCCTGACGATCAGATATTAATATATTCTAATAGACTTCCAATGTTGAATGTCGGGATTCCAGTTATGTCATTGGCGGGAGGTGGAGACAATCGCAGTGGGAAATCCCACCAGCATAAATCGCGATTTGGACCTCCTGCGTGATTTTCTGCTCCCACCGCCAATCCTACCCACTGAAAACATGAGCAGAACCCCCCCACCCGGACTAATCCCCATTGAATTAGAGAATTTCAAAGATTCACACTCTTTCTAGTGCAGGAGTTTTTCTTCATCTCAGCCCCAAATGGCTAACCTCCTCATCATTTGACGATGGCCCCAGTTCTAGAATTTCCAGCCAGGGGAGATAATTCTATACATTTTAATGAGATCATCTGCCATTCTTCTGAACTGCAGAAGACATTATATGCACATTCAACTCAGTCTCTCTTCATGGATTATTCTAGAATTAAAGAATTCGGCAAGTTCAAAACCAATGCATCTACTGGGGATGGGGGAGAGGAGGAGTTTTCCCAGGCAAGGAAGATGGATTTGTGTGCATGTGAAGAGTTAAATCCCCTGAAATGAATATTGGGTTGGGATCCCAACATCACCCCGTCCTCTTCAAGATTTCTGCAGGGTCAGATTTATTGTGAGTGGGAAAACCCAGTCGATCTGAGAGGTAGTTTATTAAAGTCATCAAAGAAAATTAAGAATTCTTTTACCCCTCATTTTTGGACTTTCCAGCCACGGATCTGTATCCTGACATTTCAATGACTTGCCAGGGTTATTCAGATGAGTACACAGCAGAAACAGCTTTCTCAGTGAAAATAACACATTGGGAAGGCTTGAACAGTTACCTTGAAGTACTCTAGCCATGGCCATTTGAAGGCCACTGATCAAAGCACTTCTCTCAGAGAGTGCTATTACTGCATTGCTGGTGTTTGCCAACTGCTTGGATGGAATTTCACCTTGTCTAACACTTCACTCACCTTCAGCTACACTTCCCTCCGGTCAGCCTTCACTACAGTATGGGAGCAATTTAAACAGCTGCACCTTGCACCCCTGAAGTGGGGCAAGAGCAGAAGCCATTCTACTGCTCGCAGCAGCAAAAGCCCCTCTGATCCTGCAGCAGGAACTCTAGTAAGAATGAGAAACCTGTGGGTGGCATCCTTCCCAGATCTCCTCTCCGTTCCTGTAGACTCTGAAGCCACAAAAATCCAAGTGCTGGGGAATGATTGTAACCCATGTTGTGGCCGACTCCTTTAATTAGAAATCCTCCCTTTGATTGACTGGACAAATCATCTCGTTCACCCTCACTAATTTGCTGGGCAGTCCAAAGGCAGGATCCTGCTGTGGCTGAGTCAAAGAGCCATGGTTAAGCCCACCCTTGGTAAATCAGGTTACCAACCCAAAAATGTCCTCCTTTTTGAATAAGTGTATATATATCCTTCAGTTCTTTACCATCTCTCCCATTTACAAGGAAGATTTAAAGATTGCGGTCAGGCCTTTTGTTGTCTCCACACAAATTTTCCTCAGCAATCTTGGATGCATTGCATTTGAATTGGGTAACTACTTGGCATCTCCTTTCGGTCTACTTTTATCTTCTCCAATTGCTCTATTCCTGTACTGTGGCATTAACTTCATCATCTTTTGTGAAGACAGATGCAGATACTCACTACCTCAGTCATGCCCTCTGGCTCCACAGGAATGTTTCTTGCTTTATCCCAAATCGGCTCTATTATTCCTTTAACCATCCTTTTAGTTTTTTATATGTTTTTTAAAAGGTTTTTAGTTTCCCTTTTATGTTACCTACTAATCTGTTCTTATATTTGCTTTTTGCCCTCCTTTTATCCTCTTTCAATATTCCTGCACTGTTTGTATTATGCCTGGTTTTTGATTGTATTCTGTATCTGACGTTTGTCATAAATCTCCTCTTTCTGTTTTATTTTTAACTCTATTTCCTTTGATCACAGGGTGATCCAGCTTTATTGCCTTATCTTTCCTCATTGTGCTTTGTATCTAAACTTGAAGGCCTGTCTTTAATCCTTTCCTGTTCTCTCGGCAAACCTTTGTTTCTAGGTTAGAATCATAGAAATCATAGAAACCCTACAGTGCAGAAAGAGGCCATTTGGCCCATCGAGTCTGCACCGACCACAATCCCACCCAGGCCCTACCCCCATATCCCTACATATTTACCCGCTAATCCCTCTAATCTACGCATCCCAGGACACTAAGGGGCAATTTTAGCATGGTCAATCGACCTAACCTGCACATCTTTGGATTGTGGGAGGAAACCGGAGCACCCGGAAGAAACCCACGCACACATGAGGAGAATGTGCAAACTCCACACAGACAGTAACCCAAGCCGGGAATCGAACCCGGGTCCCTGGAGCTGTGAAGCAGCAGTGCTGACCACTGTGCTACCATGCCACCCGTACCTTGCAGAATGTAGGTTATCTGTGCTCGATCCATTCTCAAATCACAGAAATTAGTTCTACTTAGGTATTCTCACAGTTGATTTTTCTTCATCCCTTTTCATGGCTACGATAAACCTATTAAGCTATGGTCACTATTACCCAGATACTCTCCTACTGAAATATACTCCACTTGCTCTACTTTATTCCTGAAAACTGGATGCAGCACTGCTCCCTTCCTTACTAGGACATAAACATTACAATAATCCAAGTTTTATTTTACAGACTTCAAGAATGTTTCATCCTCCTTACTCTTTATATTGGCCTCCGACCCTCAGTCTATTTTAGGCCAATTAAAATCCTCTACTAAAACTATTGCATTATATTTACATTTCTCTGCAATTTGCCTACAGATTTGCCCCTCAATCGGCTCCTTGGTATTTGGGATTTATAATCCATACCCAATATCCTAACTATTTTTCTCTTCCTTACCTCTAACTATATAGATTTGGTCTATATAGTATATCCCTTCTGAATACATTGTAACTAGAAATCTTTAATTTCCATTCCTAGCCATGTTTAAACCCATTCTCCATTGTAGCTACAATATCATAACTCCATGTGGCAGCTTGCACCTAAAGTTTGCCAATCCAATTTGCAACATCCCTCACATTAACACACACACTTTGCAACATTATTAATCTGACTGGCTTTTCTTCTCCATCTAATTCCTACTTCATCCACATTAGTGCTTGACCTTCCAGTTTTTTACTCCATCCTAGTTTATCTCCTGTCAATTTAATCCCTTCCACCACAGCATTAATTTAATTGCCCCAAAAGGATGTTTTTGATTTGTTCGATTTGATTTATTATTGTCACATGTATTAGCATACAGTGAAAAGTATTGTTTCTTGCATGCAATGCAGACAAAGCATACTGTATATACAGAAGGAGAGTGCAGAATGTAGTGTTACAGTCATAACTAGGCTGTAGAGAAAGATCAACTTGATGCGAGGTAGATCCATTCAAAAGTCTGGTGGCAGGAGGGAAGAAGCTGTTTTTGAGTCGGTTGGTATGTGATCTCAGACTTTTGTATCTTTTTCCCGACGGAAGAAGGTGGAAGAGAATATGTCCAAGATTGCGTGGGGTCCTTGATTATGCTGGCTGCTTTTCTGAGGCAGCGGGAAATGTAGATAATATCAATGGATGGAGGGCTGGTTTGCATGATGGACTGGGCTTCATTCATGACACTTTGTAGTTTCTTGTGGTCTTGGACAGAGCAGGAGCCATACAAAGCTGTGATACAACCGGAAAGAATACTTTCTATGGTGCATCTGTAGAAGTTTGTGAGAGTTGTAGCGGACATGCCAAATTTCCTTAGTTGCCTGAGAAAGTAGAGGCGTTGGTGGGCTTTCTTAACTATAGCATCCGCATGGAAGGACCAGGACAGTTGTTGGTGATCTGGACACCTAAAAACTTGAAGCTCTCATCCATTTCTAATTCGTCCCCATTGATGTAGACAGGGGCATGTTTTCCACTATGCTTCCTGAAGTCGATGACTATCGATGTTAGTCCCAGTTGTGTTCAGGTGCAACTCCTCTGACCTGTATTCTCTTAATGTCCCAGGAATTGAAAGGTTTCCCTCTTGCAACCGTCCTCCAGCCACACATTCACCTGCACTGACTTCATCTTTCCATACTCACTATCACTCGGCACAGGGAATGTTGTGCCACCTTAGAGGTTCTGATCTTTAATGTTTCTGTTAGCTCCAGAAACATTTTTATTTATTCTTTCATGGGATTTGAACATTGTGGACAAGGCTAGCATTTATTGCCCATCCCTAATTGCCCTTGAAATCATAGTGGTGAGCCACCTTCTTGAACCACTGCAGTCTATTGGCTGTAGCTATACTCAGTGTCGAGCCAGGGAGAGAGTTCCAGGATTTTGACCCAGCAATAGATTTACTAGGATGCTACCGAGACTTGATGGTTTGAGTTATAAGGAGAGGCTGGAGAGACTGGGACTTTTTTCTCTGGAGCGTAGGAGGCTGAGGGGTGATCTTATAGAGGTCTATAAAATAATGAGGGGCATAGATCAGCTAGATAGTCAATATCTTTCCCAAAAATAGAGGGTCTAAAACTCAAGGGCAAAGGTTTAAGGTGAAAGGGGTGAGATACAAAAGGGTCCAGAGGGGCAATCTTTTCTCATGCAGGGTGGTGAGTGTCTGGAACAAGCTGCCAGAGGTAGTGGTAGAGGCGGGTACAATTTTGTCTTTTAAAAAGCATTTAGACAGGTACATGGGTAAGATGGGATAAGGGCCAAATGTGGACAATTGGGACTAGCTTAGGTGTTTTAAAAAAAAAAGGGCGGCATGGACAAGTTGGGCTGAAGGGCCTGTTTCCATGCTGTAAACCTCTATGACACTGACAATAGTGAAGGACTGGTGATATAGTTCCAAGTAAGGGCCTCAATGCTTTTCCTACTTATTTCATTAATTCAAGCATGGATCACGGTTTCTAGCTGTTCCCATTC